>NW_006434828.1:1923632-1960858 GCF_000325575.1 Pteropus alecto
GTGACGTGGACAGTTAGTGTGATGGTGAGTGTGACGGTGACGATGGTGACAGTGACGGTGATGGTGGCAGTGATGGTGGTGACGGTGACGACGGTAACGGTGGTGACGGTGACGGTGTTGACGGTGATGGTGGTGATGGTGACAGTGATGGTGATGGTGACGGTGACGGTGTGACAGTGACGGTGATGGCAGTGACGGTGGTGACGGTGACGACGGTGACGTTGGTGACAGTGACGGTGACGGTGGTGACGGTGGTGCTGATGGTGGCAGTGCAGGAAGATGGTTGATACTCCTAAGATCGGCCTCCCTTTTCCTCACAACCTCCCAGATTATTTTCGACCTGCACCTCTGAGCCGTCCCTGTCAGGGGAGCTGTCAAGGCGTGGGGACCGACTGCATCCCGCGCCCCTCGAAGCCTCACGGAGGTCCCTGGAACCGGCACGGGGAGAAGGCGGCTGGCGAGTTCCCGCAGCAAGCCAGCGGCGGTGCTCCCGGCCGATGGGATTGTGCCCGCTTCTTAGTCTCTCTCTCTGTCTCCCTTCCGCCCTGTTCTTTCAAAGCTTTCGAATAGTCTAAAAGTCTTCAGATTCTCTGCTTTTTTAATTTGTTATTTTTTTTTTTAAAAAGATGTGAGCCCAGGCTTCCTGGCCAGCTTGCTAGAGAAGTATCAGGCTTGAGGTGAGCTCCCCCACCGGGCAGCGGAGTCTAGCTGTCCCGTCCATGTGTGGGCCTCCTCCCCGTGCCTGCGGCCCCTGGTGAAAAGATGTCCTGCTGGAGAGAGCATGGCTGTGGACACACCTGTACCTGCTGGTCCATGGTGGAAGCCGCGTGCTGAGAAAGCTGGGTGGCAAAGACTCTAAAGTTTTCTCTCCGGGCAAACATCCTCTGGTGTTTGCGGACCAGCTGCAGAAAGAATGGCAGGGCTGCAGAAGTCCCCTCGCGGGCCTTCATTGCCAAGAAGGAACGTGCAGTTGGTTGAGCATCCAGCTTAAAACACCCAGAGGCCAAGGTGACGGCCGGGCTGGCGCTGACGCTGCCCCTCCTGGCTTGGGGAGTGCAGACGCCGTGGCCAGGCCCTTTGTCACTGCTTTATTGTTCCAGTGGCTGCATAATTGCTGATTTTGTGAGCATGACCTAAGATCCTAGCACCAGTCTGTGCTAAGCCACTTTTTCAACTTCCCAAGGAGCCTTTATTCTTGGATGGCCGGTGTCATTTGATCCCACTCCGCTCAGCTTTTTTGTTCTTAATTCCTCTTGTTTACAGTGAGTTTAATCTCTGTCATACTTAGGGTTTAGTGAGAGAAACCCTTCCCTCCCCGGGCCTGGCCATGTGACCGCATCAGTTAGGCCCATGACAGGCGCTTTAAATGTGTCTATCTCTTGAAAGAACAGACGGTCTTCAAAGCTTTAAGCTTTTCCCCATAAACAGCCTTTAAAGGGCGTCAGAGGCTGGAGTGACAGGGGACCACCCTGGAACAGGGTAAACGGGGCTTTGAAATGGAAAATCCGTCAGTTTCTCTAGTTAGCGTGTGCGTATGGGAGGACTCAGATCAGTTTTATAATAGCTTTACACTTGAAAAGGCACGAGAAAGTCACTGCATATGGCTCGCAGGTTAAACTCACGCCAGGCTCGTGAGTGCCCGGTTGTGGGTGCGAAGGCCCAGGTTCCTGTGTGTTTGGGGCCGGCGGGCAGGTGGCTGATTAACACCGTCTGGCGTGCCTGGGCCACCTCGAGGCTGTGTCATGGCGGCTGATTTTCTCGCTTCTTTCTGGAAATGGGGAGTCGATTCACGGAGCCGATGAACCAGGGAGATGTGGTCGCACACACAGCTCGTCACCCGTGGACACGCGAGGGACTCTGGTGTCCACTGGTCCAAAAGCAAGGCTGTTTTTACAGTGGTGACTTGAATTTAACTCAGCCCATCAAGACGTTTTTAGCTACGTCTAAGTGTGCAGTTCAGTGTCATCGCGTCCACTCACATTGCCGTGTGACTGTCACCACCGTCATCTCCAGAACCTTCTCACCTTGCCAAATGGACACTCTTGCCCGTTAAACACTCCTTCCCGTCGTCCCCGCCCCCCCCCCACCCGGTGCCGCGGGTGAGTGGGGTCACGCTGTGTTTGTCTTTTCGTGCCTATTACACTGAGCAGACTGTCCTCAAGTTTCGTCCACGTGATAGCGCGCGACAGGATCTTCCTTCCTTCCTAAGGCTGAGCGATGCTTCGCTGTGCGTGCGGACCACACCTGTGTGTCTGTTCACCCACGGATGGACACTTACTCGCTTCCGCTCTGGGCTGTTGCGAACAGTGCTGCAGTGAGCACGGGTGTGCAAATGTCTGTTCAGGGTTCGGCTGTCACTTCTTTGGGGCACACGCCCAGAGGCGGATCACACGCTAATATTTTTGAGCTGCCACCCTGGCTGTGCCATTTCATCTTCCCACCAATGCTGTGTAAGTTTCAAATTCCTGCAGGTCTTCACCAACACGTGTTAGTTTCTGTTTTTTGTTTTGTGTGTGTACTTTTTTTGATAATAATCATCCTAATGGGCACGAAGTGATCTCTCATTGGAGTTTTGATTTGCATTTTCCTAATGATTAGCGATTTTGACATCTCTTTACATGCTCATTGGTTCCTTGCATGTTTCCTTCGGAGACATGTCCATCCGAGTCTGTTGCCCATGTTTGAATCTCGTTTGCTGTCGTTGCGTTGTGGGAGTCCTTTGTATGTTCTGGATGCCAAGCCCTCACCGGATGTGCGATTTACAACATTTCCCCCATTCTCTCTCAGTAATGTCCTCTGATGATGACCCGCTGGGTTTTAAAAGCTGCCAGTCTCTGTGTGGGACAGCAAAGTTATGGGACAGGGTGTAACCCAAGGGTGACCTGGATGCCCGGCCGTGCTGGGGCGGGGAAGCAGAGTGATGCCTGGCCTCTGGGGACGATAGCAGGGACCCCCGTGGGTGAATCCCTTGACGCCCGTGTCTGTGGCCACCTCCCTTACAGGCTGGGAGGCAGACACTCGCCCCCCCCGCGCTGTGGAAGCCCAGCCAGTCCGGTGAATGAACCGTGGAGCACAGTGTCACATGACTAAATGGCCGTGGCACATGAGGTCCTCAGGGCCTGGAAATCTGCGACCTTGTGTCTGTGTCTGCACTGGCCATCGTCCCCAGGGCTCTTTGAGGCCACATGCGCTCTGAGGCCATTTAACATCACACAGACGCTGGAAAGCCCTGCAGATTGTGGGTCCCTCTCTGGGGGAACCTGAATCATTGCACCAAGTCCTGTCTCCCGGGCACCCCCTGCCCGTAGTGCCATCCTTCACTTAGATCCCGACTCTCCAGGTTAAGCTGCCGGCTTGGTCCGCCCCGCCCCGCCCTGGCCCCCCGTCCCTGAGCTGCCTGTCTGGACCCTGTGAAGTTGAGCTTCGGGGTCACCCTTGCTGTCCCACGGGCACTGCCCCCCTCCACCCCTAGCCCAGCTCAGGGACCCGGGAGCCTCGTCCCTCTCCCTCGCTCTGGCCAATCCCCCCAGCCATGCGGAAGCCCCGCACCTTGGACTCAGTCCCCTCTGCTCCTTCTTTGCCTCTCCGGGGGTGGGGTCTGCTGACAGATTTGCCTATTAACAAAGAACACTTTTCCTTACGTTCTGTACCAGGTTGTAGAAAAACGGATTTTGCCCCAGAATCTCTCTAACCCACGTGAGACTCTCCCGTGCGGAGGCAGAAGCAAGTCACATGATCAAGAACAGGCAGCGGCCGCGTGGTGGAGATGATTGCCACCAAGTCCCCTGACCCCTCCCGGCTTTGGACGCGACCCCTTCCTGCCCTTGGAGCCAAAGGACCAGAGTCAGGCCACCGAGCCACGGGGAAAGAGGGAGCGCAGACCTTTTCTGAAGTATTTCTTTCTAACGGAACCCAAAATGTGGTCCCAGCTCTGCGCTGCAGGCTGCACAGGCCACGCTCCCCTCCCCCACAGCGACAGCCCCGTCCGCACGAAGCCTGAGAAACCGCTGCGATTGTTAAAGGATCTTTTCCAGCCCGGATGAGCAGATGTGAGCAGCGCTATAGGAGGAAGAGGCAGAAGGGCCAGTTTCCCAGAGAGGAAGGACCTTGACCTGGTTCGGAGGACAGGGTGGGGGGTGTCGGGGTGCTTTAGTCAGGAAATGCTGAGGGGCCAGAAGTCAGAGAGAGGCGGCAGCTGGCTGATCAGAAGTCCAGGCCGAGGGCTTAGACCTGGGCGGCCGGTAAGAGTTTGGTCTTCATGACTCGATGGGGTGGGACCTTCCCGTGGGGCCGTGGGGCCACGAGTACAGGGGTCTTACTCATTCTGGTGCCACCTATACCCCGGAGCGCAGGGGAGGGGGCGGGGCCTGGACTGGGAAGGAAGTCGGCAGGTGGCCCAGGCTCGCCGAGCGCGTGGTCAGTGCATGGTCAGCGAGCTGCAGCCCCGGGCATGGGCTCTGATCTCCCTGCTGCCCAGTCCTCAGAGGACAGAAGCAGACAGGGAGACAGCAGAAGCCTTAGGATGGAGCCACCTCCCAGGTGACATTTGGGGGTCAGCGCATCTAAGGGGAACTAGGAATCACGGGCAGGCGTCTCCGCCGCACCAGCTGGGGAACTGCCCAGGGCGTGAGCCCCTCCGCCTGGGTGGCTGGCCGCCAGAGCTCTCCAGGCAGGCGGAGCGCCGAAGGCAGATCGCGGTCTTGCCCTCTCCAGCTGGAGCTCCAGACACCTGGACAAGCAGGAGCTGGAAAGGTGAGCAGCAGAGATGCCCTGAGGCTGGAAGATGTGAGCCCCTGGGTTCCTGGGCGTGTTGACCCCCAGCCGGGGCCCAGGCACGCTGGTCGGATCAGGCGTGATGGCCAGAGGGGCGCGTCCCCACCGGGGCAGGTCTGCACAAGCAGGAGGAGGGCGGGCAATGCCTCAGCGCCTGGCTGGGGAGGAATGTCCACCTGCGTCTGGGCCGGGGCCACAGGTGTGGGTGTGTGAGCTCTCTGCCCCAGGGAGGGCTGTCGCTGTTCTTCTCTACTCTGAGACATGCGCCTCTGAGAACAAGTCAGGACCAGAAAGACACCTCGAATGCAAGAGAGAAACGGGGCACACCTCCCGGCGACAAGGGCCTTTGATGAGCCAGTCCGGCGGCTCCGTCCCCCTGTCCTCAGGACTCCCGCTGCTCGTCCTGTCGAGTTCCAGGCTGGTTCTTCCTCTTCAAGTGTTCTGAGTACGTCGGACACTCAGATCCACCTCCCAGATAGCCCCAGGCCCACCCGCTTGGGAACAGGTCCTGTCTGCCTTCCAGGGGCCAGTTCTGTCCCAGCTCCTGCTGGGGAGGAGGCAGACACCTGGTGGGACAAGTCCCAGCAGAGGCTCGGCCTCAGGAATAACAGGCGGGAGTTTGAACACCTACGAATGCCCTCCCTCGAGACAGGCTGGTGTAGACGAACAAGGGGAACAAGGCCACTGACAGCTGCTGGATTTTTGTCTGAAAGGCTCCCACTTCTGAAGAGGCACAGGCTCCCTTAGATAAAAACAGAGGAGTTCTTGAGAAGGTCTCCAGCTGAGCTTAGGTTAAGTGCCCATGGGTAAATCAGCTGCACCAGGGAGCCAGCAACCACCCTCCCCGGCCCCCCCGCCACTCCAGCTCAAGACCCATGTGGACGGGAGGGGTACGGAGACAGAACGTCCCTAGAGTCAGGACGGATGATCTGGGACCCCTGGAGATGGCTAGTCTGCTGAGGGATTGGGCAAAGTCCCTCTCCTGGGTACAGAGGAGGCCTGGTGGCTATGTGAAGCCAGTTCAAGTGTCAAGGACTTGACAAGATTAGTACGAATGAGCTGTGCTGAGTGGAGAAAGTCGCATAAACCTGGCAAGCTCAACAGCGGGCCCTTAGAAGCAGTCAGGAGACCCCGATGCTTCCTAGAGCTGCTCTGATGATTTTGAAATGGCTGCAGAGAAAACGCGGGGCCCGGGCTGCCAGCAGGCGGGCGGGGCTCTGTTTGTTTCGCTCAGTGTCCTCATCACTCGCCACTGCCATGCAGTGCGGTGACTGAACCGTTCCAGGAAGCGGGTGGGAAGGCAGGCACGTGGGCACCATGTCCCGGCTAACGATGGACAGGCTTCCGATGACGGGCTGCGACAGCGCTTTCTTCTTCGAAGAATTCAGCATCATTCTCTGTGGGCCACACACCATCACCTGTCCTCCAGCGCCCTCACTGGCTTGTTCCCCGAACAGACTCATCGTCACGCCAGCTGGGGCTACAACACTGGGCAGCCACCCGGACGGGGACAGCCTGCTGGGTGAGCACATCTGGCCCTTGATTGCTCTCCCTCCACCTGGCTCCATGTGGGGCCTCCGCTGACCACCGGGCTGCCCGGCAGAGCAGAGACCATCCTTCTTGAAACAGCTGTGGGCAGATGGCATTGTCCCCAACTTAGATTTCCCCTTTCTTGTTGACATCAGAATCCGTGGCTGTGCTTCGTAAATCTGGAGTTTGGTGGTGACGGAGGAGGGAAAGTTGGTTCTAGTTTATGTTTTTGAAACTTATGATGTTATAGATCTATGTCCTGTTGCACAGACAAGTGAAAAGGAAAAGCTCACTTCAATATTTTCTTATTATAAATGAACTATATGCTTGTTGAAGCTACTTGGAAAATACAGAAGAGTGTAAGTAAGAAAATTAAAATCACTGGTAAAATCAGTTAATCACTGTCGAAAATCATTTTCTCTGATTTTATTCTTCACGTAGTGGTCGAGAGCAGTGTTTGTAGAAATCAGAAGTACATGTTGATCGCCCATAGGTCTGGTGAAAATTCAGATTCCGATTCTGAGGGTTTGGATCCCATTTGCCAGAGTTTCAAGTCTTGCTGATGCTGCTGGTCTGAGAACCACACCTCTGAGTAGCAAGGGCTAGAGCCCAGGCTTGGAGTCCAAATGCTGCTTTTCTCATGCAAAAGTGCTGGGGGGCGGTTTATGTGACCTCTCCGAGCCTCAGTTTTCTCATCTATAAAACGAGGATAACATCTGCCACGTAGAGATTTTGTAAAGAAGAAATGAGATAAAGTATGCCAGGATTCATCTGTTGCTTGGCACATAGCAAGTGCCCAATGACTTGTGACTGTGGACCCCGAGAAAGAAGATACTTCATAAGAAGGGATCGGGGTGACTAACTGGGCTCAAATCAAACAACGAATGAGCAAACAAACACAACACAAAAACGGAGCCTAACAGTCATTTCTTCACAGGGGCCGCTCATACAAACTGCACTTTGGGTAGAAGCCTGCACTGGACCACCTGCCTGCAAGATGCTCCTGCCGCCTGAACCAGCCCTTATAAGGAAGTTCCTGGAATCCTATTTCAACCAATAGGACTAAGACTGTCCCCATCTAATCAAAGCTACACAGCTATGGCCCTAGCAGCATCTTCACCAGCCAATCAGAGTGGCTCCATTCTGACCAATCAGGACAGTGCTCTTTGGACCAATCGAACTGTGAGGATTTGGAGTCCTGATTTGCCTGAGAACAGACCAATCAGGGACCAGGGGCGGGGACTTCAGTCTATATAAATCAGCTTCCCCCTAGGTGGGGCACGCTCTCTGCTTCCAGCTGACGGTGGAGTCTGCGTTACCACTGCTAAAGCAGCAAAGACGTTTTGGCAGGGGGTGCAGAGTAGAGTTATCCAGCAGGAGTGGGGCCTTGCCTCAGGGCCCCCTCACGGCCCCCCTCACGGCCCCCCTCACGGCCCCCTCACGACCCACTCATGACCCACTCATGACCCACTCATGACCCACTCATGACCCACTCATGACCCACTCATGACCGCGCTGTCGCCAGCCTGCGGCTTCATATTTGAGCTATTTGTACAGTTTCCCCCTTCACTGCACCCCAGATTGGGCACCGATGACTATGCGTTGACCATGGGTTAAAAATATGCGAGTTATTTCCTAGAACACTGCAGTTTGTGTATGCAGCTTAATATCCTATTTGCTTTCACTTGACAGCATATGGCATACATTTTTCCAACTTTAAAAATTCTCTGAAAACATAATTTTTAATAGCTGTATTTTAATAGGTCTCACTGTGTTGATAAACCATAATTTATTTGAACATTTAAGATGTGGAAATAATTTTTTACTTCTGTGTTCCTTATAATCCAATAAAATCATGTTAAAATAGCAGCTATGTTATGGGAGAGGAGAGCTTTACATTGAAAAAAAGTGTGTTGTGCTTTCTTTTTCTGGAAAACAAGGGTTAACAGCATTTTGAGAGAACAGCTATAGCAACTCACAGACCTCGGGCAAGGATTTTTTTTCACGTTCTGAGGGTTCCTAGTATCCTATGGGCTCTTGACAACACTTCACAGAAATACAGTTACATTGCAAAACAAAAACAAATGACCCCACAAACTCTATAGTTCTAGCAACACTAAGCAAACTAGAGATTTTCGGACAAAGGATATTTCATGTCTTTGCTCCTAGTGATGAAAATAACTATTGAGAAGACACCGAATGAACTTGGGAAGAATCTTGACATTTTAAGAAAGAATTTCAAACATTTTAGAATTCTTCCGTACTTGCGGATTCCCCCCGCCCTTGATTTCACAGTCGATAACCCATTAGCAAAGATGTTTTATGAAATGTACATTAACCCTTAGGAATGATGTTTATTTGGAATGCTCTGTGCTGTTTTTTGAGGTTCCCTTCTTACTGGCCTGAGGGAAGACAGCTTTGAACCGAGTGTGCACCCAGCGGATCATGTATGCAGGGTCCAGACCAGCAGAGCGGCTGCCAGGATGAGCCCACAGACCCTCACCTACGAGAAAATAGTTCTCCTAAGACCAGCAGGGTTTCCGCTGACAGCAGCTTTGCCTGGAGGTGAGGATCAGTGTTGATTGTTTCAGTATCTTTAAGGAAGACATTTAAGGTTCACGAGTTTCGTGGACTGTGCGACCAGGGAGTAGGAGATGGCTAGTGGTCCCCATTGGTTTTCACCTCACAGGGCGAGCGTGGCTGTGGCCGGGACCCTGGAAAATCTTTCTGCTGAGATCTGTGCCTTGCAGATGGGAATTAATCATCCTAAAAGGGCTGTGGGGAGGACCCGTTATTCCTACTGAATCCCATTATTCTCCGGCTACTAGTTCTCACCACGTGTGTGAACGACACCCCGCCGCTGTAAACATCTGCCGTTTGCTGTTCCCTCCCGCACGTGCCTCTCCATCACCGACCTCCGCAGGTCTGTAAGTGTTCTAGAAACGCAGATCTTTGAGTGAAACCCTAAATCTGCCCCAGCGGAACTGCTCTGTGGGCCGAGCCCTACCTCAGAGGGGACCTGAGTAGCCCTGAGTCATGCCATATTTGACTCTTATTTCTCTTAGCTTCCAGCTCAGGCGTTGTTAGTCAGCTTTTTAATGCCCGTAGACCCACCACGTACTCATCTATCTGATGCTATTTATTTTTCATCAGTAATGTTTATCCCAAGCAACATTGCCAAGAAAAATATTATTTCATTGATTTTAACATCTGTTCACATGAAATCTGATATTCAAATTCACCACGTCCTGTTATCGGTTAGCTGAAGTGCCCTTGAGACAGTCACACCCGGGTCTGTAACCAGATCATTGTTTTTTGCCTTCGTGACATGCGTGCGATTTTGTTGTTATTGTCCGAAGTAATACCTGCTTCCTTTAACAGATTCAAAATGGGATCACAAAGGGATGATTCTCCCCAATTCTTCTCCGCTCCTCCCACTGCCCGCAGGACCCTCCAGGGCAAGGCGTCTGAGGGGTTTCTGCTCCCAGAAGGCCTTGGCAGCTTGCCAGGATTGCAGAAATTCAATGTCCCTTTTCTCTTAGAAGACAGCATGTGTCTTTGGTGCAGGTGACAACCAACCAACCGCAGTCATGCTTTTCTGCATCTGAGGGATGAACGGGCCCAGCCAAGGGACCTTGCCGCGGGCACGCGTCTGTCCTGCTGCAGGTTCGGACACTCGGGTCGATGTCCGGGGCCCCCCAGGAGGCCCCTCGGGGGCTGGGAGGAGAGCAGACTGCGAGCCTGAGAGCGACTCCCAGCAAGGGGCCGTTGGGGGCGGCTGCGAGTGGCAACGGTCATTCCACATAGGTCAGCATGTGTCCTGGGCAAGGAGAGTGATTTATGGGCAGCGTGACCCGGCCCTGTGACCTGAGGTGAATGGAGCCTTGTTCCGATCGGTGGCTGTTCCATTGCTCGTCCCGTCACCCTGCAAACCCTGCTCCATGAGAAGAGGCGGTGCTTGTCCCCACGGCAGGTCCCAGGACCTCGATGCAGCCAGTCCCAGGTAGGAAGGAGCTGGGTCACCCATATGTGGCGCGCTTTGTTCCCGGACCTGCCGGCTGTCCACACATCCCAGGAGGACCCACGCTCACACGGCGGGAGGCTGGAAATGTGCTTTCCCCCTGGGGTGCTTGTTCACGCCACCTGCTAAAGGCAGTTTTATGAGAGGCCCGGTTTTAAGACGCTTGTCTCTGGAGCATCTTTAAAGACTGAACGTGAGACGTGTCACGCCGAAAGAAGCTGTCGATCTTCGCCTCCGTCCGTGGCAGATGCTGGCCTGTGGCCTCGTGCACCATCCTCCTCCTCAGGAACTGCTCTGTCGTCCAAACAGGTCCCCAAGTGCCGCCCCCTGAGGACGCACCCAGGGGCCTGTGCACCGGCACCGTGGCTTCGGGAAGAGCCGAGAGCGCATTATGCCCGGCTTCAAAGCTCGGGCTTTAAAAAAGTTTCGTCGTGGTGAAATGCACGCAGAGTCTGCCACCGTAACCGTCTTTAAGTGCGCCATCCAGGGGCATCAGGACATAGCATCGCGGTCCTTCGTCTCCAGAACCTTCTCAGGTTCCCAAAGCGAAACTCTGTCCCCGTTAAAGGCTCACTCCCGCCCGCGCCGCAGCCCTGGGACCACCCTGCTCCTTTCGGCCTCTGTGCGTCTGACCCCGGCTCACGCCTCGTGCGAGCGGAATCATCGAGTATTAGTCAGCTCGCGACGGGCTCGTTTCACTCAGAGTCATGTCCCCGAGGTCATCCGTGCTGCAGCACGTGTCCGCGTCCCCTGCCTTTCTGAGGCTGAGCCCTGAGTGCTATTGACCCATTCTGCTCATCCCGCCATCGGCCGACGGACCCCTGGGTGGCGTCCGCCTTTTGCCTCCTACGAGTCAGATGCCGATGACCATGGGTGTAGTTACTTCCCGTGCTGGATCATGCGATAATTCTGTTTTTAATATCTTGAAGCATTTCCGTACTGCTTTCCACAGGGGCTGCACCATTTTACACCCCCGACCGCGGTGCCCGACGCGCCGACCCTTGCAACGCCTGTCGTTTCTGTGTTTGACGGTAGCGTTTCTCTAATGCTTTGTGACATTGAGCATCGTTTCGTGTGTTTATTGGTAATTCATACGTCTCCTTTGGAGAGATTTCTATTCAAGTCCTTCACCCGTTTTTATCAGGTAGCTTGCTTGTTGCTGATTTGTAAGAATTCTTTATATCTTTGGATGCTAATCCCCGTCAGGTATGTAATTTGCAAGTGTTTTTCCGCATTCCGTAGGTTGTCTTTTCACTCTGTTGATTTTGTCCTTGATGCACAGAGATTTTTAACGTCGCCGTAGCCCAATTTATATACATTTTCTTTTGTTGCCTGTCATACATTTTTAGAAGAAAAACTTTGTTCTAAATTGGAAAGAGCCAGGCAGAAATGAGAGAGCAGCTCGCGGTGGCCCGCGGAGGCTGCCGTGGTAAATGAGAAATTGCTCTGTGGCGCATGAGGGGAAACCGGTCCGCCTGCCTCTGGGCGGGACAAGTGGCCTTCAGCTAGCATTCCTGTTCCACCGCAAATTCCGCCGGGCTCAGCGATCATAATAGCCCAGGGCCTAGCTATGGAAACTTGAAGGAGCGATGCCTTCTCGTTGCAAAACCACAGACACCTGGCCCGCGGGAGAGCCCGGCCCAGCCGTTATATATCATTTCCACACATCTGTGCGCACACGCACATGCACACGCACACACGCATGCACACGCACACACACATGCACGCACACACGCGCACTCACACACGCATGCACACATGTGCATGCACACGCACACACGCATGCACACGCACACATGCAGTGCATGCACATGCACACACATGCACACGCACACACGCGCACTCACACACGCATGCACACACACGCGCACACTCAGACACACATGCACACACGCACACACATGCACACACGCACGCGCCCTCACACACGCATGCACACACGCACGCGCGCTCACACACGCATGCACACACGCGCACGCACACGCACACACGCACGCACACGCGTTCGGATGCAGGTTACCTTCTCATCGTTTGTTCTTTTGATGTAAACGGGATATCCCTGTCCTTAATAATCACTGAATTTTTGAATGTTTTAGGTTCTACATGGTGTATATTGTTTCTGTCAAAACAGAAATTCTATCCAAGGCTGGGGCTCCAGTTCCACAATTCATGTTAATAACTACTGCGAGACGTAACTTTTCTATTTGCGCCACAGAAAGAAACGACCTCACAGACGCTTGACGCCTCGGATTTGTCTCCGCCGGTGTTTTCTCCTTCCTCCGTCCTCGTGCCCTCCACGTGCTTCTCCGACAGCCTCACGCCCCTTGTCGTTGTTCAAATCGGGGTCTCCATCTTGGGCCTCTCTCAGGCCGCATCCAGAATCTGAGGCGGCGTACGTAGCCCAAGACCTTGGCTGGTCCACAGCCACCGCAGCACGGCGTCACCCTCCCTCTGCCCCGTGGCCTTCTCCTCCCCCGGCTCGCGTTTGTGTAGGTGGCACAATCTGCCTCTGGGGATTTCCCTAGTGCTTGTTCTCCAGACCCTAAAAGCTGCCACTTCTGGGAAGTCAGTGCCATTTCTAGAAAATTCCTTGCGTCTGGCCCCCTTTTCATCGCCGTTCTCATGGCCTGAGCCCAGTGCGTGGCCTCTGGCCGAGTGGACACCCCGTGTGTTTCCGGCCTCTGGTTTCCTCTGGCCTCCCTCCCGCCCCAGCCTCTTCCACCGTTGCAAACACCGCCAACAGCTCACGGAGCTCCTGGGACACAGCTCTGGGTTTGTCCGTCAACTGATTCAAATGTCCAGGGTTTTTTGTTGTTGTTGTTTTTTTTTTTTTTCAACACGTCCCCAGAAAGGGCCAAACCCCTTAGCCTCATTGTCAGTGCTCACATTTGGGAAAAAAATAAAATAAATAAGGTGAAACTTCACCTTCCCCCCATCACGGGGTTGCCGTGAGGATGAGCCGAGCTGATGTGAGAACAAGTCAAAAGCCCCAGTCAACGTGAGAACGTCCGCCCAGCTCCGCAGATCGCTTTTCCACTCCTGTTCAAATAAGTGAGAAAACGCAAACGGGAAGGCCGGGGCCGGCACGCGAGAGGGCCGCCGCCGGGTCTCGGTGAAGTCACGGCTGCGGAGAAGGTGGTGGGCGGCTTGGGAGACGACAGACCGCAGTTCTCAGGCCGAGCAGCAAATTCACTTCGGCCAGGACCGCAGCCGGTCAGCGGTCTGTTTGTTCGGTCAAGGTCACGGTCTACCTTCGTCCTTTGAAATGGTGCAGTTGGAACGACACACCGGGGAGCCGTCCCTCTGCGGAGCAGAAGTAAGGATTGTGTCTACTTAGCAAAACAAGAGGCAGAGTGAGGGCTGCGGGGTAACCGCTCAAAAGGGAAGCGGCGATGCGATGTTTTAACAGTCCAGCCCGATTTCCTGCTCTTGCTCGTTCTGTTTGGTCGGTCTGCAGGCGCACTTCAGAACACCGAGCTATGAGAAAGCCGAGCCGCCTCCGTGCTTGCCAAGGACCGTCGCCCTTATTAGTTCACGAAGCGCACGGGCTGCCACAAAACACCAGCGCGGACTGCTCCCGGGCCGTCCGAGCTCCCTCGTTCCCCGCGCCTCTTACATTATTTACTCATCATTTTCTACAGGCTCCAAGGCAATCGTTTCCTGGAATGCACGCAGCTTTTGGATTCTGGGTCCGAATACGCTTTATTTAATAAGAAATGAGTTCATGCAACTCTCCGAGGCCACTGGGCAGGAGTTAGAATCGCTGCCAGTAAGGACAACACCCAAAAAAAGCAGAAACGCTTTGCACAGGCCCTTCGTAACTGCTGTGATTGATTTGTAAAGTGACGTAATTTAAAAATATCGGGAGGTTTTGCGGTGACCTGTGCCTTACCCCACATAGTTGATATCCGTGAAGATTTGGCCTCAGGTATCGTTGACAGATCTTTTGACCCTGTCGCTCAGAGATTCGTGCTGTCAGAGGTCTAGTTTCCACGGAGAAGTCTGGCTGGGGGGACGCAGACTTTCCAGATAATGTCGACCTCAGCCATCCATTCACACACGCACTCGGTGACTGCATCCTGAAGTCTAATTACAGGCAAAGCACCAACGAATGGCTATTTTCTTATGGGAACGTGGTAATTAAGTCCAGTGTCAGAGGCAAGTGCTGGCCAATGCTATCGGCACTCCTGGTTCCGAAGGAGTAGGCGTTTGCACGGGCGTTGTGGTGGGTGTCGAGTGGGGGGAGCCCTCACCGTGAGCGTCGGCGGTCCCGCTCGGCCCAGGGGGTGTGGGATTTGGTTCTTTATGGGATGACGCTGCTATTTATGAAGGGGGTTCTGAGCACCATTCTCTGAGTTATCTGCCCTAAGGGTTTCCAAGAGAATGAATGACGAATGGACACAGGGGCTAACGCTTGAATGGAACGCCGTTTGTTAGTTGAGTTTGACTAGAGTCACAGTCCTGGGTGAACTTAAAGGAAGAAGGAGCCAGCATCCCTGCCCCGAAGGCACGGAGAGTCCAGGGTGGACAAACACAAACCCTGGGGGACACGTGGCCTCCAGTGCTGATGACCAGGTGTCTTTGAGCGACCTGGAAACCAGATGACACTGGGCCGTCTTGCGCCTTTGTGGGTGACGAGGCCTCCAGGGCCAGCATGTCGGGGGACGGCTGCTCCTCGCTTCCACTGCTAGAGCTACAAGCAGCAGATTCCCAAGGACATGCTGTCTGGATAAAAGCCATTAGCCACCCAAGGCATCCTCACACAAGGCGGGGCTGCAGGGGCCACCGAGTTCCACCCCCAGGTCACACAGCCATCGGAGCGGCACCCACCTTTGAACCCAGCAGCCTCACGTGGGAAAAGTTGCTTTCTTTGTGGGTGTGATTAAGGACCTTGAGATGGAGAAATGCAGTGGCCAGGTTGGGGAGCTTGGACGCGGCGGCCCCACTGCTTCTCCAGTGAAGCAGAAATTACAGAGGCACCTTTGGTGCTCAGCGCGAGCCCTCGATCCCTCTCCCTGGCTCGCCTCTCACTCCCCGCCTGAAGGGCAAGCACCGCCTTTTCTCCACCAGGGAAACACGCTCCAGCCCAGGCAGCTGTCACCGCAGCCATCACCGCCCCCGCCCCAGCCCAGCCACCCGTCGCTTCCCCCTCTGCAGCTTCCTGATCCGCTCCCTGTGCAAACCGCGTCCCTTTAAGTCACGACCCAACAGTAGCCAGGGGATTTCACACCACTGCCCTGAGCCAAGCCGGGCTCCGGTGCCCCGTTTCACTCGGCCCTACTCGGCCTGGCGCCTGCCCGGCTCTCTTCCCCGTCGTTCCTCTTTGGGACATGCCGAGATGACGCTTGCCTCTGAAATTCCCACTTGCCGTTTCCCCTTTCGGGAAGTTTTCCTCTCCCGGATGTTCGCAAGGCCGGCTCCTTCTCCTCATGGAGGCATGGCTCGCCGCCTCCACGCAGCCCTCCGTGACTTCTGGTCTCTAGCGGCCACTCCCCGACTGCCCCACAGGGACTGGTCTTACCGCCTTTGTAGCAGTGATCACCGCTTGATTTATTTTGTTCATGTATTTGTTTGCTTATTTATTTTCTTCCCCTTGTTGCTGTTCACTTCGACATTCCCCGCAGCTCTGTATCCTCGTCCCGTGGTGGGCGTTCAACCCGTCCTTGCCAGGGGTGTGAGTTTCCTGCGGCTGCTGTGACTAGTTACCACTAACTTAGTGCCTTAAAGCCACACAGATTTATTCTCCTACGGACCTGGAGGTCAGAGTCTAAAATGGGATGACGGGGCTACGTTCCCCCTGGAGACGCGTGTTCCTCGTCTCTTCCAGTTTCCAGAGGCTGCCGGCCTTCCTCGACTCACGGCCGCTTCCTTCCGTCACGTGGACCTCTGCTCTGTCCGCACCCCACCTCCCTGCCTCTGACCACCTCGCCTCCCTCTACAAAAAGCTTTGTAATCATATCGAGCCCATCCACATCATTCAGGATAATTTCTCCATCTCAAGGTCCTTGACTTAATCACACCTACAAAGTAACTTTTGCCACGCGAGGTCACATGTCCTTAGGCTTCGGAGATTAAGATGTGGACGTCTTTGGAGTTTGCTATTCTGTCTCCCATCCTGAAAACAAGACAAAAATGCATGAGCGTGGTGGGTTTAAAATGTGTCCACAAATGGACACTGCCCGCTTCAAGAGATGGAGCCTAGTTCCTTTCTTTCTGAGTGTAGGCTGCACTTAGCAACTCTTTTTTAACCAGTAGAAGGTGGCAGAGGCGAGGGTTTGCAATTTCCTGGAGACTAGGTGTAAACGTTGAGACTAGGTCGTTAAAAGCATTGTGGTCTCTCCCTTGCTCGCTCTCTCTGAGGTCACTGGCTCTGGGAGAAGCCAGCTGTCATGTAAGGATGCTCACTCCTGCCAACAGCCGTGGACGTGAGCCATCTTGGAAGTGCTCCTCAGCCCCAGTCAAGTAGCCCCAGCTGTCACCTTGATCGTGACCTCATGAGAGACCCTGAGCCGGAAGCACTCAGCTGATCCACTTCCAAATTCCTGACCCGCAGAAACTCCAACATAATAAATATGTTCCTTGCTTTAAGCCACAGAGTTTGGGGGGGATTTGCTGTATGGCAATAAATAACAAAGACAATAAGCTACTTCAAGACCCTTCAGGAAAACACATTCTTTTGTGCCTTGAGATTCTCTGAAATTCTCTTATGCAGCCGGCATTGCCCGCATCGCCCGCAGGATGAGATGAGCAGCGTCCGATCCCAGTGACCACAGCGTTGGGGTGACGGTCCCTTAGGACCTTCCCCAGTTACCCTGGGCTCCAGCAGCACACGTGGGTCAGTGACCTGAGAACCCTGCTCATAGAACAATCCAGACTATAGTTTTGAGTATATTTTATATTTCATTAGTCAATTCAGCTCTGTCTTCTGCGTGCGTCGCTTTTCCATTTTCTTTCAAATTCGGTTTCTCTTCTCTCGTTTGGCTGCTGTAACAAGTATTACCCAGTGTTTCCTGGCTACCAACCCAGCTAAGTCTCCCATCTTAGTATTTCCTCCTTTGTTTTAACAACATTCACAAGCCTCGTCTAATGGTCCTCTGGCTTCTGCCAGTCTTCGAGATCCTCCTACCCATTCCTCCCCTCACATGGGGGACCGAAACGACATAGCTGGTTCTGCGTCCGCAGAAGGCCACCTGGCCCGATTCCCGCCTGGGCCCTCGCTGCCGTTCCACGGCCTGGATGTTTGTAGCAGTCAGGATCAAATAAACTATGCCGTAGTAACAAACAAGACCAAAATATCAGTGGATTAAAACGCTTTGTTTCTATTTGTTTCCCCACCTCCACTCATGCCCCACGCCCATCGCTGCTTGGCTGGGGACATAGGCTCATCTCTATCCCATGGACCCGGGCTGAGGGAGCCTCCATCTCTGTGTTTCCGTGATTGGCAACTGTTTTTGTTTGTTTCCCCACCTCCACTCATGCTCCACGCCCATCGCTGCTTGACTGGGGACATAGGCTCATCTCTATCCCATGGACCTGGGGAGCATATCCCAGGGAGCCTCCATCTCTGTGTTTCCGTGATTGGCAAAGCAGAACAAAGAGAATGTGTCGAAAGAACGCATTTGCTCTTACAGCTTCCGCCTGGAAGTGACATGTGCCCCTCTGATCACGTGTCATTTACCAAAGCAAGCCACATGGCCACAGCTAACTTTGAAGGGGATGGAGAAATGCGATCCTACTATGTGCCTGGAAAATTGAGAATTGGAAATATTTGATGAGTATCAGCGATGTCTGGCCCAGTGCTTTTGGTCCTTGGCCTGTCTGACCCCTTCCTAAGCTCTCCAGTTCTGCAGACAATCAGATAAGATAAGATAAGATAAGATTGCAACTTTAAATATAACTCAAGCTGGCCCAAGAAAAAAATTAATTTATTGGCTTATATAACTGAAAGCTCCAGTGGGAGCAGAATCTAGCGTCAGAGGAAACTAGTTCCAGATATTCGGACGATGTTGTCAGAAGCTGGTGTCCATCCGCTGGTTCTGCTTCCATCCTTCTTGGTTTCATTCTCAGAGAGAGTCTCCCAGAGGTGGAAGCTCCAGGCTGACAACAGGCAGACAGGCTCTTCCTCAGGAATTTCGGCCGAAGTCCTAGGACCGCGGCTCCAGTTGGATGCCTGGTTTGGGCCATGCGCTGTACACCCCCAGTTAATAAGTCAGGCTCAGCAGTTGTGACATCTCATTGGCCAGGCCCATGTCATTGCCTTTGCCCAAGGGCCGGGGTGCGTCAGCCTCTCATGCACTACCTGGTCTAAGGCTGGAGGAGGCGTGGTCCCAGGAAAGAGGTCGATACCATCGGACCTAGAGAGGGGGAGTGGGTGTGGGGCAGATGA
This sequence comes from Pteropus alecto, assembly GCF_000325575.1. NCBI lineage: Eukaryota > Metazoa > Chordata > Mammalia > Chiroptera > Pteropodidae > Pteropus > Pteropus alecto. Next base: position 1,942,343 of record NW_006434828.1, read on the forward strand.
ACGGGTCAGATGTTCTCCACAAATATTGCTCATGTGTTAACTCTGGCCACGAACAGCTCACTTCTCCCACTAGCCCTATGGCTGTGGCCTCCTGTCCAGCAGATCTCAGCTCTGATTTGCTCCGGGTTGTCCTCGGTGGCAGTCAGGGGAGCAAAGTGGCCCCCACTCATTGTGTCCTGGGTAATTATACTGAGCCCATCCAAATAACCCAGGATAATTTCTCCATCTCAAGGTCCTTAACTTAATCACACCTACAAAGTAACTTTTGCCACGTGAGGTCGCATGTCCTTAAGCTTTGGGGATTGCTATGTGGACGTCTTTGGAGTTTGCTATTCTGTGTCCCACCCTGAAAAAAAGACAAAAATGCGTGAGCGTGGCAAGGATCTCATTTAGACGCAGGCATCACCCCTTCCCAGGGCATCGAGGGCGACCAGACTCAACGGCGAGCCCCAAGATCTTTAGAAAGCCAAATCTAAGTAGATTTGGGGGAAATCACTGTTATGAAAACCTCACGCCCCTCCCCGTTTGTAGCATCGCAAGTGGGGACAGAATTGTATTTGGAGCAACTGGAAACTTATCCAGATAACTAGGATGGCCCAGTTTTAATCAACTCCACCCACGCGGCAGTTATTTCTATAAAGCTTATGGTCCATGTGAAAACTCCGACATAGCACTTTCTATTAAAGGGGAAGATGAAGCGTCTCCTTCAACCGCAGACATGGAGCTGGATCCATGGCCAAAATTCAGAAATGACTCTCAAGTAGATGGTTTATAAGCCCCCGGAGAGGGGAGTGATCATTTGAAGCCAGTGGGAGTTAAGTCAGGGCCAATCATGTGAGATTAGTTTCATTTCCTTGTTTTGACAGGGAAATTGGACTCACAGAGCTGAGGCCGTCTGTAGACATAATATATCTGGATCAGAACAACATTTTTTGAAAAATTTCTCATGTTATCCTTTGGAAGTATAAGCTGGGGGATTACGCTGGCCTAGTAAGGGATTAATGGCTGTACCGAAATGGGGCTGATTGCTCTCAAATTAGCGGGGAGCCCCCAGCTTTCCGCAAGGCTCTGCCGTTTACCCTCTACTATGAAATACTTCTGTCCGTAAGTTAGATGACACGGATGGCAAACCGAGTGTTATTATTACTACTATTGATGAAAATAGACACAACAGCCACCGCAACCGCTGCTAAGAGTTACTGAGTGACCCCCGTGTCCCAGGCACTGTGCCCAAGGCTCACGTGGATTATATCACCAGCGCTGCATAACCCAGCGAGGTGGGGCTGTCATTTCCCCATTTTGCTGGGCAAACAAAGGCTGGCACTGAGCGGGAAGCCCATCTCGGCCTGAGCATTTTACCTCTCCACGCCCAAGGCGGGTGGCCGAGGTTTGGCAGAGCGGGGCGGGGGGGGGGGACAGCTAATTTTGCTTCCTGTCCGAGGGGGCCGACCTGCGGGAGGGGCTCAGCAGTTGGCATGGTGCTGCAGAAGCTCTGCTCACGGCCACCTCCCCTTGTGGGCCACCCTGATCCTGGGAGGAGTCGCCCCAACCACACGCTAAGGGGAAAAGTGACAACCCAGGCCTCAGAAAGGGGGCTGGGCAAGTGACGTGTGGTGTCAGGACCCTTTACAAGAGGTGAACCTTGGGGCAGTACCCCACCCCAGCAAGGCGCTGGGTGCAGGCAGAGCTGTCCCTGGGGGTGCAAATAGAGAAGCCCAAGTGGAAAGTGGCCACCGGGACCCCCACCATAGGAGGACGCCTGAGAATGCCATCGTTCGAGACGGCAGAAGTGTGGGGACTCGGAAGACAGGAAAATGGTTTGGGACCGGACAGTGTCACCCACACCGAAGCCGAGATGCCCGTTTGTCTCTGATGGCCTTGGTCGTCAAAGCCACAACAGAAGCATGAAGCTGCTGGCAGAGGTCAGAGTTCATGAGAAGAAAACAAATGAGTCCTTCGGGGAAACCAGATTTCTCCTGGCGTGTGTGTGTGTGTGTGTGCGTGTGTGCGTGCATGCGTGTACGTGCATGTGTGTGCGCATGCATGTCCGTGTGCGCATGTCTGCTTGTGTGTGTGTTTGCATGTGTGTGCATGTGTGTGCGTGTGTGCGTCTGTATGTTTGTGTGTGTGCACGTGTGCGTCCATGTGTGTGTGCATGCATGTCGCACACATTTGTGTGTGTGCATGTGTGTCCATGTGTGTGTGCATGCATGTCTGTGTGCTCATGTCTGCTTGCGTGTGTTTGCATGTGTGTGCATGTGTGTGCGTGTGTGCGTCTGTATGTTTGTGTGTGTGCACGTGTGCGTCCATGTGTGTGTGCATGCATGTCCGTGTGCGCATGTCTGCTTGCATGTGTGTTTGCATGTGTGTGCATGCGTGTGTGTGCATGTGCACATGCACGTGTGCATGTGTGTGTGCGTTCGTGTGATAACTTTTGTGACATCAGGCTTCTTCAGCAATGTGATGCCCAACGCCCCAATAACTCAAGGCTCCTTGTTATGTCATCACGACATGCACGTGGAGAGTTTGATGGCAAAGTGCAACTCTGTGACAGAGAGGGGAACACGAGAGTATGGACTGCGCCTCATGTGGAAAATACTAGAACCTGTGGGTGACCAGAAGGAGTCCATGTCCTTCAACATTTCTCAGGGAGAACTTGGGTCAGAGGTGCTCTATGGACGGACGGCTGCCTTTGGAAAGTGCACCAAACGGGTCTTTTGTGGTCTTGGTCGAATTGAAGTCAGACTCACCTACCTCAGAGAGCTTATTAGCTGGTCGCATTGCATGTCTGTTTTGGGGAGCTGAGACCTCAAACCCAAACTCTCCACTAGAAGTAAATGAGGAGGATTAGGGACACATTAAGAATCAGTGGGTTTACCAAATTTTTATTCCATATAGAACACTGGAGAAATTATTTTAGCTGAGAATTTTTTTTTTGTTTTTGGTTAGAAAAATGGTGGCCAAAGGAAAAAATTCTCAGAGATATTCCCACAGAATGTCAGCTTCGATTCCATACGATTTCTCAGTGAAGCCAGCGAGAAGAAAAGATTGTATAATATACCCGTAAAGAGCCTTATGTCACCACATTTTGGGGAGCACGTCTGCTGGAATGAGGATTGTAGTTTGAGACAAGTGGACATCACGCCGTCCCTCTGGCAATAATTAACCAGCGGGACGCTTTCAGCTCCCACAGTGAAACCGTGTGTGTCCGTGGCGGAGGGCTTGTCCTCGGCTTTCCCAGGCAGCGTGGCGGGCAGCCAGCCCTGCTAAAAGCCATTTCAATTATAAAGGTGGGTAGGGGGGCGGGTGCACAAGTCCCGTCCTGTGCCATTTGGAATTACTGTGTGATTTCCCAGGAGATCCAATCACTCAGCGGCGTGTAAATATCGACGCCAAGTAAGCACAGAGCCCAGAATCCTCTGGGAGAGCGCGCAGCCCGGTCAGGTCCTCGGCCAGAGGCTGGGGACAGGTCTCTGAGCACGCCAAGCACGCATGGTTTGTTAAGAATTCTTTAAGAAGGAGTTAGAACTGTGCCAGCCTTGTCGAAACCATGTGGCCTTGACCACTGGGATGTGTTTCATCCCGTTCCCTCCGTAGCTGATCTTTGCTCAAAGCATTAATTACGGCGTGTGACGTCACCCCCATAGCAGCTTTTAATAGTTATGCTTTATTCATTCTTCTCCCTTTCATGTTTCCTTGAAAAACAATGAATAATCTTGGTCTCTTCAGAGAAAATAATTGCCTGTGATTTTGGAAGAAGGCAGGTTTTGTGCCAAATTTAGAAGCTCATGTGATTCTTATCACGCCTCGTTTGGGGCAGCTGCGTTTGCTACAAGGATTATCTTGAAGCTGAATTTGCATGTCTCACTGAGGGGGCCCACTGGGATGGCTGCAGCTCAGTTTGAACACTGCTTCTACTTGCTACAGAGTTGGAGTCCTAACCAAGTCCCCTCAATGACCTCAGGTTGGACCTTGGCAAGGAAGTCACCGTGTGCCACACCCGGCGTGCCTGTCCTCAGGTCCCGGGGCGAGGGGGAAGGACTGGTTACTGGTAGTCAGCCATGAATGCGTGGAGACCGGCACTAGCCTTGCCAGCGTGCCTCACGCCTGGTTCTCACAGTGACCCCGCATACGAGGTTCTGAGCTGGATGGCGAGCCCCCACAAAGACACGTGGCGGTCTCAACCCCGGAACCTCAGAATGCGACCTTATGTGGCGGCAGGGTCTTCACAGAGGTGATCAAGTTCCAGTGAGGCCATGAGGGTGGACCCTCATCTAATGTGACTGTATTCTTATGGAAAGGGGACATCTGGACCCAGAGACAGACATGCACAGGGGTGGGACTATGTGAAGAGCCACAGGGAGACTGCCAGGGAAAGGCTGGAGTGGCCCTGCCACAAGCCGAGGACAGGCTGGAGCTGCCAGCAGCGAGGAGAGGCCAGGAGGGACCTGCCCTGCAGATCTCAGAGGGAGCATGGCGCTGCCGACACCTTGACTGCGGACGTCCAGCCTCCGGAACTGTGACAGAATACATTCTGTCCGTCTAAGCTGCCCAGTTTGTGGTGCTTTGTCACAGTAGCCGCAGGACACCCAGCCATGTCACCATTCCCGTTCTATGGCCCGGGAACTTTGTGGTGCTTTGTCACAGTAGCCGCAGGACACTAATACACTCAGCCATGTCACCATTCCCGTTCTATGGCCCGGGAAACTGAGGAGAAGGAATTTCTCCAAGCTCCTATGGCTGGGGCTGCAGAGTGAATTCAAGTGTGAAGTGATCTTGAGTTTCTTGGCGCCTTCCCTCTGGGGACAGGGCCGTCGCCTCCCAGTGACACCCACGCCGGTCCCGGCAGCCCTGCTTCGGGAGGGTGGTGCTAAACGTGGCATTCTGCATCTCTCTCTGCTTTTCTTCGTGTTCTGCCATTTATTCCGTGCACAAACTCAGATTCTATGAGCAGGTAGAACGGGCACGATTATAATGACGAAAACCCTTCCCAGAGATTTTTGGGCCCCAATATCGACCTATCGACCAATATGCAAGAAATGGATGCATTGAACATCCTCGCTGGAGGACTGGGCAAGAGCCGGCAGGTGTGTCACTTAGCGACGAGGGAAGGTCCCCTTAGCAGAGCAGAGGCGACGACTCAGCCTGACGGGCCACGGGAATCGGAAGCTGGCGTCCCGACAGCTGGCCCTGAACCAGATCGCAAGAGCAGGGTCACTTGTCGGCGTCGTTCCCACTTGGTTCCCGGCAGCGGGGAGGACGCGGCGGGGTCTCCGCGTCGGCCGAAGCAGCGGCGCGTGCTCCAGCTCTGCCTTCTGTTTCCGGCAATGTCCTGACCGCGGGGCCCATGTGCGTGATGCGGGCGCTCTTAATCCACATTCCGGCAATCGTAGCCGTAGATCGCAGACGCTCAAACGCATGGCACACGAGACAAGAGACGAAGAAACTGCTCCGTGCATGCAAATCAGCGCTGCTCGAATTCCCGCATATATGATGGGGAGAAACGTGAGTTTCCAGACGCGCTAGAGAGAGGTTTTCAAGACGCGCCGTCGCTCCGTGACACACTCTGATGAGTTTTTCGGAGATGAAATGTGCCTTGATTAGGGAAGGGTCTCTCTCTCTCTCTTTCTCTCTCTCTTTTTTTTGATAAGTCCCGTGCGCATCAGAGCCCTCATTTAGTCATGATGTCGCTATGCAAAATGAAAAGATAAAGCCCTCACTTTGATTTATGATCATGGTTATTAATTTCTGATGCAGCTTTTCGGTTTGGATTATTCGAGGGTGGAGGGATTTGGGGACGTATACGTGGAGCCTGGGAGATTTACTGGCGTAAACATCACGGCGTAAATAACGAAACTTCTCAAAAGAAGTATCAAATTCCACTTTAGTAGTAGGCACAGGAAAAACCTTAAATATGTAAAAGCTAAATTGACGCCAACTAGGGTTTCTGTGCAGGGAACTTCTGAAGGGACCTCATGTGCAGGGGCTGGTGACACGTTTGCTCATTTTCTGTAAGACCCGTGATTCCAAACCCAGTTCACCGGGGTGGGGGTCCCGGGTGGGGGTGCCGGCGCCGTCGGCACGCTAAGAGCATTCCTGTGGTGAATTTTGCTGATGACCAGCGTTCATGTGGGAGAGTCTGGGTGGGTTCTTTTCTATTCTTTTATACATAAATGCACAGCCATTTATGTATAATACTGACTGTATCGAAATTCCAATTTGGGGTGTGTGCTGAATTTGTAACATTTTCAGTCTGGATGTATCAGGCAACACCTCTTTCGTGGCTCGGGCAGGCGCCTCGAGGTGGGCCGAGGGGGCCGAGCTGGCCTGGCCGGAGGGAGTTCAGAGCTGGGGGACGTCAGGACACCTGCCGCGGCGGGGCCTGCTGTCCACTCACGAGTCCGCTCTTCTCAGCATGGTTCTGGCTGGTGTCCATGGCCAGGGCATGTGCATGGCCGGGGCCTTGGGGATGGAGTCGGGAGTCCAAAGGTCAGCCTGAGCCCCCGCACACTCTGAGAGCAGCTTTGGCCTCTGGGGATGGGTTTGGCTGCTCATACGTGGGGACAGGCTTAATAGGCAGGATGCAGGACCTTGGGCGACACCCAGGTAGACTTGAGGTGGAAGCCAGGAGGAAAGAGGCGAAGCGGAGGGTCCGAAAGGTCCAGTCAGGTGGTGGCACACGTGACAAGCGGCTGGGGAGGCTGGGGAAGGCTCGCGGTTCCCGATGCTCCGCTCGCCTCGTTCAGGATGCGAGATTTCCCCAAACGCCAAGAGTCGAGGGACTTGGAGAGCGAGAGGAGAGACACGGGCAGAGGTTTGGGGCTCGGGTCCCCTCTCCCACGGGGGTTTACAGAAAGGCCAGCAGCGCGGGCACCGGGTGAACGGCAGACGCTGAGGCGTGCACGTCACAAGCCGTCCAGTGTGCTGACGTACGTCCCCACGCCGTGAATTCAGACAGATCCCTCCGTTAGCATTGCCCCCCTGGGGCCGAATGGGAGACAAACCCCCGGGGCCCTTCACGGGGACTCTGATGGGCTGGGGGCTGCTCTTCCCCCGGGGGCCGGGCACTTGGCACTGAGAATTTTGTCCCCTCCGCTCAGCTGGACGAGAAAAGCCCCCTGGCCTGGGGGTGTTCATCCGAGATGTCCCAGAACACTTGCACGTGGGATCGTCTTTTACCGGGGTTGGGGGAGGGGACACGAGGCCATAAAGCCGGAGGAGCTCCAGAAAACTCTGTCCAGGAGGATTCTCAGGAGAGAGTTCCGAGAACACAGAGCTGCTTCGAATCAGCTGAGAAAATTTGCAGAAGCCGCTCCAGGAGGTGGCTTGCTCAGCACCCTGCCCTTGTTTGCACCTGCTGACTCTCTCCCAAGGTCTGGGTGGGGAGGACAGACCCTTCTCCGGTTTCTTGTGGTAGGTTTTAAGTCGCCCCTCCCCCCAGCCTGCTGACTCACCCGAGCTTGGTTGACCCGCCCAGGAGGTGAGGTTCAGCTTTGTGGTTCTCCCTGCAAAACTGACCAGTGCAGACCCATAAAATTATCTCTCTCGAGCTGAAGAATAGATCTATTTCCTCTGAAATGCTACTGCAAACTTGATCTTCAAGTGAGAAAGAAATTCAAGAGCGAGTAAACAAACTTTTAACCATTTCAAGTAATTAATCCTAAAATTATAGTCTATTCCCCTTAACCTCAACTTAATAAATTAAATCGAATGAAATGACCGATTACAACTAAAATGTAGGCAAATCAGACTCTTAATTTTTCAAATGAGCAGATGCGCCTTAGCTATCACAATTCAGTAAAAACCGTCAAACCAGACTGTGATTGCCACAAAGCTAAAGCTGTTGACTTCCAACCGTTTCACACCAAGACATGTGGAAACAAATATATTTAGGGGGTGGTTTTGTTTTGTTAAGTCTGAGGCATGTTCAGTTTGGAATTCTTTATAGTAATTAAGATTCATAGAAGGGCGAATTTTAGAAAGATGAGTCCTTCAGAATTTTTTCTTGGAAATCTGGGAAAAGAGGTCATCGCTGACAGATGTGACGAGACAGCCTTACACATTCCTCGGGCCCAGGGAGCCGTTTCCCGACGCTCCCTCACGCCATCGTGACGCCTCGGGGAAAGGCTTCCGGATCATTCCACGAGGCAAGCGGCGAGGGCAGAGGGGCGTCGCAGGAAAGCTTACCGGGGCCAGGGACTCGGTCCGGCTTAGCCGAGCTCCCGGTGCGTGGGGCCGGCCCCGCTCCAGCCTCGAGTCCCGGTCAGTGCCGCGCGTCCGGTCCCGGCTCCGTGACCCCGGGCACCTGGGCGAGACCCTGGACTCAGGGAGAACCCACCCTCTCAATCCCAGCATCTCCGCTCGGTGACTCCCACCTCATCTCCACGGGGATGTTTGGGGACAGCTGAGCGCAGGCGAGGACGCGGGGTGGCATTTGGTGCATTCCATCCCGCAGGGTCGTGACGCTCCCCTGGAATCGCGGGGTGCTGACAGTGTCTCTCCAGCCAACTGCCCCTCCGCCCGGGCTCGGACGAGTGCCTGCCGGAGCCCAGCGAGGCTTCGCTCTCTGCCTGCATGGTCACTGTCACCGCCGATCCTCCCTGGGGGCCGCGTCCCGCGCGGCTGGGTCCTCAGTTAGCCCGCCGCTCCGCCCTGCCCGCCCCTTTCAAGACTTGCGATTCCGCTGCAGATCAAAGGCTGGTCTTGTTAGCGCCTGTCGGGGACACGTGTGCAGAGCGCCCGGAGCGGATTCGACTTGGCACGCGTGAGGACGGCTTACACGGAGTGCGGGAAACGGTGCCAAAACCACAGAATGAATCCATCGGCTGTTTCCGACGAAAGGGTCCGGCCCTTCTTCTCAGGAACACGCGAGCAGGTGACGGAGACGCGTGGTGACATTGGTGGCCTGGAGACGTCTGCGACGACCGAGACCGGCATGGAGTGGCTTGTCGACGACACCTTGAGGCGCCTCCGCTGGGGACGGCCGTCTCGCCCTCTCCTCCCTCCGTGACGCAGCCTGGCCTCCGAGTCACGACAGACCGCGCTGCGGGTTGGAATGGAGCAGGACGGGGTTGGCAGGCGCCGGCCGGCCGTGCAGAGGCGGCTCAGAGCGTGTCAGCTGGAGTGAGGGCCGGGGCGCAGGGGATGGCCAGGCATGGCTGGGGCTTGGGGCCGGGCTGCGGCCTGCCGAGCTCTGTGGCGAAGGCCTGTCCCAGCTGGGCTGAGTGAGACCGAGAGGGTGGGACTAGGGAGCCCGGAGGGAGCCCGGCCGGTCCAGATTGCCACGTCCTTCGTCTGGGCTAGGACGGGTCCTGGGGTCAGAGGGGGACACAGCCCGGGGGGTGAGCACAGCTGCAGGCCCAGCGTCCGCCTGGAACCACGCCAGTCTCCAGACGCAAAGCCACTCCTTGTTTCTGTATTTTTGCAGAAAAGGGCACGCTGAGATGTTGTCAGGTGCTCTGCTTTGAAACTATGATTTTGTCCCCTGCCCATTTTCTAGTCTACCAATTCTTTTATTATTATTTTAAAAGAATTTATCACAGTAAAACTATTCTTTGCAGGCTGACGCCAGTGACGAGTGACCCTCCCGCCCAGTCCAGGCACAGATGTCCCCTCCGTCGTCTGTTCTAAACGCCCGTGTTCTAATGTGACAGGACAAAACCAAGGTGTCAAATTGTATACACAGCACGAACGCAGCTGCATTTTAAAAATCATGCATCTAATTGTAGGGAATTTACAAGAATGCCAACCGCGGGCTTTGTGTCTCAGCCCGTTTAGATAACTTCCCTGTCTTCTTTTCTGCCACTTTTTAAAAATGTATCCATTTAAAATGCCCACAAATGACTTTGCTTGGCTCTTAGAATGAAGACTCAATCAATATTAAAACAAAACCACTGAGAACGAACAACTCTGGGAGGCCTTACAGCTCCCTGAGCAGGTGGGCAGGCTTAGAGGGGGGCCAGAGTCTGCAGGTGCTGGGGGACAGTGTGTCCCGGGTGGTGGGTCTCCTGGGAACGTCCCAGGCTCCGCCCCCACAAGGGCGTGCCCGTGTTTTAAAGGCTCCGCCTTCCGAGTCTTGCCTCTGATCTCTTCTGTTACACAGCTGCCAGGAAAAAAAAAAGAAAAAGTGGTCAGACAGCAAATGACCGTCCTCTGTAAGGAGCTGTTTTGTCTCATTCCTGCCTTGTGAAATCACGGAAACTCACGGAGCGCCCGACGGTGCTCGACTATCCCATGTTACAAATGAGACTGCGCAGAAACATCACCCGGAGTCCTTCAAATTAAAAGAGGGCTCGGACCGCGAAAGGCATTTCCTTTGTTTGCAGGAAGCTTCTTCACATCCATCATATCCGCACTCATTTATTTTGCCATTTTTGCGAGCGAGTCAGTGTAATATTTCATTGGGAAAGAGCACGGATCCATTCATGTACAGTCATTAGAAATTAAACTGCAAATGCCATTCCCCAAATTAATTTGGTTTTAGGCTCAAAGAGAGAAAATGCCCCGCTGGAGCTTCATTTTTCACTGTGGACGTGGTCCAGCTGAGTCCCTTTGCACCCTGGGAGGCCGGAGCAGGGATCCCGGGGGGCAGGGAGGAGCTGCTGGCGAGGCCCCGGGGTTGGGATGTCTGAGCAGGATTTGGGGCTCAAACAGGACGAAAGCTACTCGCCGGGGGGTGGGGGATGGTGAGGACTAGTGTTAAGACCACAGAGAAAGCAGAGCATCGGGCAGGGGTGCATGCGGTCAAGGTCGAAGGGTCAGCAGAGCACTGGATGGGGCATTGGTGGGGGGCAGCTGCTTCCTCTGCTGGCTGCCGTCCTCGTTGGGGAGATGGCGGTTGGCCGATGAGGGGTCACGTTCTAGAAAGTGAAAGCGCCCACAGCGTGCCCAGAACCACACCCAGCGTGTTGCCCCTGCTCCGCTCGGGCTTCTCGGGAGGGACTTTTCCACGCAGGTTTTGACGGGGCGCTGCAGACCTCCTCTCACCAGGGACGTGAGAATTCCGGGGTGCTGATACACCCCAAGGTTCCCCAAATGCAGCCTCACTTCCGGAGAGCAATGCTCTCTGTCCCCGGGAAATGACAGTGCAGCGTGAGGCACCGGCCCACGGAGAGGCCGCCGGCTCAGCGACCCGGCCCGCCAGGCGCACACGTGCGGCTTTGACGGGTCCAGGCCAGAGGGCTTCGTGTTCAGAGCTGTGTCTCCCGGGATCTGTGTTGATTCCATCCCTTTCAACTCAGTGGACGGTCTCTAGCTTCCACAGTTGTGGGGAGCCTTTCCGATTATGAATGACTATAAAGTGCTATTTTCAAAGCTTCATTCTAAAAATAATGAGTTTGGAACGGCTCAGAGCAAACTTGTAAATATGTCGACACTGCCCTGCATCTCTGTTCCAACTTTTGCCTACTCAGGCTGAAATTGCTGAAGATTTATTAATCTGGTGGAAGAATGCTCTGGTGTTAAGAATTTCTCAAGAAAACCATAATTAAAAAGAGCATCGATTTGCACGATTTAATCATCCTACCACAGAGCATTGCAGGAGATTAAAAATGAACTCACCGAGGCGGTCCAAGGATTTTATGATTGGAAGGACGTTGCTTTTCCACAGTGATTTTCCCAAATGCATGTCCTGCGGCGTCAACCCCCCTCTCCTGCCTAAAACGTCTCAACAGTGTAAAAAGTGACCCAAGGCCCGTTCACGCTCCGTCATCGGGAATGAAATGAAACTGACGACCTAGGAGAAGGTCGAAGCGTCCGAGGTGGGAGGGCGTGTGAAGGTTTCCTTCAGTACCGGAGACTGGCCATAACTTTACTTTTAAGGTCCACTTTCGCTTTCTGACAAATTCTCACATTTCGTCTCCTTTTAGTGCGTGGATACTGTGACTTTTCCCTCCAAACCTTGTCTTCGACCCTCGAGCCCACTCAGAGACACGATGCTACGTTCTGCACCCCAGCTGACCGTTCTGTGGCCAGACCTTTGCTCTGTGTGATAATGAAGCGCATTTCCTGTGTTGCTCATTTTATGCCGTCTGTAGAGGGACAGATGACAAATCAATAGAACATGAAAGTGAAAACACTTTTGCGTTAAAAACTCCCCAAGTGTCGTCGTAATGTGTTTTATTCTGTGCATCCTTTTGCCCTCGTCAGGTGCCCAGGACGTCGGAACAAATGAAGACATGATTCTCGACTTCAAGGAACTTTCAGCCTCGAGGTGAGAACAGTCAGGGGAGCAAAGATGTGATGAGGAGGCGCTGGGCGCAGGCGCAGCATCTTGGCGGGCGCGGCCGTGACGGCGCTCCAGGGGGACGCCTGGGAGGACGCCGCCCTGCGGGCTGGAGGGGGTGCGGCAAAGACGGCAGTGTGCGCGTGTGTGCGCGTGTGTGCGTGTGCTTGAGCATGTGTGCATGTGCAGTGGCAGTGTGCGCGTGTGTGCGCGTGTGTGCGCGTGCTTGAGCATGTGGGGGTGTGTGTGTGCGTGTGCTTGAGCATGTGTGCATGTGCACGCAGGTGTGCGCCATGTGCACATGCGTGTGTGCGTGTGTGTCTCCATGTGCATGTGCAGTGTGTGCATGTGCATGCATGTGCGTGCTCATGTATATGTGCTTGTGCGTGCGTATGTATGTGCTTGTGCGTGTGCTTGAGCATTTGTGTGTGTGTCTGCATGTGTGCGCCATGTGCACGTGCTTGTGCGTGTATGTGCATGTGTCCATGTGCATGTGCATGCATGTGCGTGCTCATGTGTATGTGCTTGTACGTGCGTATGTGTGTGCTTGTGCGTGTGCTTGAGCATTTGTGTGTGTATGCATGTGTGCGCCATGTGCATGTGCTTGTGCATGTGTGTGCATGTGTCCATGTGCATGTGCATGCGTGTTTCCGAGCGCTCTCTGTGAGCTGCGCGTGTGGACGGACCCCGTCCCCTTGCCCTGCTTAGCCACTCTGTGTCCTTCTCCGCCTGTGCGACCATGGTCAGGCTCCTGTGTCCTCTGGGTTCTGGCTGGGTTGAGCCAGTGGGGACCCTGGCAGAGGTCAGGGGAGGCAGGACTACATCTGGGTGTGTGGGCTCCTGCTTCTTCTCTGGGGGGAGAGGTCTGCTCCCCTCACTTTGAAGACATCTCCTCTCGAGGGGGCCCTTCGGTGGAGCTTCTCCTGGTTCCTGTCACTGCTCCCCGCTCCCGTTCCTCCTGGCTCAGGTGTGGCGGCACAGCAAGCACAGGGCACACTCACATGAAGAGAGTAACTGGAGGGCTTTTAATGCAGGGGCCACTTCCAAAGTGTGGGTAACCGGGGAGGAAACCAGAAGGACGGGGGCAGGACGACGGGGCTCATCAGGTGACCCCGAACGGATGGGATGCCAAAACACCTGTGGCCCGTACGATGTCACAGGAAGTAGGGTAAACGCGTGCCCCCTGGGGAGCCAGCCCGCAGGCTCAGGACCTGACCGGCACTTCTTTCTCCACGAAGACACAGCCCCGCCAGACACAGGGCTTGGCAGTTTCGGCGTGAGCTGGAGTCACCTCTCGGATGCCCCTCTGTTGGCCGCCGTTGTGCGGTGGACAACTCACACAACCGTGCCTGGGAACCTGCCCGATGGCGCAGGATTAGACGCAAGTGTCCGTTAAATTCCCAGGATGGAATCTTACAGAGCTATGGAGAGTCGGGTCGTAGGCGATGTTTGCTGGGAATGTCACGAAAGCCAGCGGCCGACCCCAAACCGCGCAGCGTGTGCGCAAACGCCGACACCTCGTAGGGACAGAAAAGGCACGAGGCAGAGCTCCACCTGTCCTCACCTTTACGGTGGATGGAACGTGACGAGTCCCTCAGCGATTTCGTATTCGAATTTTCTTCGTGTATAACTTTTGTGATGAAAAAAATCGCGGTCCGTCCTTAGTATTCACAGTAGCTACTCTCTATCCGGACGTCACAGACACCGAATTCATGATGCTGAGCCGCCGGTCCCGGGGGAGTCCAGGGCGCGCTCCCGTGAGCCTGTCACCACATTCTCAGCAACCGATCGACGCGCGGCCTCGTCTTACGCGCGTTTCTGCTTAACGACACTTCGCGTGATGTAGACGTCGTCTCGGTAACGCATCGCAGGCAGCCAGCCGCAGCTGGGCAGGGCGAAACGCGTCCGTGGCCCCGGTTAACGTGACGGCACGTCCCGTTGGCTTTGGCGTCACAAAGACGCTTCGGCCACGACGTTCAGGAGAAGGCGGTCACCGTCTCGCAAATGCGCAGATGTAGCTGCCTCCCCGTGTCTCCCACGGCTCCCTCGTGCGCGGAGGCTGTGACGCGAGCCCTTCGCAGAGCGGCCCCACGTTCCCCCGGCGTGACGCCCTGCTCGCTCCTTGACATTTCGCTTGTGGCCAACGGCTGCGTCACTCGGGCCGGGAGAAGCCACGCGACGTGCGTCTGAAGGCACAGCACAGCCTTCACGCACGTAGGGACACCAGGCAGCCTTCAGCCCTTTCCACAGCGAGATCACCGACAAAAGCCACAAAAATGCGAAAAACACGTGGCACTAAATGGACCGTGGGAAGGACGCTGGTTTACAACGCGGAACCAGGAGGCCGAGCGTCCCCTCGCCCCGCCTCACCTGGGAACGGGAGACGACGCAGTGTCCGCTGCTCGGCACACGTCCGCACCTCACCGCAAAGGCGCGTGAGTGATTTTGGAGTCGCGAGTCAATTTGGGGAGAAGGCGCATTTGCGGAGAAAGGGAAGGACAGTAATTAAAGGCCAGCAGATCGGGTTGCCGTCGGGTCTGTGGTATGTATAAGTGAAGTCGATTTGATGACATTTCTGAGCTTCTCGATAAATCATGCGAATCCAAATTCACTAAATTGCCAGTTTCTGAACACGGGGCTGGTATGCTGTCCACTAGGGAATCATAACCCATAAAATTTAATGACGTTTAATATGTTTTATGTTAGCAGTAATTTTCAATCAAGATCATTATGTCTAGGTTTTATTTTTCTGCGTGGAATTTTGTGCATAAAGCTCTGAATTGAAGCAAGATGTGTTGAAACCCGAGCGCGGCCCCAGTGACAGGGGCCCCTGGCGGGGAGGGCGGGTGACGCTGGGGGAGCCTCACACTTTGGGGGGTTGTATTTCCCTTCCTTTGGCTCCAGCTCCACCCAGCACCTGGGAAAACAGACCCCTACACCCCTCCAGGCAGTGCTGCCTGCCAGCACGGCTTCGGAAAGCTTTAATTTAATTAACAGAAACCGGCATCAAAAAACATTCGCTCAGCCAGGCTGTCACTGCGTCCAGGGCTGCAGGCGTGAGCTGTCGGGACACACCCTCCCTCCTGGCACAGCGCCCTGACTCGGTGCCTCTCTCCGTGGCCATATGGAAACGCCCACTGTCCCCTGAGAAGCAGAGACCGCGGCTGTCTCCAGCCTGCCCTCCGCTGTCACACGTTCCAGTCATCACCTTCGCTGCGAGGAGAAACCTCTGTCCCCACAGCGCTCTGCGGGGCCTGCGTGAGGCTGGACGGAGCTGGGGGGCGGGGCGGCGTCAGCAAATAGCACAGCTTCCTCTTCTTTTGTGTTCTCCCCCGTTCTGGCATCATCCACCAAGGACAGGCTGACAAAATGGGGAGTCTTCGGGAGGCATTTTCCGTAACAAAATTTGTGAACAAAATGGTGCTCGCGGCTCGTGCATCGATTGCGACAAGATTCACGGTGACGGTCGCTGATGGGGCTTGGCGACGACGGGAAGGAGCGGTTTTACTGGGTTTCCTGCTCCCGTGGGGACAGCAAGGACGTGGCATCCACGTCAGGTGTGCTTCCGATCAGCCAGCGGAAGGGCAAGAATATGATTCCTTATAAGAACGCACGATATAGTCCGTATCACAGAGCTGCGACCCTCTAACCGTAAGAGGAGAGAGAGGCTTCAGACACAAGACGCATTCGCGCGAGGGCTTGTTGTATTGTCACGCGGACTTCCAGTCCGTGCCGGGGGCCCGGAGGCGAGTCTCCCAGCCTCACGGCCGCTTTTTAATAGCGATTGCTGTGCTGTTTCCTTTAGCAGTTGACGTTGGTGCACACGAATGATGGTCACACACGAGAAGAGCATCCTAAGAAAAGCCACAAAGAGATTTAGCAACTGCGTTTCTGTGTCTATTAAAACGGCGTTACCGCGTGACCCCTTTGGCCCTCACCGATGCCAAAATGTGACAGAGGCGACATTCGGGGTTGCCGGTAACATTACGTGTTCCAGAAATAACAAGGGACGTTGATTGGACACATTGGTATGTGGTGGGAAGGTAACTAAAGTGACTTGGGCGTGAGAGGTGGCTGGGCAGATTATCACTCGTCACTTTTTCTCTGATGTGAGAAGGAGCGAAGTCCTCCTCAGCCACACAGAGCTGGCGGCCCGTGCGCTCCGGGCCCTCCGGAGCCGCTGCCTGATGCAAAGCGGTTGTGAGTTACTTGGTATAAGGCACAGACCACCTGTTCCGGAAGGAGGTTCCGTGCGGTTCCAGAACAGGCTGAGCATGTACGTCTCTGTCCCGCCCCCTTCTAACTCCAAACCTCAGGAAGATGCCAAGACAACGCGCAGGTGATCGGGTCACCAAGAGGTGAATTAAACATCTGTATATCATACACAATACGAAACACACGTCATACACTTGCATGCACGTGTGCGCGCAGGTGCCCCCGCCGCCTCCCTCGGGGGTAGGGCTTTGCACCTTTGCTCACCGTCTGCCTCCTCCTGCAGGGTGCAGTGGCTGTGCCGCAGGGACCTCATCTCTGTGTTCACTACCGAAGCCCCGGGGCAGATGCTGTAGGCTGAACTTTGTGTCCCTCCACATTCCCATGTGGAAACCTGACCCCCAGCAGGACGCTGTGAGCAGGCGGGTCCTCTAGGAGGTGACCAGGCCGTGTGGGTGGCGTCCTCGTGATAGGGATTAGTCCTTACAAAAGGGACCCCAGAGAGCTCCCTCACCCCTTCTAGCACGCGAGGTCACAGGGACAAGGCAGCCGTCTGTGACTGGGAGGCAGGTCCCCACCAGTCACTGGATCTGCTGGCGCCGGGACCCTGACGTCCAGGCCCCGAGCTGTGAGAAGCGAGTTTCTGCTGTCTGTAAGGCTCACGGTTCCCCTTACAGCAGCGGTGGGGCCTGGCTCACTGGGTGATCGAGACGCGTTTGGCGAGTAAATAAATGAACACGGGAACGTGGGTCACCCCAGGACGGAGACACATGGGTTGCTCTGTGAAGCCGTCCCTTCCCTCCCTGCTCCTGTGCCCCTGCCGCTGCTGGGTGGGAGACCCCCCGTCCCCAGGATGCATGGAGGCGTCCTCAGCACGGCTCCCCGGGCTCCGACAGGTCTGGTAGGCTCCCCGTGACATCGACCTGCTCTGGCCGCGTCACCGTCCCTGGGGTACACCCGAGCCTGGGGGTCGCGCTGGTTCCCCTGCTGGCCTCAGTACCCACTAGGCCGGCCTCCCCTGCCAGGTGCAGCTGAGGCCTCCTGGACCCGGAGCTGCTGGGCTCCGGAGTCCCACATGGACGCTGCCACTGTCCCTGTCTGTCCTTCTGGAGCGGCCCACCTCTGTCCAGGCGCTGGGTAGTGGGCTTTCAACCACGTGCAGGGAACGCCTCCTGACGTTTTGTGCTGGGCGGGTTAGCAGCTGGTGGCCCTGTCGGCTTTCGGCCACCTGCTGGCCTCCCCGTGGGTCTCCAGCAGGAGCCCCTAGGCCCCGGGTGTGACCGCGATGATGCTGGGCAGTCTGTTCAGGCTGCCACATCCACACACCGCAGACCGGGGCTTCAAAACGCACGTTTGCTCCCTCACAGCCCCGGAGGCTGGAAGTCCAAGGTCAAGGGGCCACCGACCCTGACGTGGGAGAGCTCCATCCTGGCTGGCGGACGGCCGCCTCTCGCTGTGCCCTCAGCGGCACCGAGAGGGAGCTCCGGGGTCCTGGTGATTTACAGCCCCACCCATACGAGCTCATTCAACGTCTGTCACCTCCTCGCAGGCCCGGTCTCCAAATACAGTCACATTGGAGGTGAGGGCTCCCACTTTTGACGCTGGGGAAATGCCAACATCCGGTCACAAACTCCGCCCCCAGCCTCCCCAAATTCGTGTCCTTTTCACAATGTGTTTGCAAATCCATTCATTCCGTCTCGACAGTCTCAAATGTCTTAACCGGTCCCAGCATCGACTGCAAAATCTGGAGTCCAAGGTCTCATCTAATAAACCCCATCCACACCAGCGCTGCCCAGGGCCACGGCTGACTTGGAGCAGTACGCTAGGGACTCTGCGACTCACCTTGACTGTGGCTGTAAAGGCAGCTTCGATCACTTGTCGGAGGCGCCCTGCCCGCGTGGGCCGGTTCCGGCGGCCCCACCTCCTCCTGGCCCCCTTCCTGCTCTGCTCTTCACGTTAGACCGGCTGGCGAGAGGGCATCTAATCCTCACGTCTCACAGGAGGAGCAGCCGCACGTCGGGGGGAGGAAGGGGGACGCCACAAGTCAAAGAAGTTGACAGCTTGGAGCATCAGTAAGAAAC
>NW_006434828.1:1960869-1963289 GCF_000325575.1 Pteropus alecto
CAGGCGCAAGCGGTCAGAGCCCGAACCACGGTCATCCATCACGTGGGGACCCCCAGCCCTCCGCCCCGTCACCGTTCGCTGGAGGGTGGCGTCCGTTCACCCTTGAGGACAGAGGCTTGGGCAGCGGCATCTGGACTCGACGGCATGGGCCGTCCCTGGAGTGGCCCAGCGCCAATGGGGACAGGAGCCATGCCGTGCATGCGTGCTGCAGCCTGCGGAGCACGGCCAGTCGTGGGGGTCAGCGCAAAAGAATACTTTTGGGAAATGCGTGACCTGATTTATCAAGCTCAGGACTCATTGGAGGAAGATGCCGAGAGAGAAACTGAAGTTCGTTAGGCATGAAATGAAATGAAATGCCCCCCGGGGGAACCTCTTTCAAGCAGTTTCACGGCTGCGTCTGGACCGGACTCTCGTCTCTTTTCACTGGACCAGCCCCTGGGCATCTGCCGTGCAGGCCCACAAGGCGTAGGTGTCAGGGAGTAGGGACCCAGGGCCTTGCCCCGACCCTTCGTGGACGGCGTCTGTGGTTTAGCGGCAGGAAGTCGTGGTGTTGACATTGGCTGGATGCTGAGAACGGAATATATACATACAGAAAGCGTGACGTGTCAACGTGGCCTTCGGTGCAGCGGCCCTGGAGGAGGCGAGGGAGGGCGCAGCAGGCCCGCGGTGCGGGTGACGTCGGTGGCTCTGGAGTGTCCCCTGGGCATCCCGGGGGTGTCCAGGTGGCCATGGGGCAGCACAGGGAGTGGGAGCTCGCGGGAGACTCGTGTACCGCGGGACGGCACAGGGTCGATAACCCCGATGTGTGTCGTCATCTAAGCCTGGAATTCTCACCCCATTTAGCCTGGGGACATCCGCCTGGCATCGCCCCAAGTAGGAAGAGATTTAGTGACCAGGAAATCGGGAGATGTGTTTATAACCTTTTTGGCTTCAAGTTGAAACATTGGCGGGGAGCACCGGGAGTGCGTCCGATCATCGCGGCTGCCGTTCCCGGCTCCTCTGCCGAGAGCCCAGAGGAGCGCCCGTGTGGACGCAGGGCTGGCACCCGGGCTCTGCCGGGACCCTCTGCCCGAGCTCCCGCTGCGGTGGCAGCGATGAGAACCCTTGAGCTCCCCGGCTGGAGCCATCCTGTGCCTTCCTTCCCGGGGCTGCTGGGTGGACGGCAGGCCTCGGAGACAAGCCTGGCGGACGAGCACCAGGCGAGGCAGATGTGTCTGTGGGGACCTCCCAGAGGCCTGTGGACACCTCGGGGATGTGACTGGGACCTACCATGGCCCCAGGGCGTGGAGACAGTCTAAGAGCCAGCGGGCACACCTGTGCTGTCTGGGATGAGGGCGCCCGCCCGGGGCCTGGACCAGGAACACCGCAGCTGATGCCAGTACCAGGAATGAGAATGATCCATGATCAGGCTGGAGGGTCACACTTCAGGGGTGACAGCAGGTGACCACGCCTGGGGCTGATGGGAGAAGCGGAAGCCGCATGGACAGATATTGGCCCAGAGTCCAAGGTAGGTCCTTAAAGCTAGGACGACGTGCAGGTGTCCACCGAACCCAGGTAACACCTGCAAACAGCGGGAGGCGATCCTGACCTCGGCTGAGTCCAATCCTGGAATCGCCAAGAAATCACCGAATCCGGTGACTAGATTTAGTCATCTGGCGCCTTCAGGGAGCAGTGGGGGCTCAACGTACAGAGTGCAGGTACGGGGACGTGTTTGTGCACCTGTGTTACTGGCTCATGAAGTCGGAATCTGCTGCAGGCAACCGGCGGGTCCAGTGCGTGAGGCGCCCCACCGCCCCCATCGTCCCCTGCGCGAATCAGCGCGTCCACCCCTCCCGCGAGGGTGGCCCGTGCTCTCCGTTTTGGAGACAAGGAACTTGATGCATGGAGAGTCCGGTGACTTGGCCGAGGCCAAGCCGACGGCCCGGGCAGAGCCGATTCAAACCCGGCCCGCCTCGCCGCCACGCCCGCGGCTTCGGCACCTCGTTTCGCCAAGTGGGGAGGGCGAAGAGGAGACGGCTGAGGCTGGAGTCCCTGGGAAGGGGTGTCCCCTGCGCCCGTGCCACAGAGACGTCACCTAAGTCCCAGTGCTGACTAGGACTTCGCTGGCGACCGCAACAGGAACTTTAAAGGCACCGTGGGGACCCGGGGGATGGCACGGGGGGCCCGAGCACCAAGGACGCTGAGGGAGTCGGGACGGCGTGGCGATGAGTTTTGAAAGAGCCCCTCAGTGGCATCGGAGAGGGGCCAGCGGCTTTTTCACGCTTAGACTGGAAGATGGTTGAACGTACTTATCTGCTCGGGCGGGACGAGACCGAGACTGGGGGGAGCGGACCGCTGGCCGAGCCGGAAGGGAAGCGGTCGGGAGTGGCGCGTCCCCTCTGCCTCATCCCCAGCGCGGCTTGTCCCCTGCCGTTCTCAGC
>NW_006434828.1:1963386-1964273 GCF_000325575.1 Pteropus alecto
GCAGGATGAACAGGTCCCCGTGGCTCCCGCTGCTCTCTCCTGGGTCACCTCGGGGACGCCGGCCGCCACGCTGGGAGGACACTAAAGCTGCCTCATAGAAAGGTCCACGCGGCCTCCCGCTTCCGGCCCTGGGTGGGGCGCCCTGAACGGGGTCCCTCCGGCCCCAGCTGACGCCGAAACTCACGGGGGCCGGTGCCCGGCGCCGGAACGCCGGAGCCCCGCGCTGCGTGGGGTCGTGCGCGTGAGCCACGGTGTCGTGCCACCAGGTGAGGACGGCTCCATGGTGCGTGACGGACGGCCCAGCGGTGTAGGTGAACGTGGGTACAGGGACCGCTGGGGACGTGGGGCTCTTCGCGCTGGACGGCGTCCCCCGCGTCTGTGGCGAGGTGGGCAGGCCCGCGCCCTGGGGTTTGGGTGATGGAGTTGGGGCGGGGTCCGCAGCCGATGGAGGAGATCCCATACGCCCGCGGGGGGCAGGGAGGAAGGCGGCCGGGAGGTCAGCCCCCCGCCCCCGAGGGCGCGATGGCCGGGCGCACCCTCCCGTCTCGGAGACAGACGCGGATCCCCTGGTCATCTCTGGGTGCGGGAGGCCAGAACGGGGACGGGCGGGTAATTCGGGGGGCTGTTTTGGTGGAAGAGTCGGCAAAGCGAGAATGCGGAGGCCAGAGGTGAACGGAGGAGACAGAAACGAAGCGAACTGCCTGCTCTTCCTAACCACGGGGTGAGAAGCGGCCGGGGCGGGAGCCGGAACGGGGGGCGGGAGCCGGAACGGGGGGCCCCGTCCCTGGACTCCCCTTCCTTCTCTGCTGGCTTCTCTGTGTCTTTGCATCTTTGTCTTTCTCCCACCCCCTTCCCTCCCCTCCTTTCTTCCTTCCTTTTCTTTTAAA
>NW_006434828.1:1964374-1964612 GCF_000325575.1 Pteropus alecto
AGTATATTAAAGAAGACAAGGTAAAAAAAAACTTTAAAAAGTGTGGACTTCGCAGCCAAGCGCAGGCGGCATTGAGCCTTCTTATCTTCGGGGTGGGGGCGGTGTCATTGCTTCAGTAATCACTGAGTGCCCGCTGGCCTGGCCGTGTCCCCAGAATACACACAGCCTCCTGCCCAAGTCCGGAGTTCACGAGGGCGAAGGATAAATGTCTACACAACGTATCCCCACAAGGCGAGAG
>NW_006434828.1:1964644-1970690 GCF_000325575.1 Pteropus alecto
GCTGCGTGAGCAGCGGTGACCTGGCCAGGACGGGGTGGGGGAGGCTCAGCGCAGGCCTCCCTGAGCCGGGGCCTTGAAGCCCCTGCTCGGGACAAGGGAAGCCCCTGCTGGAGCCCCTTCCTCTGCTCCCGCTGCCTCCTGCCTCTACTGCGTCCCGAGGGAAGCGGTCCTGTCTCTCCATTTCCTTCTCCCCAAAGCAGGAAAAATCCTTATTAAGACATCAAGCAAAATCCTTGGACGCTGTGAGGAGTTGTGGGCTCCTGACAAACGCGAACGAGTCCTCTGCTTGTCAGGAGGGCGGCGTGTGTATCCGTCTGGTCTGGTCGCCTACATCAGGAACAAGAAAGTCCTCATCTCCCTTCCTGTCAGGGGAATCCGTCCCCACCCAGCAGCAGGTTGGATGGGAACGGAACACCTTTAATCAGCTCTGTAAACAGACGGTCCTGGATTAAAAGCGGGGGAAGAAAAGCACTTTATTGAAGGTGAGAACCTGTTAATAACACTCTGTGAATTAGCGTTCAGGCTTCTGATCTTTCAAATCAGGGCTCCAGGAAGCGAAGCTTCTGTAGCCATCCTGAGCCTTTTGCTGTCCAGGGAAACCCTGGGGGGTGGGGCGGACTCCCGCGTGTGGGGGACGCAGCACAGGCACCTCACTTAGGCAGGGTCCTGCATTTCACAATCGATAGGTGTCAACGGCATGCATCTGAATCGAGGACTCGCCACCAAGAAAAACCGTTCCTGCTTAATTTTGATGAGAGGATCTTTGAATGTGTCTACACAGTAGGAACACCACCTCCCCAGCGTCCTGTGTGCCTCCTAACACAAGGTCGTAATGACTAGAATCATATTTTCTTCTAACCTTTCTGTATCAGCGTGTCTAGTTTCTTCCTCGGATGTCAGGAAATAAAATGTCATTTAAAAATGTGGACAGAGCATGACCTCTATAAATCAGATATCCTGTTCTGGTTTACCAGACGTTCCAAAGTATTTATTTCCTAGAAAGTGTACGAAGATGAACCGAAACGGCTTGTATTTAATGCTAGATTGAATGATTTCTTTGAAATAGCATCCGGGAAGGGTGACAGCCAGCCTGGTGTCAATCCACTGTCTGCTGCTTCATTCTTAACTTGCTTCTTTCCCAGATGGGGTGTGTGTGTGTGTGGTGGGGGGGGGATGCTTTTGAAGGTGCCCTGCCTCTCCCGGATACACCATGCAAAAAAGCTGCTCTTCAGATGTGTTTGACGAAGGAAAAAATAATTAGAAAACGAGTTTTACCTGCAATTACTTACCAACGTCTGGGCTTGCTTGCCCATGGCTGTCATTGTCTCTCACAGAGTCAGCATCCCAGATGAGGTGTTCGGATTAGGCCGCTCGCCTGCAGAGAGCCTCTTATTTGCTGGAGTAATTACATTTGTTGTCAAAGAACCTAGAAATGTCAACGTTGACAGTCATAAGGAAATGAAGTTAGGCAGGTGGTGTCACTTGTCCAGCTGGCTTATGTTTATGCAGGACTTTTGTAACCTGATAAGTGAGCCAGGCCACCTGAAGGCCTGGCCGTCTCCCGGACCGCCCTTCCTGGCCCACCTGTCTAAATTCACGACGCGGTTCCGATGGCGTGTGGCCACTCCTTTTTGAAACGCCCCTGTTTATTTTCTGCAATTCATTCTTTTGATTTTGCTTCCCACTTCATGGATAGTTAAAAGAATTTGTGTCAGTGGTTTATGTATCTAAAAGACCCTTCTTTAGACGGAGATCACATCGATGTTCATATATTTTTGTTTTATTTATTAACTAACGGATTGGCCTAAGATTTACTGGGGTGTGATTTAGGTTAAGGATCGACCTCGAGGTCTTTCCTTCCTTTCCTGTGGTTTCTGGCACCCGGTTCGCCCAGCTTCTGCTGGGCTGGGGCGCCTCTCTGCCGGCGTCGCGTTCTCGCTCACGGTGACGTCCCTTTTGGACGGCTTCTGTGCCTTCGTCTGAATCAGTGCTTCAGGACCGTGATCGCGTCCGCTCCCACTCGCTCTCTCTGCCTGGTGTTGACCGGGACTTCTTTCCCGAGCTGGAACAATTGCTGATTTATGTTCTCCAATCCCCCGGCTTAGCTGATCTTGCAGCTTAGTGAGTGCGCGCCACGGGCGTCACCCGGGCCTTGGTGAGGAGCGCGGTGGGCTGGGCTGCTTTTGTTTCTACCCCGACCCTGCCCCCAGCGGCTGCCCCTCCGCCCCTCACCCCCGGGGGGTGGGGGGCTGCAGTGACCCGCCCTCCCGCTTCTCATTTACCTCGGCACAGCTGGGGTCCCTGTCCTGTGGCTTTCGCAGACACACCTACAGACACACCTACGTCTTCACTTGATATCCTGTCCTGCGGGTCCTTTGAGACGGTGTCGCTCGGGATGCCCCTCCCTCCTTCCCGGTACTTCTGTGGGTCTGAGACTCACGACCGGCCTCAAACGCGGGCAGGTCCTGCATCTGCCCGCATGGCTCACGCTGCGTCTCCCGGACTGTCCTGCACAGCCCCTGGCAGCCCAGGGCCCTCGTCCGGTGTCACGGCTGTTTCTTGGACGGTGTCCTGCCCTGTCCTTCCTCGCTTTAGAGTCATATTTTACACGCAGCGACAGTCACCCGTCCACGGTCTCTGGTTGGGAGCCACAGCTCCAGAAGTGGGACGCTTGAGATCGTCAGCACACTTACTTGGGGAGCCCAGATGTGGCGCGCACACACGCACACACACAACCGAAACAAGCTTCACGAAACACCGGTTCCCCTTGATGCCCACAGTGTCCTCGACATTTCCATCCTATTAATCGGCCATGCCACACGCAGTTTCTAAGATGCTTGCTTAAAGGACACGGGGGTTAGACCCCTCGCGTGGCATGCGGGGCCCAGCGCGCCCTGCCTCTAAGTTGCCTGCCTCTTCAGAGTCGTCACTGCCGCCCGCGGAGTTCACTCCAGCTACCGGGGGGCACGCTGCTCTTCCCAGCAATGCCACTTGTGGGTACACGTTCCAGCCCCCACCCTACGCACACACCTGCCGCTCCCATCCGCCTGCTCCCATCAAACGTTCCCCCCGGACACCCCAGAATCAGTCTGGACCCAGCTCCAAGATCCCATGGGAGGTGTCCCCTACTGCGCTGCCCACTAGCGTCCCCAAATGCCTTCTCCGTTAATAACCTCAAACTTATTTCTTTAATTAAAATAACGCATAAGCTAATATTTTTCAAAGTCTGGTTCTTGGACATGGTCGTCGTGATACAGTGACTAGATCTGGCCTTCGCCCGCATTCCTGGCGCAGTCAGACGAGGCCCTTGGGATCCCTGAGCCTCTTCTGACGCCATGAGGAGGGCCTTGGACCACCCCTGAGTTTACGCTGATGAGGTGGGATCCGAGGTCTTTTCAAGGGAGGAACCGTCCACACCTGGCCACGCCGAGCATGGGATTAGAGGGCTGGACCTTCGCGCCCCACACCCAGACCTCCGGGGAGGAAGGGACGAGAGAATAAGTTCGGTCCCGCGGCCAGTGATCTAATTGGTCACGTGTAGGTAAGTAAACCCCAGTAACAACGCCGAACTCCAGTTCCTGGGGGAGCCTGCTGGTCGGGGAGCACACCGTGTGCTGGGAGGGTGACAGGCCGCGTTCTGGGAGGTGGGGTGTGGACACCACGCTGCCCCCCACCCCCCGACTTCCCTTGTGTACCTGGTCATCCGGCTTTAATTCGGAGTCTTTAAAATAAAACTGTAATTACGAGTACAATTGAGTCTTGAACAATGTGGGGGTTAGGGGTGCTGAACCCACATCCCCCGGGATCGAAAATCCGTGTATAACTCCCCTAAAACATAACAACTAATAGTCGACTGTTGACCGGAAGCCACACCGATAACATAAACGGTCGGTTAACAAGCGTTTTGTGTGTTATCTGTATTACCACTGCAGTCTCACAGTTAAGTAACCTAGAGAAAAGAAATTAAGAAAATCGTGAGGAGGAGAACGTCCACTTACAGGACCGAGAGTCTTTATTGGTACCGTAAGTTGACATGGCCTGTTGCAGCCTACACGATTCATCGACGAGTTTTTCCAAGTTACCGATTGGAAAAAAAAGTAGACTCATGCCGTCCAGACCGTGCCGTTCAAGGGTCAGCTGTGTGGCAGTTTCCTGAGTCGTGAGTGATTCTGACAAACTGTCGAACATGAGGTAGGGTGTGGGGACCCCCAAGCGCGTAGCCAAGTTGGACGGAAGTCCAGATACCCTCACATCCCATCTGCGGCTGGCGTCTGAAGTGAGGCCAGTCTTGCGGGGAACTTGCCTTTTAACTCCCGGGATCTGATGCCAGCTCTGGGTAGTTAGTGTCAGGATCGGATTGCGTTGCGGGAGACACTGTTGGTGTCACAGAAATCATTTCAGAACTGAAGACATTCTAATCCCCCAGAATGCTAACAAAAATGTCACCTCAAGATTTGTAGATTAGATAATCTGGGCCCAGATATCCTCATTTTAAGGAGTACCCACGTGACACTTAAACATATGAAAATTTGAGAGCCGCCGACAGGTGCGTTAAAGCACGTTTATAAAATATAAGTCAGTAGAAAGAAATGAAAGGTAAGTCGCTCCTCACGCCATCACAAGACTCCTCTGTGTGTGTGTCTTTCCGATTTCTAGGGAAATCCCTTTTATTATGGATTCGCTCACACTGTCTGGTCAGGTTATGTTCTGCTTTTTCATTCAACATTCTATCGGACATATTTTCCTCGTCAGGATGTACTCTGCTAAAATATAAGTAATCGCTGTGACAAGAGAGTGTGTTTCCTTAACCATTGCGTCTCTTCGGGGGACATTTATAATATTGTCAGTTTGTCACTGTTATGAATTGTATTGTGATGAAAGCTTTCTCTCTGAAGCCTCTCTGGTATTTGTTTTCATTACCTTAGGATTCCCAGAAGTGAGGTTCTTTGGCCTGTCGCCACGGATGGTTTCGAGCTCCGGATCAGCACCATCCCCTTGAAAACTGACGGAAGGCTATTCCAAATCTTCTCCAGCAAGGTTGTTTATTTTCGTAAGCTTAGTGAACTTGATGGGTCAAATGGTACGTAATTATTTTAATTGTATTTATTCCATCCTTAATGCTGTGGGAGATTTTCCCAAGTATTTGTTTACTAATTGTATTTCCTCTTGTGTCTCCTTGGTTCACAGCCCCCACCCCGTGTTCTCCACTGGAATTTCGTTGTGAAATTAACCCTCTGTCTGCACGTTTACTGTGGTTCCATTTGCTTTATCCATTTACTCCGAAATCCTGCTTTTCCATATATTTGCATTTTAAGTTTTCTCTGGCCAAAATCTGACAACTTTTTTCTTCGTCATTTTTTTTTTTTTTTTTATTGCTTCGAAATTTAAAAAGCTCATTGTTCTCAAGAGATTTTACGATCGATGTCTGTTTTCTTGTAGTTTGGCTGCTTTTTAAACATCGGATGATTAAATATGTCCTTCTTGAGTCTGTCTAGGATGGATTTTGGTGTATAGTATGAAGTAGTCTAATAAATTATTTTTCCAACGGGATTGTTCCAAAATCTTCTTTTGAAGGATCTTTCTCTTCCTCTCCAATGTCCTAGGGAGGTCGTTTCTATGGCTCTGGTCACTTCACAGGACAACTGTCCGTGGACAGCGTGACCCAAGGATAAGACTCTGCCATGGTCAGCTCTGAGATCCCAGAACGAGGCCTGGCGCACAGCCTTCTGGGAATGCTTTTGAGCGAGAATCAAAAAATACGTTCGTGTTGGGGGAGATGAGCCTGGGGCCGGTTCCTTCAAAAGCACTGATTCTGGACCCCAGAGCCACCGTGATCTCAGGACTTCAAGCCTCCTTAAAAAGACTCGTGTTTATTCACTTACTTACATTTCGGAGCATGAGATTTTTTTCCGCCAGACGGATCTCGGTCCATCGGCGTGACTTGTTTTTAAGCTGTTATTTTTATATCACTTATGTAAATGGATAGATATTTTAAGAAGGCCTCTTTTGCCACAAATGGAAGAAATCAGCGAGGGCTGGGAGACTG
>NW_006434828.1:1971280-1984569 GCF_000325575.1 Pteropus alecto
CGACCCCAGAACTGAATCAGGGTCTTAAAGGTGAGAAGCGAGGCCATTCTGAAAAAAACGTGTTCTGTGTTTAGTGTTTGGATAATGAAATACATTGCAAATCGTTTTGGGAACACAGATTACGGGAGTCGAGCTTGAGGGAGGCGCCCGGGCGGATGGGGACTGGCGGGCCCCCAGCATTCTGAGAGCCTGAACCCAGAGACGAATGTGTCACGGCTTTGCCCTAAGAGGGCACCATCCAGCCTGGGGGCGGGCGGGGGGCCGTGGTCCGCTGCAGTACACGACTCCGTGACCCATGCTCGACCTGCAGAGGGGCTGGGGTGGGCAGGTCTGGGGGCTTCCTGGTGGAGGGGCCACGCAAGCCGGCCCCGAAGGACGGGGAAGAAGATTGGTGAATGAGGCTTCTCAGGGAGGTTCTGAAGACCCCAAGGCCAGGGAGAGCCAGGCCAGGGACAGGGAAGGGACCCCTGCCCCTTGTTCAGAGAGGAGGTGGCCACGGAGAGACCAGCTCGGGCCAGCTCTGCCGAGGAGTCTCCAGTGTCTGTGGCTTCTGTCAGTATCATTTCTGCTTTTGTTTTTGTCATTTCTGCCGATGGACGGGCGCCGGGATTGGGAAGACTGGGCCTCAGGGCGGAAGCCTCAGAAACAACCTTCACTCTCTTGAACGTGGACTTGAATTTCTTCTCTTCTGTTGGGAATACGGGATGAAGTCAGGAGACTGGAGAGATGTATTCTGAACAAAATGTCATGGAATTTCAGAGCTGGAGGTGGCCGAGGGGACAGAGGGGGAGGAAGCTACTGAAGAAACGGACGCCAGGGTTCCTTGCCCCTTCGTGCACGGGCTGGACTGCCGCTGGACAGTCCCTCGGAGTGCCATCTCCATGGACGGGCTGTGCCTCAGTGGGCAGCTTACTCCCTGCTCTGGGCCTGCATCTTTTGTCTGTGAAACGGAAGTGAACGGCTGGATGAAGTGCGCAGAGCAGGAGCCCACCGTGGGTCCAGCCACTGCTGATGCCCACACTGGCCAGCATGGTGAACACACGGCCATGGGGCTGGGCAGACGCCCCCTTCCTCCTGGCAAACCCCAAACCCAAGGGCTCGCACACAGCCGGCGCTCCAAACAAGGGCAGGCACTCCCCACCGATGCCAAAGTCAGGGTCAGGGCTAATCTGGCCGCCCGTTCTCATCTAAAAGGAATTTGACCAAGGACGGTTTAGCGAGCATGAAGCCTCCCGTAGCGGCCAGGGACGTAGAAAGTTCACCGACTCAGCTGCCGTTCCATCCCGCTGGGCACCGTGGGAAAGCCCGGGCTCCGGCACGCGTTTCCAGCCCGACCCTCCTCCAGAAACTCACGTCGCCCTTTCTGACGCTCCGGCTGTGAAATTCCATCCCGCAGAAACCCTGCCGACTTCTCAGAGCAGTGACCGGGAGACCCAACCTTCTCTAACCCGAGAACAAACATGAGAACAAACAAACAAACAAAAAACCGTCATCGCTCCATAGAAAGCCCTGGAAACCGCTAAGAGATTTCAGAGCTCAGTGGAATTCAGAATGTCAGCAGATGCCAGCATCTGGCGATGAACCTGTGGCCACGGTTCCCTAGGAGATGAAGAGCCTGGCACAGGGCAGCCCTCAGACGCGCTGTGGCGGTCCGAGGCGGAGTAAAGCCAGGCCGAGCACACCTCTGCTTGTCCCCCAAGTGTCGATCAGCCACCCATGGGCTTCGATGCAGGGACCTTTCTCCCTCCTTTTGCTGGCAGACCAGCATTTCTGGCGAAGCGTGGCATTTCTGGCTTCGGCTGTGAGCGTAGGTAGTTACTACGTGACGAGCAACATGGTTTATATTTTATTGTATCAGAAGTTTATTAAGCATTTTGGAAAACCTTTCCCCCTTCCGTTCGAATCAAACAAAGTGACAGGAATGGAAGAGGACTACCTGTCAGCTGGCTGGCGACAGGCTTGGGCATCTGAGAAGATATTCATTCATTCATTCATTCATTCATGCATTCATGCATTCATTCTAAGAGCATGCATTTACAGGTAGCTGCCATGTGCCAGACCTTGTGTTTGCCACATCTGTCCCCTCTCGCCATTGTCTCTGGCGTCAATTTGCTGTCCTGCTGGCATGTGAGCGGCATTCGTCTGCACAGACTCGCCCGAGAACCCCTCATGTGAGCTCTGTGCAACAAGTGCGTGTCGAATGGGTGAACGCCACCTACCACGGGCCTCACGCTGTCGTCCTGTTGGCCCTGGTGTCCCGCCCCAGCTCTATCACGTGTCCAGCCGCTGGGGCAGGACAGCCGGCCAGGACCCCTCCTGGAAGGTTAGATGCTGAAGCAGCCGCTCTTGCCGCGTATCCCAGGGAGGCTGGACAGGGCCCCTTGGGATGGTGGCACCCTCTGGACACCCATCCACGTCTCTCGCCAGGGCATGGGCTCGGACTCCAGGCTCTGCTCTCTGCAGCCCGCACCCTGGGAGCTCGGCCCCCTCCTGCTCTGGTCTCCTGGGGCGGACGTCCCACATGACCCCACCTCACAACACGCCCCTCTCCCCATTGCTCCCTGGGCCCCTCCGAGCGTCAGGCCCCGCCCTCCACCAGACGTTGATGCTCCACAGGCTGTCCTGGGGTGCCTGGCCCATTTCCGGGGCGTCCAGGGCCTCCGGCTCCACGCTGAATCCCTCCCCTCCTCGTCTCAGGCCTCTGCCTCCCGGCCCCTCCCGAGGGCCTGGCCAGGCTCTCCTGCTGCGGAGCTCAGCTCGGCCTCCCCCTCGGGGTGGGTTTCTCAAGGACCGAGGACAGGCTGGGCCCTAGACCCGGTCCCCGCCTGTGTCAGTGCAGTGTCTTTTAGGGGTTGTAGAATTTCAGTACTGGAGCGTTATAGGCTTTGCCGAATTTCATGGGCTTAGATACGGGGGGCGGGGGGTAGGAAGGCTGCACTTGGGACAGAGTGGAGGGAATTACGAGTTGAGGGACGAGCCTGAGCGATTTCCTGGAGGCGGGAGAGGGATCCGCCGCCACATTTCCTGGGGAGTCGTTCCGGGGAGGGAAGGTTAGGAGGACGCTGGGCATAGGGCTGAGGTTCTGAAAAGACCGGGACGGAGCTCTGCGCCTGTGAGGGCGGCGAGGAGCAGGCGCGGTTTGGCCGGAGCTGCACTGGCGGGGAATGCGGGGCGGGCACAGGGGCCGGCGGGAGGCTCCGGGTAGGGACGCGGATGGCGGGGGTGCTGAGCGTCCGCAGCCAGTGGCATCGTGCTGGGGACGGAAGGAGGGGTGCGTGTGGGAGGACACCCAGAGGGACGCTGGAGGACAGAGGGGGACTCGCTGTGAGGTCCTGAGATGGGGGACAGCGGGGCGGGTGGGCTGCTGGAGCCGCCATCGTGACAGGACAGGTGGGGGCTCATAGTAATAATCACGGTAACAGTCACCGTAACTCCCCGTCTTGAACGGACTGCAGGTGCCAGGCGCACCTCTGACCTTCACCAACAGCCCTGTCTCGTGGGTGCTGGTTACGGGCTGTGGCGTGGCTTAGGATGCTGGGCTGGAACTACCTTTATGATCACAGTCACGAGGTATCCTCATTATACACGAGGACACTGAAGAATAAAATCTTTGAGAGGCTCACTTGGGGACACATGTCTTTGATGATTATAGACACAACATGGGTTTTTTTTTTTGATGCCAAATCTCACACACATTGACTCGGAGAGGCGTGAGAAGATGAAGGACGCTACGTAGGATGCTACGTGAATGGTCACTAGACTAGTTAAGGGAACACTAGCCGCCTGACAAATCTCAGAGACTTAACCCAACGCGGGATCCCTGGCTTAAGCGACAGCATGGTGCAGGGGCTGAGTTCTGACCGTCCAGTGACCTGGCCAGCTCCGGCTCTGCCAGCCTCAGCATGTGCTTTCCAAGGTCACCTTGGGTGTTGACATCCAGGCACCACCAGTCGGGGAAAAAGAGAGGGAAGATCCAGTTCTCACTCAGCTGCTTGCCCCCCACCCCAAAAAAACCCATCCCCACCGCCCCGAACTGCAAGGGAGACTGGGGGACACCACCCAGCTGTGAGCCCAGAACGCCAAGGAAAGTTTGGTGTCAGCTCAGAGTCTCTGCCACGGTTACCGGCAGCGTTCCCACTCTGGCTAGGGCATTAGAGACAGTCTAACGGCCAGAGCGTGCCATTGGGTCACGAGTGGAAAAACCCTTCACCAAGTATCAAAATCCTGGCAGGCACGCGGTTTTCACCTTTAAACTCACAGAGCCAAATCTGCGGGCAGCGGTGCTGTATTGCAAAGAACTTGGACTTGGTTCCAGTCTTGGCTCAGTCTTACCAGCTCGTGACGCTGACAAGGTCGTCACTCCTCTGACACCTGGGTCACACAGATGTGGGACAGCACCGCAGCCTGGAGACGGAGCCCTACGTGAACGTGAGGGCTCTAAGCCCCTTCGTTTCTCTGCGGCTGCTGCTGGCTGGGCTGGTGGGGCTACAGGTGGGTATCGCTGGGGATGAACGCTGGCGATGCGTGTGTCCGTCTCCCTCACCGGGTACCCGGTTATTTGAACTGATGAAGTTGGCTCGGACCCAGGCTGACTTCCGAGTCGATACGAGTGATTTGGGAGTTGTCAAAAAAGCGAGTAGGATAAGTGGACGGCAGTTCGTTTCCATTAAGAGCAGATCCTAACAATTTAAACGTATCCCCTTTGCTTTATTAAATAATGCATTGTTTTACTTTTAATTGTTTTTATAGGTTCTTTTAATTATAGATACTTGTTATATTCGGGTTTAAAATAGCACTGAATGGCTCCTTTGTGTCTTCCGATGTTGGTATTATACTTAGACCAAATCAGTCCCAGATTTTTTTCACTCACATTTTCTCCTAACTATTTAATTTTTTAAAAATTTCTGATTTCATCGTAAAAGAATCTATCTTTAATCCAGCTGGAATGCATTTGGCCCATCGGCCAGGATAAAGATCTAAACTAAACAGTTAACCAATTATCTCATTGCCATATTAAGTAATTCGTCCTTTCGACAATTATTTGAAATGCCATCCGGGAAGAGGAGGAATTAGCACTCTCTTACTCAGGCGACCTGAGAGCTGCCTTTACATATGTCGATGTCCCCGGCGGGGCAGGAGGATCAGACAGGCCGTATGTGGCCCCAGAGAGCAGAGCTTGGCGCGGTGGCTGGACACCGAGCTGGCCCGCAGAGGGAAGTGATGCATTTGCCACGAGGCTCCAAGAGAATTAACTGGAATTGAAACGGCCGCCTTGGCAAGGGTCACCCCATTCCAGAACTGACCTATCAGGGCTCCTGGGCCACCTGGGGCTGAGGGACGGCTGCATCAAGGGCCTCTAGGTCCCCGGCCAACCCTGAGCATCCCCGATTCTGACAGTCTCGGGCAAAGCAGGACTCAGAGGCTCCGTTTCCACGCCTCGGCATTAGGTGTGGAGAAATCCAGGGCAGGTGCTGCTGCAGGAAGCCCACATAGGCAGACCTTTCCGGCAGGGTCGTGCGGAAGCCACAGCTTCATGACCCCGGTGGCCACCGTGCCTCTGGGTCTCAGAGGACACCCCGACCAGCCCGGCCCCGTGTGAGAACGGAGCAGAGGGCACCAGGCAGACAGGCACTCTGTGTCACAGAAAGGGACTGCGATGTCTGGGAAACTATTTGCTCTGTTTATTTTGGGCTAGAAACATTGCATCTTATTTGTGTGCAGTTGTTTGGTGAGAGAAAAATTAGGAAGTCTAAACTTAACAAACGCTAAATATACCATTTTTCCGAGGAAAACTATGACAATTATTTTCCCACCTGGTAGAAAAGTGCAAGAAAGAGAATAGCCCAGTGTCTCCCGGGCAAAGGGCCGGCGCCATTTTTTCTCTTTGGCATCATTCCTGGGACAGAACCTGGCATTCGCTGCGTTCATCCAATCTGGCCCGTCTCCCCATCTATGGAAAAGGCATGACCCCGGGTCCCTCAAAGTTCAAAAGGTGAAGCAAAATGCCCTTAGCTGGTTCTCGGCGAATCCACGGGGGTCCAGCTGACGTTGCTCTGAGAAAGAAGAGCGGCCCAGGTCTGGCCCTCCCCACGTCCCCTCGGAGGGGCCCGTGGGCTCTGCTCAGGGGACATGCCCGCGGGAGACGCCCTGAGCCTTCGACATGGCTCTGTGACCGTAGAGTCAGCTGCCTGCGCCCAGGACAGAAAATGCAAGAAGGAGAGCCTGGGGTGCCGGGAAGGGCAGAGCCCCCTGCACAACCCCAGCGATCTGGGCCGTCTACACTGGGGCTGTCTACACTGTGGACATGTGTAGGGGGTGGCGGGTCAGGAGGAGGAGCCTGCTCTGGACGTCCGCCCTGGCTTAGCTGATGGCTTCATTTTTACCGTCATGATGGGTGTGGCCCTCGGCCCATTCTGGGGGCGAGTCTGCACCCCACCGTGATGTGGCAGGGGGCTTCGCCTCTCTGGCCGCCACCTCCAGAGGGAGGATGATGGCTCTCTCACAGGCTCCTGTGAGCGTTAAGTGCCCCGTGTCTCACAGGCACGCACACTCCCATGCACGTGTGTGTATCTGTGCGTTTCACGTCAGTGACAGGAACTGGTAGGGGACAAAGGCAGTGACTCCGCTCTTGGGAACCTTGCACCGTCTTTAAGGAGCGACCTTACCGTTCTCTGTCCCGGGGGACAGCAGAGGCATCGGAATAAATTCAGTCACTGTCCCTGGCACAGATGCAGAAATTCATAGTTTATGCGTTCCTGAATTTTTCTCTCAATTGTCTTCCCCTTTTGACTAATATCTTGGAAGACAGAGGTGTCGAGGTCAGACCATACGTGGCACGGCAATTTTTTCCTACAGGAAACATGCATCTGGCTGAAACTTGGAGGGGAGGAAGTCCTGAGCACGCCGCAGAGCGATGCCGTTGTGTGTGTGTGCGTGTGCGTGCGTGTGTGCACGTGCGTGTGTGTTTTCAGCACCTCCGGTGTGTTTAGTCCTTAACCGGAGCACTTACATCTAGAAAAGTAAGATTTGCTATTTCCCTGGGCAAGAAAAGCAGACTAGCTTTTATTCATCTTCTAGACTTTCTGAGATAGATTCCCGGTGACTTCAGGAATTACGTTTCGATTTGCATAATAGCCAAACAGAATGCAGGTGTCGAACGCTGGGAAGAAAGCCTGCCCTGGTGTCCCGTGCGGCTCAGCCTCTTGCTCCAGACGCTTCGCTCTGGTCTCGGCCCTCCTGCTGCAGACAGGCTCTTCCACTCCGCTGCTGCCTTCGTTCCCCATCCGGCCGCCTCTGAACTTGGTCTGATCCTTTCCCCGTGGTGACCTCAGCTCCCCAGCAAGGACGATGCACGGGACCTTTTCAGTGTTGCCAGATAAACGCAGGACACCCAGGAAAATGTGAATTTCAGAGAGTTGAGACATCTGTAGACTCAAAAGTTGTTCGTATTTCCCTGAAATTCAAGTTTAACTGGAACCTTGTATTTTCACTTGCTAAATCTGGCAGCCTGTTCCTTGCTTTCAGCTCCAGCGGAGAGTGGACCAGCCGCAGCCTCCAGCCCGCAGTTCTGAGGGGTGGGCCTCACTCCACCTCGCCCCTCTGCCCCGTTGTGCCTCACCCCACGTCCAGAAAAAGGACCGGCCTTGAATACATTGGCCCGTCCACCAAGGGAGGAGTGAGAGCAGCTTCCCTTCCCCAGGATCTCGGCGTCAAATCAGCTGTGGCCGTTGCCCAGACGACTGACGTGCTTTTATTATGAAAGCGTGAGGTTTCAGGTGGACAGGTGCGACCTTGGTCCCACGATTCGAAATGCCCTTCGGAGCTGGAGCTTTCCGGAGTTTTCTTCTCCAGACATTAGGCCAGGTTTTCCCCTCACGAGAGAGATCCTCCCCTACACTGGGGGTGCTCCCACATTGCTGTGCAAGGCCCGCAGAGAGGAGAACCCGCCCGTGGGGACACCTGACCCTTGGCGGCTGCAAAGCCCAACAAAAGCAGAGAAGAGACTTAGGAAGGACGTTTGCTCAGAGGCCTTCTCCCCAGGACCACGAGTTACCCCCGAGAGCAAGCCGCCGTCCACCCCGGGACGAGCAGATGCTGTGACTGATGCCAGCAACAGACGGAGAGCGGATGCGTGCACTCAGGGACACGCGTCACGGCAAGAGGCCTCTGTGTGAGCGTCCACCGGTATCACGTACATTTAGGCCAGCGCGTGAGCCGCAGGCCCGAGGCTGGACGCAGGGGAGCAGCCGGGGAAGGGAAGCTGGGTGTGTTACAGCCACAGCGGTTCGCCAGGTGTCCCCAGGGGACGTGCTCGCACAGCCCACTGCTGGGGGCCCCGCCACAAGGGGCTTCATTCCCGCCGGGGAGGAAAACGGTGGGTCGAGGGAGGGTCATGCACATTCACAGGTGACAGACGGGTCCAGAACAGTCCTGTCGTGATATCGCGGTCCCCGAGTTCTTGTTACAAAGGAGGAAAGGGAGGAGGCAAGTTCTTATCGATTTAAGATAAGTGAGGTCTTTATTCGGCAGATTACTATTCCCGTTTTACAGGAAAAACTAAAGCTAGAAAGCATTTTTGTGATTAGAGGTAGAACGTCCTGTTCGGCCAGGGGCGGCCGGCTCAGGGCAGTGGGGCATGCCACGCTGCTTTTGTATTAAAGTGTCTGCTCTAGAGTTTCACACGGCAAATAACTGGCGTCTGCATGCAGGACACGTGGCTGTGCTTCACCTGGGAGGGCCGAGTGCCTCCATCAAGAGCCCGTTAAAATGCCATCGACATCCACGGTAATCGAGAGGGACAGAATGTCTCTAGTGTCAGTTCCATGCGATCTACACAAGAAGCTCAAGGCTTTGGAGGAGGCAGGTGTGCAGGAGACCCCTCCCCGTCCCACGCCACCAGTTGTGCGACCCGGGGCAGGTCCAAGGGGAATGCCATGCCGAGCTGATCGGGGCCATCGTCTGCAGAGCAGCGCCATTCCCTCCGACCTTTAATCTGGAGTGAGGAACAAGGTCGTCTCCGCTTCAGGGACTCTGATTCAGAAACCATTGTGAATCCGTGATAGCCACACGGGGTTTGTTTCTGGCACTCAGAGCCGCACGGCACTCCTGGTGAGCAAGGAGGGGTCTTAGCGCTGTGACCAGAGCTCCCTGTCTGAACCACCCGAAAACGGGTTTGCTTGAGGGTCCAGCAAGATCATTTATGTCGGAAGCTTAGCCCTGGGGCATTCAGTAAACACGCAGGAGCTATCAGAATCCAGGGACAAAGATCATCCCCTGTGGACTGCTGGGGTGAGCAGAGGGGACTCGGGACACAACAGGCTGGATGACAGAGGGTGAGAAAGAAGGGCCAGCTGGCTGTGGCCTTGGCGCCCCTGAGGGCCGGTGTCATCCCAGAGCCTGAAATGGCCTTTGCGTTGGCTGGTCCCCATGCCTGCGAGGCTCCTGACCCAGATCTCTGCAAGACTGGCAACCGCCGTCTTTCAGAAACAGCTCAGACATGCCCTGTGCTGGGACACCTATGGGTGCTCTCAGCGGCCCACCTTCCCCTCGGGCCTGCCCTGGGAGGCTGGCCGTCTGGGCTGTGCTCAAAGCTGCACTCAGGACTTATTAGGTAAGGTAAGATGACGAACATGGAGACAGCTTCCTGGAAAGGGGAGGAGGGGGCACACCACACCACGCAGGGCTGCACGGGGAAGCACCGGGGTTCGGTCGGATGGCAGAGACGGCGACGGGACAGTGTGGGCCACAGCCTGCGCTGTGGCTTTGTCGGAGGGAGGGAGGAGGCGGGGCGGGCAAGCTGAGCCAGCGCAGGGCTGGAGAGTTTCACTGATTTCAGTGGGCTCTGGGCTGTGGAGTGGTCTCTGGTTGTCTGGTACCTGGGCTGATTTAGAGTGGGGGGAAGGTTGGCTTGAGCCATGGGCTCTGGTGCCCTCTGCTTTTTCTGGGGGCTGGGACGAGCCCCGCAGGAGACGAGAGGAAGAGAGCACGATTAGGGTGTGCGCTCGCCTGTCCCCTCCCTGGCGGGCTGTCACGTGACTGGCGTCACTCACTGCTCCTTGTGGGGCAGCTCCTCCGAACGGCTTTCCCCTTGGCTTCTGTTAGCCATGCCTTACCTCGTTTTTCCTGGGTTACTGCACCATTTCTTATGAGCCCCCTACACTCCTCCCACACTTGGGGGGCATTTTTTAAAAACCCTTTTTGAATTATCCTGATTCGAGTGTGCTCTCTGTTTCCTGTCGGGAATCTTGCTAATATGGGAGCTGGTTCCCAAAACAGACCCGCTCGTCCTCATAGTGGATTCCGGGATGGGGTGAGTGGCATGCCAGTGGGCACAGAGGCACACTTCCTGCTGGTGGCAGGATTAATGCATGATGTGTGGCGGACTCACGGTGATGATGTTGTCACAGTGTCGTCGGTGGTGGCGTGGGGTGAGGTGCAGGCGGAAGGCAAGCACTGGGCGATGGAGTGGCTGTGGCACTTGGTCACCATGGCAACAGTAATTGCAAAGAAGGTAGAGTAATCTGGCTTCTTCTCGCCACCTGGGGAGCATGTGGAGAGGAAGGGAAATTAACGTGATGAATATGCATCAGGAACAGAGCGTGTTCACACACAGAGCGTGAACGGTCCACACGGGAAGGGTGGTCCTGGTCTGGGCGCTGGTGACGCTGGGGATGAGGGCTGCAAAGTCAGGCACCGATTAGAGAGAGGCTCAACGGGTGTCACCACGGTGAAGCGATGGGGAGGGCCCCGTGGGCACGGGATGCGGACGGTGAGGCGCACCCACACTTCCCTGGACCTCCCTTGTCAGCCCGAGCAGTCCCCTTGTTAAAAACGCCATAATAACCGCAGCGGCCCGATGACCCTAATCTGGGCATGCCATCTGTTTCCTGTTTCCTCTTGGGACTCTGCCTGGCACCCCTTCCCGAGGACACTCCTCGGCTAAAGCCGAGTCCCGCCCGCCCGGTGTTCCCCACCAACTCATCCTGTGTGCCAGGCCGCCTTTCCAGAATGTCACACTGTGGGGCGGGGCTTCATCTACAAGAACCCATTGTCCCACAGTTCTGCAGGCCGGAAGTCCGGGATCAAGGTGCTGGCAGGGCGGGTCCTGGGGAGGCCGCTGTCCTTGGCTCGGAGAGGACACCTTCTCGCCGCGTCCCCACACAGCCTCTTTCCTGCGTCACATGGTGTCTCTTCCTCTTTTACAGGGACACCAGTCCTGTAAGACTGGGGTCCCATCCTTGTGACCTCGTGTAACCCTAATCGCCTCCTTAAGGCCCCATCTCCAAGTTCTGTAACATTGGGGTTGGGGCTTCAGCGCATGGATTGGGGGGAAGCACGGTTCAGTCCGTAACACCTGCTGAAGGAAAGTGATCGAAAGCGGTCAGTGTTTCTTCTTTCATGTCCGTGTCTTCTACGGGGACATCATCTCAGCATCGTCTGGACAGAGCCCTTCCCTCTCACACTCCCTCTGCTAGCCCCGTGCCTGGAGCAGGGCCAGGCACAGAGCAGGTTCTCATAGATGTTATTGGAGAAAGGAATGGGTAAACAAATTGTGTATAAATAGCTCTACTCCCTCGCAGGACACTCCAAAATCCTCCAGAGGCCCTTGTCATATTGTTTCGATGCTGCTGGGAGTAGGCAGCAGCCATGTCTTTGATCGTGGAGTGACATGGGAAAAGTAATCCAGAGAAGCAACATGGCAGCCACATGAGGCTGGACAGCATGGTACTGATGGCGGCTCACCTCAGGGCCGAGCCTCTTGTCTCCAGCTTCTCACGGCGATGCTTCTAGAAGCCTGGTTGACCTTTCTGTACGGCACCTCTGAAGTTTAGGGAAGCTGATATCTCACAGACCTATCTCTAACCGGGCGGGATTTCAGGGGGAGGTTGCAGGAACTTTTGTCCCTTGGACAGACAGAGATTTTTAAATTCTCCCCTATAGGGGTGGGCCAGCTTCCTATCACATTTTAGAGTGTATCACATTGATTGTTTTGGCTTTCCCTTTTTCCTGTTGACCCTCCAGGTCTTCGCTCCTATACCTGGTTGACCCCCTACATAAACTGCCTGCACACAGCCCTTCTCAAAGGCTGCACTTTCTGTGGGAGGAGGGGCCACGCCAAGGCAGGTCCCTGCTGATGGGAGGTCATGAGGCCGGTGTGCGATATGCAGAGTTTGAGATGGTCCTGGGCACAGGTCCCCTTGCCGGGTGGGCCAACTGGGATGTGCAGTGGAGATGCGGTCTGAAGGTCACACGTCCAGAAGTGAGAGCTGCTGCCAGGGCCGGTGTGTCTCCTAGTAGAGTGTAAAGGAGAGACGAACAGGGAGGTAGCGACTCAGTCCTGGGGGAAATAACCGTTGGGATGGATGAGCTCGACCTGAGTAAGGGGGCGTCTACCCCGGCCCGGGCTGTCCCAGGAAGCAGGTGCACAGCGCAGGTAGGATGTGATTTCTTACCTCTTGGAGCTTACGGTCCGGTGGAGGATGCAGACACACACAGATGGCAGCCCTCAGAATGATAAGTGTCGTACAAGTCCACGAAGGACATAGTGGGGAACGTGATCGCCAGGATCCTCAGAGATCAGTCTTCTGAAAGACGTCTCCCCCGACCCCTCGCAGCCAGAAATGGCCTCCCTGTCCTCTGACGTCCATTTTCGTCCTTCCCTCTGGTGTCGCCCACGCACCGCCTTCTGCGGTCCGCTTCCTTTTCACCGGTGTCCCTCTCGCCTCCCCGACAGACGGCAAGCTCCTTGACCTTCACCCCGCCTCAGCCCACGGCTCCTGCATGCAAGAGCTCAGCGGATCGTTGCAGATTTTACTGACAAATGGACCAGGCAAGAGGAGAGGGAGAGGAGAAAGCAGAGCGTGCAAAGATGAGGCGATCAGAGACTGCCGAGGAGAACCGGGCCCGGCCCCAGGTGGCCTCGCCGTGGAGGAGGTCGGGGGAGAGGTTCCAGGGAGGGGTCGTGTCAGGTGCTTCAGATGGTGACGGGGATGTACGTGGAGAAAAGGCCACGGATTAGAGAGAAGGGATCACGAATCAGCACCGAGAGCCCGATGGCAGCAGAATGGAGAGTCCGACCTATGGATTCCGGGGGGCGGACGACACGCCGGAAGTCAAGACCGGGACACGGGCTGTTCTGGCCCCATCCACATCTAGATGCACGAACGCTCTCGGTTCTGCTCGAAGCGGCTGTGTTCACTCGCTCCTTCCCTCGCCCAGGCTGCCTCACCCCCAGCCGTGCTTACTGCCCCGTGCAGGCTGATGACGCCAACCCCAGAGCTCCGCCCACC
>NW_006434828.1:1984987-2055494 GCF_000325575.1 Pteropus alecto
CCAGACTCATTAAGCAATGGCTGGGTGAAAATAACGTGAAGCGTCGCAGTGAGTAGGAAAAGAGAAATAGAATAGTAATTTCGAGGATCAGCCATTGTTTCTTCAGTAAGTGTGGACCTATGGAGAATGTTAATGGTAAGGAAGAGTGTTTGACTAGGACAGAGTGACACTGGGGACAGCTATGACCGCTGAGGAAGTGTGGTGACAGGGGAGGGGACAGGTGGCAGCTCGGGTCAGGGGGAAGGAAGTGGGGTGCGTCCATCAGGAAGGAGGAGGCTGTCCTCTGAGCGGGCACGGGCGTGCTGGGAGCGGAAATGACGGGGTCTCTATGCACCGGCCCTGACGTCCCCATCTAGTAAAATGCCACCTGCTGCCAGCAGGAAGGAGGCCCAGCCCCAGTGCCACGGGGCAGGGACCAGCCTGGAGCCGAATTTGGGGATTTCATCCAGCATTACGAGGTGACCCCCCAGAGCGCAGTCGGGAGCAGAGCGTTCACCTCTCTGCCGGGTCTCGTTCGTCGCTCAGAAGCGTCGACACTCACGTTTTTCCGCTCACAGTGTCTCCGTCATTCACACCCCGCCAAGGGCTCACTCTGTTCCTGGCGCTGCAGAAACGCAGGCACAACGCGACCATCCGGTGAAAACGGACACGGAAGCAAAGTCAACCTCCTTGGACGGCTGCCCCGAGCCCCAGGCCGTCCCTCTGCCTTCGGATTGCCCGGGGCAGCCCTCCAGCCCTTGGTTTTAACCCTCTCTGCACGGCTCTGCATTCATCGTGTGTCCCGTCATCCCCGCGGGACGATGTGCTCACTGACTCCGGGGACCCCACGCTCCGACTGAGGGCGATCGAGTCTGTGAACCCAAACAAACGTCCATCATTCTGCAGATGGGCTGACGGAAGGCAAGGAGCCCACTCAGAGGCAGCTGACCGGCAGGTACGAAGTAATGGGCTTGTGTCTCCTCGCTTTCGGGTCTTTGTAGTTGGCCTCAGCCTCATTAGACTTCGACCAGAAGTCAGATCGAGCTGACATAAAAAAACTAGTTAGTGTCATTTTTATCTTTTTGGCTTTGTGGAGACAGCCTCACTCAAAAATGTTCACTCTTGAAATAAAATATATCTGTTCACTCTATCCCACAAATCTAAAGAAGAGGCATTCTTGTGAGCATAACTGTGATGGGGATGGATGTGAAAGATCTGGAAATGAATATCGAGAAGATCAGCTCCAGGGAGGTCTGGCCATCTCCGTGATGACATCTCAAAGGACCCTGGGGTGGGGGAAGGTCGCACTTACGCCCAGCAAAGCAGG
The DNA here is from genome assembly GCF_000325575.1 of Pteropus alecto. NCBI lineage: Eukaryota > Metazoa > Chordata > Mammalia > Chiroptera > Pteropodidae > Pteropus > Pteropus alecto. The sequence continues at coordinate 1,986,294 of NW_006434828.1, forward strand.
CTGGCCCAGGTCCCTGGGAACAAGTCGGTGGTAGCCAAGCGCACAGGGAAACCAGCGCGGGCACCGCCCCGGGAGGGAGCAGCTGCCAAAACAGCACGATGGCCTGACCTCTTCCCACTCCTTTCCATGGGAATCTGGGTCTGTCTGGGGATGCGCTTCCTCAGAGCGCCTTGGCTTTGGCCTGCTTGCTGAACAGACCCTGAGCTGCCAGAGCAGACGTGGCGTGCGTCCATGCTTCTGTGTGTGGGAGTGGCCGGGTCGTTCCAGTTGGTGGCGTCCCCAGAATCTCATGGCATCTGCTTCTGCCAAGTCCACTGCTGTGTTTGCAAGGGGCAGGGTGACTGGCGTTGATGGCCAGGCCTGTTTTTACGACCACGACATCTCGAAGGGCAGATAATCGAGTGCTTATGCTGTGGCGTTTGCTGTTTCATTTAATGCTCACGATACAGTGACCTTGCTGTTTCGTCCCTGTTTCACAGATGGACAAACCGAGGTCAGAGCGTTTAAGCAACTCGCCCGAAGTCACCCAGGCAGAGCCCGGCAGAGCTGCGGCCATCTCGGGTGTGTCTCGGTCCAAAGCCTGCGCAGTAACCACGACAGGTGTCGCTGTCGCGTGTTTCTGATGCCGATAATCCCATTCTTACAAAATCCAGGGGGACTTGTTCAAACTTTCTCAGAACTTCCAATGTTTCTGCTACGGTGTAGGACAATGGGGTAACAAGTCCACGAGATAACACGATGACTTGATTTAGCTATTACATTTATTTTTAAATGTCAGAATGATCATTTGACCTGTGCAGCTCATGTGTTAACCAGATAGACAGCCAGGAGCAGGGATTTTTTTGTTGTTGTTTTCGATGAATTCATGGGTTAAATGACCAGTTCATAGCCAGCGAAAAGGGGCAAGTCAACTGTCAGTAGATATAGTTATTTATTTCTGAAGCGTGCTATTTCACGGGAACACACCCTAAGTCAGCGTGACCAGCGCGCCCTGGGCCCCCCTGCAAACCCCTCGGCTCCCTCCTCTCCTCCCTCCACCCTTTGCTCTGCTGACCTGGAATGAAGGGGTCGCCCGTGGACCCCGCGGCATGGGTGCCACTGTGCTCTGCTGCTTTCCTGTCCAGCTCCTGCTCAGCCTTCGAGACGCGGTCTCGGCATCGTTTTCAGGAAGGTCCCTTGCCACGCGGCCAGCGCTGTCCCTATGTGTCCCCACAGCACCGGCCGCTGCCATCTCCACACTCACCCGTGTCCGTTCCCTCTTGCTGTGGAACAAATGGCCATGTTTAGTGTCTTAAAAACGACACAAGTGTGTCATTTTCCGTTTCTGGAGGTCACAGGTCTGAAGGGGCCCCACCGGGTAAAACCTAGGTGCCAGCAGGACCGCACTCCTGGAGGCCCGAGGGGACAGTCCACGGCCGCCCGCTTCCCTTCGCTCGTCCTCCCCTCCCCCACCTTCAAAACCCGCTCGGCGGGTGGGGTCCCCCACACGCCGAATCACTGGCCTCCGCTTCCGTCCCATGTCCCCTCCTCCAGCTGTGACCCTCCTGCCTCCCTCTCACAAAGACTTCTGCCATCACGCGGCGCACGCCAAATCCCTGGCCTCCGCTTCCGTCCCCATGTCCCCTCCTCCAGCTGTGACCCTCCCGCCTCCCTCTCACAAAGACTTCTGCCATCACGCGGCGTTTACCTGGACAATCCAGGGTACTCTCCCAGCTCGAGTCCTCAACTTAGTCACAAGGGCCTTTTGCCACGTGAGGCGGCACAGCCTCCGGATTGGGGATCAGGGCACGGCCACCTTTGGGTTGAGGATCATGGCATCGCACCATGCAACCCTGAATCTCTTCGTCCTTGTGTACAGCCCTTGCTGGGACTCAAGCTCCTTGGGGCACCAGACCCAGGGACAGAAAACAGCAGCCGCGTGGGCTTCTGACCACCAGTGACACTTTCATTACAACATGTGCTATGCCCTTGACCGTGACCGTGAGACCTGCCAACTAAAGGGCTCTTCATAGCTCTGTGTGGAGTCTCAGCCGTGCATTTTGCATCGTGTCTTCTTATTTCTTCGGGGCCTGGGCAAAGCGAGGGAAAACCAAGAGTCCCAGCCCCGCAGGCCCCCGGAAGGGGCAGGGCCTGAGCACCGTTTGAGGACACCCAGAGGCCCCTGCAGGGAGCTGTGGAGGAGGCTTCGTAAGGGGGACGGGACGGCAGGTGTTTTGCCAGCCACCAGCATGGTAGACAACTCCCTCCTCCATGAAAGCATGCACCCTCGAGAACCGGCAGGCTTCCCCGGGGACCCTAATCAGGGGCACGCATCCCTCCAGGAGCCTGAGTTAGAGGCAGAGACTCAAGGACACACGGGGCTGGGAGCAGGAAGTGTGGCCTGATGACCCCTTCCTCTCCCGCCCTTGGCTACGCAGAGCGGTCTGGCCGGAACCTCCTGACACCTGGCGAGGAGGAGTATGTGGAGGGTGTAGCCCGCTTCAAAGCCAAGTAGGCTTCAAGCCTAGGGGACCAGCGGGACGATCCCTGTGTGCTGGACGGTCCCTGTCCCTCCAGATGCTGCTGCAAGTCTCGCAAGAGCCTTGTAGTCCCTTACTCCGTATTATCCCCTAGTTTTGTTAAAAACATATCACAATAAGCTGGGTAAAGCCAAGATTCCAGAAGGTTTCACCTGGACTGTCAGCTCCGGTCTAATGGTGCTGCGAGACACAGTCATGCTCAGAAAGAAAGCGTTCTGGGGTCGACGGAAAATGTCTTCCACAAGCTAAGGAGGAGATGGAGTCGGCAAGTTCGCTCTATGCTTTTCCTGAGGCCGATGTGCATCCCACGGCTACAAGCTGGAGAAGCTCTTCCCCGACCGCCCTAAGGTAGTAATGGAGGCTGCACCTTATCTTGGAGTCTGTAGAGTGGTCCTGAGGGAACGCTTGGGCAGCGGACACCTAGGCGCACCTGGCCTTTGAGAAGCTGTCAGCACGGTCTGCACGGGCGGACGGATGAGCGGTGCTCAGGTGAGTGATGGCAAGTCGACGCTGAGTGGCAGCTCCGTGCCACAGGGGTATCGCTCTCGCTAGGAGTCTTGAACAAAAGGCCAAGGTTTCAAACCAAGCAAGAGACTGGAAATGAAGCCAGAATCTGTGTTTCGAGGTAGAAAACAGACAGGAGCACAAGCAAGGTCATGGCGGAAGTATTTACAAGGGTCCACAAAAGGATGGACACGTGCACTGGGAGCTTGGAAGAGGGCGAGGAACTTGCTGGAGGCCTCAAGGTTTGCTGGCACCAGAGGCAGAGGACTCAACCCCAGGAGGTCTGGCTCCAGAGCGATGGCCGTAGCCACCCCAAGACCCGTGTGGGCCACCTCCTTCTGAAAGCGCCCCAGGTGCCCCAAGCTTGTCTAATGGTTCTGCTCCGTCGCATGTCTGAGACGGCTCTGGTGTCCTCTGAGGAGAAGGAGATCAACCTCCTTGACTGCTAGGACTTCCGGTGGCAGTGCCTCAGGTGGATGAGGGCTGGGCGAGGCCCGAGACGCGGAACTCAGCAGTGGGTGAGTGCCTTGCTTTCCGGGGTGTCCAGCTGATGCTTGCCCCAGAGCCCTGGAAAACGCCTGCACTGGAGACACAGTGGTCAGGCCCGATCTGCAGAAGTCTGGGGGTGGCGGGCGGGGGGTGGCCGGAAGGCACGAGAGAACTTTTACATAATGGCAACCATATGTCCTGGAAGAGTGGGAACGGTTTTCCTGTTTCACACAAGGACCCTGGAAACTGCTCCAGGAAATTAGCTTCAGCCCCCGATTAAGTTAAACTAAACGTGTCAGAAAGGCAGATGAAGTGGAAATGGGCCTTGGAGCCTCACGTGACATCTGACATTCCCGACCACTGGCCACGTTACATCGGCAGAGGTGCGGTGTGTAGACAGAGCGCATCCGAGTCCGTCGGTGAAACCAAATCCTTCGCGGTCGGGCTGCCCGTTGCTCACACAGCTCTCTAGGCAGACTCGACCTTCCACCCCACACCGACTGGATTATTGGGGAGACAATCCACACAGAAAAGAACACACACCATTTACTGACATTTGGTCTTGATTTTAAACACTGTATAAGAGCTGTTCAAACGCCCGCCTGCCCACCTTATACCAACGCTTGTTTCCAGCATAATTTTCAACACTCACAAAGAACTGTAATTTACGCCTTTAAAAATCCCCTTCCTCACGGACACCTGACTGTGAAATGAATAACAGGGACCATATTGACTGCAGTCTCCGCGTCACGTGACCGCTACGCACACTTCCAATGTCCTAAGCATCTCTTTGTCAGTGGGCACCGGAGAACGGGCACGTAAAACGAAGCGGTTTCCTCCTCGTTTTCCTACCTTGTTACTCCGATCGGTGTGGCACGAATGACGCTGCTCCCCCTCTGCTGACGGTCCGCGTCAGGAGGGAGCCGGCCAGCGTTTGCGCCCTCTCTTCCCTCTCCCCCCTCCTTCCCAGCCGCGGACTCAGCCGAGCGACCCGAGAGCCTTTCTCATGGGACGGCAAAAGGCTCTATGACAAAGACAAAAGCGATTCTGAAGGGCGTGACGGGGGACGTGGGGCACACCGTGAATGTCGGTATCGGAGGCTAAGTGTTCTGCGGGAGCCGAGAACCCAGACCTGGGAACGCGAGACGAGGCTCAGCACCTCGAGTTGAAAGCAGGGGTGACTTGGGTTTCTCGCAGGCTCCGAGACAACCTGAGCAGGCAGCTCATCGCGGCCACGCCGTGCGGAATGGACCTTCGCCGGGGCCAAATCAAGCTTCGAAGAGGGCCCTCCCTTCACTGGGCATAGGAAGGCTTTGGCCCGGGGCTCTGCATTTTTTTTTTTTTTTTGCGTTAGAGATGAGTGACGATTTACTAGTCAGCAGCTGTTGGAAGGAAGCCCCACGTGGCTGAAGCCCTCCGAGCGTCCACTTCCGCCGACTGTCCTGGATGCAGATCTCTGCTGTCCCCGCTCAGTGCCCACGCCAAACCCCTCTCTTCTACAGAACAGCCATTCTGGAATCCGAGGCCTTCGCGTATTTGTCATTTTCCATCGTCCCCGTTTCGGCGTTTTTACGAGACATGTACCCACTTCGGCAACATCTAACTTTTTGTGTGGCTTTTGAACCTCTCTGCCATCGCCTTGGGATAAAGAACGAGTCCTCACGTGTGAGCCGTGGCTGAGATGTCTACGGGAAAGATGAACTATCAAAATAGCCAGCAAATGGAAAAGTCTTGTGTTCTCTCTGGCTTAAATGGTGGAAAGAGACGCAAATCAAAACGTACTGCTTTCCAGCTCATTCCAAGCTTATTCAATTTCCATTTAACGGTAATTTTATTTGTGAAATTAGGCAGTTATTTTCCCTCTAGAAATGACTTCAAATTCGAAGATAGGTGACATGTTCTGTTTTTGTAATCATCAGTATTTTGACTGGTATTTTAAGCAAAAATATCACATTTCCCAACCCTTCTCCACTATGCAAGTAACTTCTAGATTACGGCGCTTACAGTAACGCAAGTTTTCTCTGCTTCTGCTCCCTCTGCAATCTTCAGTGCTGTCTCAGCCGTGTCAAAATGGGCATTGATTCTGGCCAGTCTTGCTTAATACCCTTGTAAAGAAATCTCTGTCTAAGGGGAGACCCCCCCCACCCCTGAACACCGCCTTAGGGGACCAGCCGTGCTGAGGTGGCAATCGAGTGGTCGCTCCATTGAGAAGTCTTGCCCACGTCCCTCTTCCCACTGCCCCCTCCTCCAAGAGCTGACCCATCACCTTGGCCCGGTAGAGTCCCTTAAGGTTGAACGGTGACTTACTGATTGGAGTCTGGCCACGTGGACTCGCTTTCTGTCTTTAACGCCGAGACATTGATCACCCTAATTCTGCACCAGGGACACCCAGGCTCCGGGAGGAGTGGTGCCCTGTCCCAGCCCATGTAGTGAATGAGAGGGGACAGATGCGGAGATCATGCCTATGGGTCGGTCCGGGTCCCTTCCAGCGGGCCACGCAGCGCTGTGGTGTCCCTTGAGGCCCTCTACGGTGGGACTCCATTTTCCATTTTCCACCTGCAAAGCCCGGCTGAGGGCTCTGGGTGCTTAGCTCAGTGTCGCTGGATGGATAAGAAACGGTGAGACAATGACCATAGTCACGTCCGTGAGAACATCCCCGTCTCATTAGGCGAGGCGAGTCCTGAAGACGCCCAGCGGTGGGACGTGGGCAGAGGTGACGCGGAGCCTCCAGGCCTTCCTCGCTCTCGCCATGAGAAAGACCGTCGGGAAGATGCACATGGGCCCTTCGACGCAGTCTGCTCACCGGTGCTGGCGCGCTGGGCCCTGGCTGCTCACGGTAACTGTCTAAAGCGTGACCTAAGGACCAGAAAGCTCAGTGCGCTTTTCAATTTCTGTTCCCCGAGGAACGAAGAAACGATGATTTATAATTGTCCAAGAACATTCTTTTCTCCAAATTGAAATGCCTCGTTTCTTTTTTTACTTATATAAAATGAGGACAAACCCAGTTACCTCATTTATCTTGTTTTTCAAACATTTGACCTTTTCGTTAGCCCCTCTGCGAGCTAGCTTTACCACAGTGGACGTGGTTTTATAATGATGGCCCGATACGTGCCAAATACCATTTAAAATTGTCTTCACGTTAATATGTGATAATGCTATACTTCCTCTTTCCATAACGCTATTTTCCATCACTGACTAATACCTCATCACTGGCCAGGAATGGACTCCAGCCCTTTCTCAGGGATGAGCACATTCGACGCGTTCACGTCTCGACCCTTCGCCGCCTCGCCCGTGGTCATACTGTGCCCGCACCCCTACGGCATTGCTGCTTCCGTGCCCAGAGCGACAGCAGAGCAGCCTGGACGGAGCCGTCCCCTCCTGGGATCTACATGCCGTGGGAAGCGTGATGAGCCTGGTGTTGTCGGGAACTCGGGGTGGCTGTCGGGGGTCTAGGAAAGCACCCTGGTGCTGACATCAGCGGCAGAGCGGAGGGCCGGGGACGCGGAGCAGGATGACTACGGCCCTGACTCAGCCCAGCTTCCCCGGGTCACCTCCTGTCGGAGTGAGGAAGTCCCGAGCACTTCTGGCAAGTGGGGCTTTCCTGGAGGGCACGGGGTGCGGTCGACAGCATACTTCTCGTCTCTCATCGCTTTCGAGTTACTGTAATTGTGAGCTGGAAAATTTTCTGTTGTGTATCTTGGATGGTGGGAACAAAAGAGCCTCTCTGGCCAGAATAGAATCCACATTTGTCCATGTTATGCTTTGCCATATTTTTCTTTGATTCGTTCCTTATCCATCCACTCACTCATTCATTTATTCATTGCGGCGACTCGCTGTTGGAACGCCTACTGAATGTGAGCGCTATGCTAGGTTACGAGATTGCAGAGCCCTGCCTGAAGTTCACGGTCAGTGCGATCCCCAGCACTCTTCGCCAGCCCCTTCCGCTCACCCTACAACAGGAAGCCGGTGCGTCTGGAACAGATTCCCACAGTTCAGACCCTGAGGCCAAGCTGCCCAGACAGGAGTGGAGGAAGACAGCCAGTTCCAGCAGACAGAGCATCAACCCACGAGCCATCGGGCCTAACTGTGCCACGTGCTAACTGGGTAAACTTGGGCAAGCTACCTAACCTTCTAAACTCAAGTGGGGCTGAAATAGAACCCCTCCCATTGGGTTGTTATGACAACCTGTCGGTGTTTCGTGTGAAGGGCTGACCACGCGGTATGCAGGGGGAACCGCCTGGAGTTCTGGAGCCCATCCTCACCCTGCACCGCCTACCTCCACTTGTATTACTGTAAACAAAGCAGAAATGAAACCCGCTACCTATTTCACCTGGATTTAATGTTCTGTGCAGAGGGATGCTATAGAATCAGTTGCCATGGTTATCAGATGAAGCTCTGAACAAGGACTAGTAGCAAAAACACAAGTCGTGTACAGGTAGGCCTGTCTCAGAGAAGACAAGGACCACACCGTCTTCCATGGCTGTTCGGCCCAGACTAATGAGGTAGAAGGTTTGCGTTGTTCTTGTTCTCGTCACTATTATTTGGGGTTTTGGTGATAGAAGACGGAGGCAAATGATGCAGGACCCACAAGGATCCCTAAGATGCGAACAAATTCTTCCGATTTGCTCGCCGCTCATGAAGCGATGCCGAAGGCCACGCGTGAGAAGTAGAATCATCTACGAGAAGACTGTGGACAGCTGTGGAGCAGGGAACCGGGCATGAAGAAGGAGACGCGGGAGCAGTCATGTACCCCGAGATGAGTCGCGGCGCCCGGGGCCTTTCACCTCCCGCCAATGCGGGGGTTCTGGCCAGGGGCGTCCGTGAGCATTTGGCACTTGGCGGCTGTCGGCAGACCACAGGGAGGTCAGACCCACGATCTAAGGGAGCCGGTGTTCACACTCACACGCCAGCTACACTTTGTGAGGGACATGTCAGCCCAGGGACGGGGCGATCTGGAAGGTGACATTCTCTGGGGCCCTCCGAAAGCCACTCGTTCTCCCACGTGCTCAGTAACCCATTTCTCGATCCCCTTCCTGGCTCCCCGCCCCCTTCTTCCGTCTCTCCCTTCTATTCTCTCCTTACGTCCACTCGCTTATTCCTCTCGTCCATTCACTGTGCGGTTCAGTGTCCTGAAGCACCTGCCACTCCAGTAGGAACAGGAGGACAATTTTACATGGTCCCTCTGGCCGGAATGGGGCGATATGACAGGATTCTAAAAAGGCCGTGTGTGTGTGTGTTTGCGTGTAGAGCAGGAAAGAAGAAATCGCTTCGTTGGAACGAGATGCTGGAACGGAAAACACATTTTCGGTTTGCTTCAGAGTGAGGATGAGGGGTCCCAGAGCTTGAGGCTCATAATAAAAAATTAACGCACTCAGAAACCGTCCTGAGCCGTAGGCTGCCGTCCACACTCTCTGAGAGATGGAAGATGTGCTTCCGAGGACATAGACAGAGCGCCGATTCTCGGCCGCCTACTCTGTCCCGCGTCAGAGGCTTACCCGGCGAGTCAGGGAGCTGTGGACATGCAGTTTCCAAGTAGTTTGAGCCCTGCTTTTTATGCGCGTGACGCTCGCTGTTAGAGAAGCTGTCGACAGCGGACCCAGTGCAGACTGGAAGGGGGACGAGTCTTCCTCACTTCCCTGAAATGCTCCAAAACTCTGGACCAGGACCCAGGACCTCTGGAACAGATCTGTGTGACGCACTCTTCTGCATCGAAGGGCAAGTTGCTACAGATTCAAAACGTTCCCAGGCATTTTTCCCTCCTCTCTCTTAACCTTGGGTCACAGTCTCTCAACATTTTTCATGCCGACTGTCCCGGCCTCTGCAACCTGTCCAGCGGAGCCAGGCAGGGTACGGTGCTCCGGCGAGCTGGCTGCGAGGCGGGACAACGAGTCTCTGGGCCACGTGTGGCCCGATGGCCTTGGGAAGGGCTGGCTGGATAAACGAGCTGAGCGGAGATTGGTGACAGCCGCTGGCGACAGACCCTTTCATTAGTGAACTTCGATCCCACCCATTTTCTGATAACTGGCTGAATACCTGGAGGAGTCGCCTCGGGAATGTCCTTACAGCTAATAAAGGTGACCCCCCCGAGACTCTCCTGCCCCTTCAAACGAACACGCCCTCCCTCCCCGTGACCAGGCATAACACCCCCTGCCCCAGCCCCGCCGTCTGACCTGACACCATGCACTTTTGCTCCAGAGGCTGCCAGGCCAGGCTTCAGATTTCACTGGTATGCACTGGCTTTTTCCTTTATGATAAAAAACTCAAATGTCGGAACTCTTTGCTAGACAAAGCAAGAGGACCACGGAGCCCGCTGTCCTCGCTCCGAAGACCTGAGCAGAAGGCCGACGGCGCCAAGGACACGGCGATGCTGGACGGCTCCAGAGGCTGCCACTGTCCCCAGGAGTCCAGGCCGGGCCCGGCTCTGTTGTTCCGTGTCCTCCACAGCACCGTGGGAGAGGCTGGTCGAAAATTCTGTTAACCAAGGGACGTGGTCAGAGAGGTTCAATACTGGGCGAGTTTACTGCGCTACGAGAAGCAGGTAGCAACTGCTTACCTCAGTGCAGGAGGCCGATGCAAAAGCTGCAGGAGCTGAAGCCTCGAGAACATGCCGGGGTCCTCGGGAGGGGGCCGCCCCTGGTGTCAAGGGGCATCCGGAAAGGAGAAGATGGAGCAAGGCCCGAGGGAGAGGCCGAGGGCCCACCGGAGGAAGACCCCACGAGAAGAGGCGCGAGTCTCCGTGAGGCCCAGGGACGGGGAGCCACCCTCCCGATCTGGGGGTCAGCCTATGGGCCTGGGCGCCAGGCCCAGGAAGCGCTATGTGAAGCATCTTTCCACAGTTGCATTTGAGAGACCGTTTTGAGAAACACGTATTAGCAGCATCTGTACAAGGCGTGACAGCGTTCCTCACTGTCCTTGCAAGCTTGGAGGGAAGAATGACCAGGACAGCTGTCAAAGCACACGGAGCTGTCCTCCCGCCCTGCCATCGAGACTCAGGGCAAGCGGGTGAGGGCCTGGGGGCCGTGGCCCGAGGCCGGCGGACGGGCGGGTGCAGGCAGACACCTGTCCCCACCGAGGGGGCCCGGCCCGCCATGGGGAAACCGAGCCTGCCAGCCCACTCCCATCCTGCCATCCGGTCCCCCAGGGGGCAGGTGTCAGCGACGGGGAGAGCGATGATGTGTTTCGAGCGAGGGCCTTGGCCTACTGTCCAGACGGTTTGCAGTCTCCGGCTGGAAGAACACACTGCCCGTCGGCTTCCTTGACGTGCATGTGACGAGCAGGACTCCCGTGGGTGCCGAGCCACCCCGCTGAGCGGGGACACCGCGGGCGGGCAGAGCCCTCTGCGTTTCGGGCCTTCTCCCTGCACCCCCGGCCAGCGCGCGGTCCAGGTGGCTTGCTCACCTGGGACGGTCTGGGGCCCACGCGGCCCACTGGGCACCACATCCCTTTCAGCCTCCAAGTCGGCGTGATGGACGTGCCGAGTGCTGTGCCCGCCTCGCCCGAGGCGACGTCAGGCGCTCTGCTAACCTGGTGGCAAAGAAGCCCATCAAGCCTGGCTTTCTGCGTCACGCAGACCAGACACCCGATTCTCTGACCTGGAGGCCTCCACGGCTTAGCTGAGATAACACATTTTACAGGCAGAGTCCGTCGCCCGTTCGTGAGGGGCTCTGGTTCATCAGCACGGTGTTTGCAGAACCCTGACAAAGTGATAAATTTTGCTTATTTTAAGCCTTTCCTTCTTTCCGGCAGAGGTTAATTGTTTGGTATTCTTTGTTAAACTAACACTTTTGATGGGTTAAGAATCACTAAGGCCACTTAAATAAGCAGACTGTTCAGGTGGGAAGGGAAGAGCCCGTGTAGACATACGCTTTTATGCTGCTGCACTGGGGCTGGCCTGTTAGTTCACCGACCTTGAAAGTGCCTTGTGGATTCACTCGGATTTTAAAAAATACGCATTAACTGCTAACAAGCATTATCTTTCTTTTTTAGGTAGAAGAAATAGATTCCTCGGTATTTAATCTTCCTGAATTATTAAAATAAGCCTTCTTAAGTAATTTTGTATCATCCATCACATGTACTGCTCACTCTCATTGATATTATTTTAAAGTTTCACCTTGGTAAGCTCGATCTGTCTATATCTTTATCTTGTCCCATTTTTCTTCACAAGTTTTAGAATCTAGATCATACAGGCTTATGAAATGAGTTGGGAAATAGTCCATTTATTTCCATGTTCTGGAAGAGTTACGTCGCAGGAATTCTGGATTTTACAGTAATAATTTTACAGTAAGAAAGTAGAACAATAATCTATGTTCAGAAACGTAAATATAGAAACAGCATTAGCATAATAGGGGACGGGTAGGCACTTGCTACAGGTGGGGTTCTTCTGCCAACTCCGAGGCTGAATGTGGAGGGTGAGATGGGTATGACGGACTGAGAAGTGGGAGCTGCCCCATAAGGCAGGCCCCCCCGCCCCCCAGACTTGGCCAGTCTGGCCTCACTGCTCTATTAGGTTTTGAGTTAGTTATTTGAAGTCCTCAGACTTGTTTTCTAAAATATTTTGCCTAGTCTGAGATATTTGAAATTCCGTATAACTTTTAAAATAAGCCATCGATTTGCACAAAAAAAGTCCGCTGATTATTTGATCTGGATCGTTCTAAAGCTGTAGAGTGGTCTCGGAAGGGGACTATCTTAACACTATCTTAACACTGTTGAGTCTCAACGATTCATCAAGACGTCAGCTCTCTCCATTTATTTGTCTTCTTTCATTTCTCTCAACGGCGTTTTGTGATTTTTCTTGCACACCTCTTACACATACCGAGTTTGTTTCTAAGCGTTTTGTATTTTTGAGGCTACCGTAATTGTTATTGTCTTTAAATTTTCAATTTCTAGTTGTTTGTTGCTAGTGCACAGAAATACAATGGGTTGTTCTTCATCGACCTTGTGTCGTTGAACCCGGCTAAAGTCTCTCATTAGTTCTGATAGTTCTGTGTCATTGCTGTTCTTTGCTTTTGTAGTTCCCTTAGGGGTTTCTACATACATAATTACGGTTTACGTCTTACATTTTATTCTAAATTCGTTCCCTATCTTGGAAGAAATGCACTCAGGTTCACCATTAAGTATGAAGTTAGCTATAGATTTATCGTAGATGTTCTTCATCAACATGAGAGCATTTTATTTTATTCCTAGTGTGCTGAGAGTTTTAAAATATGAACAAGGCTTAAGTAATATCAAATGCTTTGCTACATTTATCGAGATTATTATATGGTTCTTCTATTTTATTCTGTGAACATAGTCACTTTCTTTGATCGATATTCCTGGAATAAACACTGCTTGCTCATGATAATTTAACTTTTTAAGTATATTGCTGGATATCCTTTTCTAATATGTCTTAAAGGATTTTTCATGAGCGGTATCGGTCTATAGTTTTCTTTTCTCATAATATTTTTATTGGGCTTTGGCAGAGGGTTAATGCTGGCCTCGTAAAATGGGTTTGGAAGTTTTCCCTCCCCGCTCTATTTTCTGAAAGAATTTGTGCAAGATCGGTACTATTTCTTCCTTAAGTATTTCATAGAATTTATCTGTGGGATCATATGGACCTGATATTTACTTTGGGGGAAACTTTTAAATCGTAAATTCAATTCTTTTATTTGATGTTACGCTACTGAGATTTTCTATTTCTTCTTGCATACATTTTGTTAATTTGTGCCTTTCACGGAATTTGTCTTTTTCATCTAAGTTATTCTGTTGGTTGTCATAAAATTATTCGCATATTCTCTTACTGACATTTTAATGTCCTAAAAATTTTGCTATGTTGCATTTTCACATTAATTTCGGTCAAAATGTGTGATAATTTCTTCTTTGACCTATATGTTCTTTAGAAGTCTTTTGTTTCATTTCCAAATATTTGGGTATTTTTCAGATGCTTTCTGTTATTGATTTATAATTTAGTTCCGTTGTGTATATAAAAATAAAAAACCACAGTGGTTTCAGCCCTTCCAAATGTACTGAGATGTGTCTTAGCATGCTGTCTGCGTGGGTGACTGTTCCACGTGCATGTGAATAGCATATGTTTTCTGCAGTTTGGCACCGTTATGTCCTATGTCCTACGAAGGCCAATTAGGTCACCTTGGGCAGTCGCGTTTTCCAAGTCGTGTATGCCCACTAATTTCTGTTCGCTCTATCGTTTACTGAGAGAGGCGTTAAATCTCCAGACATAGTCACAGACACGTCCATTTCTCCCTAAGTTCTGCGGTTCGGCGCCGTCTGTCGTGACGTTCTGTTACGAGCTTTGTTCGGTCTCTATTTCTCGCTCTTTCGTGGTTAGTATCACCGGGCGTGTGGATTTCCATTCTTTTACTTTTAACCTATCTATGTCCTGTTTTGTCGTTGTCTTGTTTAGTTTTTCTTGTAGACGGCTTACACTTGGGCCATGTTTTTGTTTTTTGTTTCGTTTTGTTTTTTTTTAATCCAATCTGAAAATGGTTTCTTAGTTGGTGTGTTTAGATCGGCACTAACAGAACCTTCTTCATGACAGAAATGTCCTCTGTCTCTACTGTCCAAGACAATGGCCACCAGCCACACGTGCCTACTGAACACTGGCAATATTTCTAGTTGGCCTGAGGACAGATATTTTTATTTTATTCTATTATAATGAATTCGATTAAAATCACATAGCCACATATGCCCCCTGGAAATAGGCCGAGGAATCTCGTATCCACCTTGTTCATTTCCTCTCTCTTAGGGACCATCCACTTGTGCTTCCTGTTTTTCAATGTCTTATATGGTTGTTTCATGTTCTCGTCAAGTTTTTTATTTGTTTAAAGTAGGAGAATAACTCTCAACATTTTTACTCCCTCATAGCCGGGAACTGTATTTGATTTTTCATGTATAATTATAATTATTATTTACATAGTTTTGTGCCTTGTTTTGAAAACGTACCTAGTTTATTATATTGTTTATATAAGAGCTGCAGAATCCGGTCCCTTGGTCCCCTCGGTGGCGGTCCTGATGTCCTCTGTCTTTCCACTCTGAGGAACAGGCAGGCTGATGGGCCGTGTGGTGGGGTGCAGGCCGATGCTGCTATCGGCTTGTGGTATCTTAACCCCCAGGTAGGGGCCTTACGGAAGCAGCAGGGCTCAACCCACCCAGTGCCGATGGCCGGTACAGAGGCGGGTACTGCTCTCCATCACAGGGGAGCAGAGTTATGCTGGGCGCTACTGGAGAAGGCCACTGTGTAAAGGTCTAGTGGGCCTGGTACTTCACTTGGGAGACATCGTTCACTCATTCCCTGTCCCCAGTTTATGGCCCCTGTGACAGGGCTAGATGACTAGCATAAAGATGGAAGTACCTCAAAGTCAGAGTTGGCTCAGGGGGTTTCGTAGTAGACGGGGGTCTGGTCAGTAGGCTTTATGTCCGCCATTGCCCCATGCAGGGCTGCTTGTCCTCGCTTGCCGGCACAGCTGGTGTACCTGCCCCAAGTCAATTGGGACCTGTGGTCACCCCATATGAGGCCGTGGGAAGCTGCTCTTGTCCTCTGAGGAGGACGTCTGGAGGGCAGGGAGGCTAGCAGGGAGGTGAGCTGGGCAGTCACAGTTGTCCTGCAGAGACCTGGTGTGGGCCGGTGCAGGCGGGGACAAAGCAACCCCGTTAAGACGCCTGACAGAAACTCAGCAGCACGTCCAGCCTGTCGAGCTGTCCTCCGCCCTCCACGCGCCCTCCTCCCAGGCCTCGGTGAACTTTGCAGTTCATCGTAGAGTACTGTGTCCTTAGACTCCTGCCTTGGCGAATGCCATCCCGTCCGCCTGGAACGCCGCCTGCATTTGACCGTCTGGTCTCCCAAGAGAGCTTCTCTGAGGCCGAAATCTCGGCCAGCACCTTTGTTTCTTGGCCAATAAACATTTTCTGGGTAGTGAACAAAACCAAATGAATAAACGGACTCTACCTGGCAGTGAACAGCTCCCTTCTCGGCGGTGGCCTGGGCATGGTGGCCAGGGTCCCACGGACAGCAAACGGCCGCAGCACGCGCTCTCCCGCATAACCTAATTTTGTCTTTCTGACCTCCTTCGCCAATTTTTTCTGTTTTGCAGCTACTTGTGTCAATAATCCTAAGACAGAAGGCGCTTAATAAATATTTGTTCATAGAACGTAACGGTAAGCACATCAGCGTCCAGCTGGCAGTTCAGAAATCAAGCGATTACGTTTCCTACCTGGAGATGACCGGCCTGCGGGTCGTCTCTCCCCGGGATCAGGTGGCTGGGATGCTCGTGAAGGAGAACCCCTCTGCTCACACGCTCCTCTCATGCCAGGATGGGGGCGGAGTCGCGGAGGAAAGTCGGGCGTGCTGGAGAGGAGACACAATACCGCGGATGCCGGAGGTGACCCCCGGCATGAGTCGTCCTGCCACATCCCGCGTTCGGAGCCCTCTCGTCACGTTAATGGATCTGTAATACGCGTGTAAGTCACGAGGGTTGGATCTGTAATAAACGTGTAAGACACATAGGGCTTAAACTTCTTCCCGGGCATGTCCATTTTTCTGGCCAATAAACGTTTCCTAACCGATGAATAAAGCGAAATGAGAAATGGACTCTGCCTAGCGGATGAACAGCCTCTTGTCTGTGGCGCTTGTGCCTGGAAGCGTCTGGATGTTTCGGGGGGCAGGACACCAACAGTGGTATCGCAGTTGCCTCCCCAGACGCATCCCTGGCTCGGCCTACGTAGTCAGACCGGCATTTTTATAGGCTTTTATTTTCCCCGAGGAATTTTTAAACTGTTTGCCAGAATTGGCTGTGTTAATCAAACAGTTGTTTCTCGGAGACAGCGTTTATGTTTGCTGGAGCCAGAGAGGGGTCTGTAGGCATTATTTTTACTTGCGGAAAGTAAACTCTGAGCCAGAAAGTGAAATGCCATTGGTTTCGATTCATCGCAAAGCCCCGAGGACAGATCCTGGCCCCTTCTGGATTTCTCCTTGGCCTTGTGATAAAGTACGAGGAAAGAAACTGGAGGGAATGTCAGGACATGCGAAGGAAGGAGAAATTTCTGGGTCTCTGAGGCGTGAGGAGCAACAAGGAAAACCACTGGTCTCCAGGCCCCTAGGCAGGGACCAGGGCGGCTCCATCCACAGAGGAGAGGTTTGTCTTCTTATGACTCATCGCCCACCAACGTCCAAGGCATTTTACTCAGCCAAAGGGCAGGATGACACTGAGTTTAGGGACTGGGCATTTTCCAACTAGGTGCAAAGGATACTGGTTCCTTCCTTACATTGCTCCCCAGTACCAAATTTAACAAAATTATGTGGATGATCTGTCACAGTTTATTACTCAAGGCTGTGTCTACTTTATTTTAAGACGAAGAAGCATTTGTTACTTCTCTAGAGAATAAAAGTAATATGAAAATCCTGTTTTTTGAAAAAAGGGAAACAGGAAAAGTATAAAAAAAGAAAATCATCTGTACGCATACAATTCAGACATTACTTCTGGCAACGTTTTGATATTTTTTCCCCTCTTTTTTAGACTTTCCCCATGACCTCTATTATTCTGCGAGAATACCATTCTTACGGATTTGTAATATTCCATAGAACAGTTGCACCATAAATTATCTGGCCGTTCTTCTACCATTATTTAGATTGTTCTTATTTTCCTCACCGTTATGAAGACGACTTCATTGAACATCCATGCATGTAAATCTCAGGCCACATTTTTTTATGTTTTTCCAGGACACGTTTCTGTAAGTGAGACTGGGAATCAAAAACTATTGATTCTTTCAGGGATTTTGATATATAATAACACTAAAAATAGGTCTACGTGGCCCCCTAACAATGTGTTAATTTGCCAAGAAAAATAATCAGACTGTGAAGACCTCCAGACTCTGATGATTTGGTTTATTTTTCTTTGAAACTTTCGACCGAAGGTTTCGAAATAGACACGAAGTGAAATGGAAGGTCTTCCCACGAGACAGACATGAGTCGCCCCTTCTCGCATCTTCCGCTTCACGAAATGGCAGCTCCCAGGTGGGCGGACGGCACGGTGCCGTGCGGCCCTCGTGGAAGGCGGCTTCGGGCTCAGTCTAAGGACGCAGGCCGGCTTCCTCCACGAGCGCGGGCCGCACAGACGCGTGGCCAGCGTGCGACTTCCGAAGGACTCTGCCAGAAAACAGCCTCGGCTGGGTTTCCAGCATCGGGCACGTGGAGGTTAATTCAAATGCAATGGATAAAATAGTTTGTGTGGCCCGCAGCTGTCACTGAGTCTACAGGGCTGTGAGTCCCCCGGGGTCCACTCTCCCCGGATAAGTCAGACCTCGCCATCAACAGCAAACTCGTTAGCTCTCTCTGAATAGTTTTCTCTTTTGGTCTCGAAATTCCTGTGTCTTTACATTAATTTCCCGGCTAATTACGACAAAAACAAAATGTGTTCCCCAAGTGAGTGAAGAAAAGAAAGACAAGTAGAGAGAATGACATTTGCACCCTCCTGATTTAAGCTTGGAGAGCCTAGGACAACTGTGTCCTTAAGATCCAATGGCACAGGGTCACCCATCTCCATCCTGTTTTTTTGGGGGGGAAAGCATTTGGATGAAACACTTCACAAACATTTCTGTGCTTGTGCGTGTAACTGCGTTAGGACAACGGCCCGGTCTGCGTGGCCTGAGCTGAGCCTGGACACGTGGCGTTACACTGCCCCTGGCTCTCCTTGTCGGGCCTGATGCCATCTCTGGTAAATCGTGGACGGTCACCTACCGTTCGGAGGTCCCCTGACAGCAGACTTAAGCGCTGAGATGGCGTACGAGCTTCTGCTAGCGCACAGAATTCTTCCCAGGGAGGAAGGAAAGCCAGGCCGACGGCCTTTAATGTTTAAAAGATGTCCCCGCACGCGTACCACCGCCCGTGTCACTGTCTGGAAAGGAAGGGACGGGGGGCACCACACGCTCCGGGGGCCACACTTAGTGGGAACACGCGACAGTGCACAGTGCTTAAAAATTCGTTCTATTTGCTCATTCATTATTCTAGGTGCTTGGATATGACAGACGAGGCCCCCGGCCGCGTGGGGCTTGCGTCCTACGGGGAAGCGAATAGTAAGTGCTAAATGATGACGTATAAAAGTCCAAGGTGACACGTGCTGTGGAGAAAACAGAATGAAGCGAGGAGAATCAGGCCAAACACAGGAGCCCTGGCTGGCCTCGCCACGGAGGTGGCGGGATGAGGATTTGAAGGGACGCGGGAGTTCCCGTGAGCCCACCTGGGAGGAGAGAATTTCACACAAAGGCCCCGGCCCAGGCTCGGAGCGGGGGGATGGTGGGACCGCAGTAGGCCACAAGGCGAGAAGTGTCCTGGTTTGATGCCTAAGGGGACAGGTCATGAGGTCACTGTAAGGACTGAGAGACGGGAAGCCTTCAGGAAGTCTGGCGCTGAAATGACCCACGAAGCCACTCCGGGGTTGCTGCGCGGAGTGACCAGGCCCTGCTGACCCCCGCAAATGCCCGAGCCCACAGGCTGCTGGGGCCCCTGTCTCTGGAGCCGGAGTCCCCTGACCAGTCCCGGGCCCATGTGCTTCTTGCTGGATCGGCAAGGCGGAATGACGGTGGACTGCAGCCCCACCAGAGCCATCCAGAGAGAAGCTGCGGGCCACTCTCCCGGGCTGTGCTCGCTCCATCCCCACCAGCTACAGCAACGTGCTGGGTTTCTGGTGAGGGGAGGGACAGTGGTCGCCAGCTAGAAGCACACCGTGTGGTCCCTGGCTCCTGCTGAGCCCTGGCGGCGAGCTGGGGGTGGGGGTGGCTGGATAGCACCGATTTCCAGGTTTAAAATTACAGCCTAAAACATGAGTTAATCTTCCCATGAAAGGAAGACATACACTTTACTTCATATCACTTTGTGCTTAAAAAAAAAAAAAGCATCACGTCTTTTATCTTTCGTATAACGATGGATGAAATATCCCTAGCTTCATATTTCAAGATAATTCCCCTTCCAGCACATGTTCCCCCAGGAGCAAAGGCATGGAAAGCACACACTTGTGACTGCGTTTTCTTTCTTTGTATAAACATGTCCCTCTAGGCTCTGATTGTTGGGTCCCAGCGTGTAACGGTCACTGCGGGGCCGAAGGTCTCGCTTTTAGCTTCCTAGATAGGTCAGCGAGGTTAACAAGTTAATAAAATCCTATTTATCAGACTCCTGAGTCCATTTCCTCTTCCCTGTGGCTCATGGTTATAATTATTTTTTATGGACTCTCGACATTTCTTTAGATCCGATTTCCTCCCATTTCCTGAGAGCCACACCACAGCAAGAGCGAGGGTCTGCCCCACGGACAGACGCCTGTTACTCATTTCTACCTGGGTGTCACGGAGGTCAGTCTGAAGGCACATGTTTAACTAGTCAAGATTTTAACTTGTGCACGGTTCTGTCTCCTCTCGGGGGGAGTAGTGTAGGAAGCTGGTGTCCCTAGGTCACCCCAGCCCCCACCCATGAGTTAGGAGACTGGGAGCCAGCTTCTGACCTCCTCATGCCCCAGATTTTTACCCGAAGACTGGAGCGATATCGTTGGAACCACATGCACATATGATGATAAACTACAGCAATTTATGTGAAAGTGTTTTGAAAACAGCAACCACGAAAGTAAGATGAATGAGAAATGGTCTTGGTCGCTTTTGCTGCGTTGGTGTCCCTCTGCGATGGGCCAGAAAAGTAAGATGAATGAGAAATGGTCTTGGTTGCTTCTTTTGCTGCGTTGGTGTCCCTCTGCGATGGGCCAGAGACATGGGAAATCAGGGCTGATTAGCCAAACCATCGCTGATTAGCAACGACTCATTTACAGGTTCCCTGACTGTCAGCCTGGGAGACCTGGCATGTGACCGTAGGTAACTAAATGAAGGAGAAATGAGGACCCTACTTCTGAGCAGGACGTGGGGTGAGGTCCTGTGAGCCCTGGGCTGTGGGACACGGCTGGCTGCAGAGCTCCCGGAGCAGGCTCCCTGGGCTATGGGGGACGGCCACGGACGGCTGTCCAGGACCAGCCTCTGTCTCAAAACAAATGAGCAGAATCCAGCTTTCTACTTCAGCAGATGGCCCAGGACGCAGGTCAACGGCCTCTGATGCCCTGTACATCTCTGTGTTAACAGACTTTGTGTCAACAGACTTTGGCCATTGAGGGTTTGTGTATAATTGCACAGTGTCCAGGTGTGTGTGTGTGTGTGTGTGTGCACGCACGCGCACCGTTTTAAAGGACTGGGGATCTCGGCAAGCCAACGACTGGGGTTGACTTATCTACTGGCCTCTCTCAAAGACAGTGTCACGTGAGCAATGAGAAACCCGGTGAGGAACACAGCGGCCTGGGAACCGTGGAGCACGGCCGCATAGAAAACCTGACGAATTTCTGCTGGATCACGTGCAGGAGGGAACGGAGTCAAGGAAAGGAAGCTCCCACGTGTGCCTTCCATTAGCCAGTCCCCAGGGGAAGGAAGGGTGGCTGTGCCAGAAGGTCCCTGTGACCAGCCTCTAACCTGGTCGATCAAGGGCTCAGAGAGAGGTGGCTGGCAGAGGCCTGGTGCCAACTGCAGATTCTGCCCAGACACCTGCACTTGTGGCCATGCCACGCAAACAAACAGACAAACGGGGGCTGAAGTACCCAGAGAAGGAGCCACGCGGCACCAAGGGCACCCGCAGCCCCCGCTCCCTCGTCTCCCCTCTGTGGGCCTCGGCACCCGCACCGTAAACACACCTTCTGCCTGAATGAGAAACTGGCAGAGAAAAGCTGTAAGTGACCGGAAATGACCTCCTTCCGCCTGAACCCTGAAAGAACGGGTCTGGCACCTGAATGCCGACTTCAGAACCCATCTGCACCCTGACGCTGGGAACCCACAAACCGCCCTCTGCGAGGATTTAACACCAGCATGTCGACCACAACTAAAGCAGGCACGTGACTCCGTTCACGGATTCAGCATTTAATATGTCAAAGGGAGAAAGTAATATGATCAATTTTAATAAATGCCGACGAACTTGTCTGATAAAAATGAATATATCTTAATTTCGTACACACACATACTGAACATATACCCCTTAGTATATAATAGTAAATCGTGGTTCTTTAACATGCTCTTTAAAATCTCAAAACAAAAGTCATTGCCATGCTTAATGATGACGCATCAAACCATTCAAATTAAAGTTGGGACATTAAAATAGATGCCTATGTCCACTATTATTACCTAATGTTGTTTTGGAAATACCAGCCAATGCAATTAGATAAGAAATCATTTGAAGATAATGTAATTGCATAACTAAAACCACAGAATTGATAGAAAATTCAGTGAGCCGTGTGGTTTTTTTTTAATTAATATGCAAAAATCAATAGCATTCTCTTACTTGAAAAATAAACATTTAGAAGGATTCTTATTTATAACTGCAATAACATTTGAATGGCTAAGAACAAATTTACAAGACAACTGCAGGACCTAAATGAGGAAAGTGTTTTATTCTACCGAGAGAGATAAATCCTACTAGGGCATTGTCTGAGGGTAAATGAGATAACATAGCTTATCTTTGGAATAGCAGATTCAATTGTGTAACAAACTAAATTACCTTAAATTAGGCTACATATTCCATGAAATAGTAACTAAACTACCAACAGGGTACTGAGGGATTTCACAGTATGACATTTAATCACACGTGGGAAAATAAGTGTATGAGCATGACCTAGAGATTTGTGGGAAAGCACAGCGATGAGGGCTCGCTCCCAGATATCGAAATGTTCAGTTATTCCAGACAAATCAGAATAACTTGCCCTGACAGACCGACAGCCCGAATCGCCGAGCTGAATATGTTCATTCTGTACAAGGAAGCGGACGTGTTAAGGCACAGACATAGCACACAGCGAGCTGACGTTAGTCTTTAGGCGAAAAGCAAGTTACAGAGCAGTGTGTGCGGCACGACACCTCCGCGCAAACAGAGCGGCCGTGGATGAAACATCTCATGAGAGGACAGACGGGACTATGACAATGATCGCATCTTTGCTGGAGAGGGTGGGAGGTAGCAGTCGGGGGACGGGAGGGGCTTTTTACTAAGTTTGGGGGGAAAAGACTTTAGTGTCTTGAAAACAAAAAGATATGTATCTTTAAATGGACAATCCAAACGATGTGCAAAATTTATAAAAGAAAAAGGATTTGTCGAACGTAAGTCTATGAACATCATGACAGAGAAGTTAATATACTTATAGACAGATGGACAGAAATAGTTTCATCAAAATGGATTATACTATAAATGTTAGTTATCGAAAATGCACTACATTTACTTTTAAGGAACCACTGGTTACAAACCAGTGCTTCTTTGCCTCTTCGCCATGAGAAAATAAATTAGTTTCTAAAAGGCTCTTAGAAACTTAAAAAAAAAAAAATGATGATAAATAACGCAGGTTAGACTCTGCATCAGAGTGTTTCAACTTTTCACACATCCTATTCATTCACCTTAAAAGATGACGGAGTGCTGGCGCCTCCCTCCCTTCGCCCGGCCTCTCACCTGCCTACCAGGTTTCAGCAGTTGTCTTTGTACATTCAAGTTTTCTGATACCTACGATCTGTTTGGTACCAAGAATCCCCGAACGGCTTAGTCCCGACTCTACCTGTAAACAGGTGCACGTTCGCCAGACATTAGCATCCTGTGTCTCCATCCCCGGCTTGCGGAGCTGGACCTGAGGTTCTGTTACCTGGGGTTTCCGGGAGCAGCTGCTGGAGCCTGAGTGTTTCGTGGCCGAGAGTGTCCGGGCATTGCCTTTATTTTTAGAGAGCAAGCGATTGCACAAAAAGAACTGGGTGACGCTGTGCATTTCCTCGACAATCCCACAGACTCCCCGCCGTGGGAGTGTTCTGCGGTGGGGAGGAGGAAGCCAGCGTGAGTCCCTCCCTTTAGCCCAGAATACTCTGTGGTTCCACACGGTTCTTTGCTATTATATTCAATTCATTAAACACAAACACACACACACACACACACACGCCCCACACACACGCCCCACACACACGCACGGCTCCTCATGCGCATACAATAATGTCTAGTGGCATGCCCTAAAGGCTGTATGACTTTTATTCTTCTTATTTTCCTTATTCTTGAAATTTACTAATGTCAGCAGCGCATTATGTCTATTTATCGGCATCACTTTTTCTCAGCAACACGATGTGCCAGTCTACTATACAGACTGAAGAATATTTTTATTTAGGGTAAGTTTTTAAAAAATATCTTTGAATATTTTAACGTTTATTCTATTCTCTTATTCATAATGATCCGTTCTCCTCTGTTCTATTTTGTACAAGTCCTTAAGCCTAACCATTATGTCCTTGACAGTATCTTCAGTACGAATTTTGTATTTCTTCTAGGACTTTTAATTAATTTTAATTTTCTTTAATTGGAATGAATTATAAATATAATACATATGCATAATAAAAACAACTCCAAAGTATATATAGAAAAAGTTAACTTTTTTCCTCATAGTAGATACCAGATTCTCAACCTTTCGTTCCTAGAATTTTTTGTATCTTTCTAGAAATTTTCTTCACAAACGGCAACATAAATCTATATAAGAAGTAGCATACTACATCACTTTTTAAAAGAATCTTTTCATGTCAACACAAATAAATCGACTTTATAGCTTTGCATGACTGCATGATATTTCTTTTGATATAAATACCATAAATTATTTATAAACATTTGTATTTTTCCAGCTTATCATATTTTATTTTTAAAATGCTACTTATTACATCTATCTTTGTACACATGTGCAAGAACATCTAGGATAAAATTCTAGAAGTGGAATTTATATTTTAAATGCCACATGCTATAGCGGTGGGGACATCTGGCGACATCTGGAGACGCTTTTGGCGGTCACAACTAGGAGACGGCGACGTGCTGGCACCTGGTGAGTAGAGGCCGGAAGTGCAGCTGACCGACCACCCTACAGCCCACCGGACAGCCCCCCGCAACAAAGAATTACCTGGCCAACTGTCAGTAGTGTCGAAGTCGACGAACCCGACACTGCGAATACAAACCATCAGCACTTAGGTCTTAGGCTCGGGCTGTGGGAGGGAGATGCACAGGGGACCCAGTCGGATGACAGAAGCCCGAGGAAAAGCAGGGTCTGGGATCCATAAAAAGCACACGGCGACGCGGGAGTAATGCAAAGTGCAGGGGATAATGAGAACCGAACAGCGACGAAGGGAAGAAATAAATAGATTAGAAAAATCGAGGAACAGCAATATTCCAGCAGTAAACTGAATAACAGTGTAGAGGCCTGGCATTGAAATATAATAATGATAAAAATAATTCTGTCACAACCAAAATTTATTAGGTTGAATCTCATGACGGTGCCTTTTTGTAGGTGGAAAACTGGCAAATATTGGCAACATAAGCCAAACGAACATTAATTGCTCACTCTGTGATAAGGGATGGGCTGAGCATTATAAATCCATTGTCCAACTTTTTCTTTAAAATAGCCTGGCAGGTGGGTCTCGGGATACAGAGGGCACCGTGCTCTAGGAGGTTGACCATCTGTCTAAGATTGAAAAGGCGGTAAGCGTGTGTCCAGAACGGAGCCCTAGCACCTCTGATACTGAAACCTGCAGCCCACCTTCTTCACTGTGAAGCTACTATCTGCATAGGATAAAGAAACAATCAGTGAGTAGTTTTTAAAAGATCACAGAAGAAGACACGCAATGGAGGTGCCGCGTACAGACATGCGACAGACAAACGGCGGGCGGCTCTGATGACGGGGACAGAACAGATACGACAGAGCGGCATGTTCAGAGGCGTCAGAGAAGAAACCGTGCTCCACGGGGAGGAAGAACTCGATCTGCCGCTCGAAAGACCACATCACGTTCTGGGAAAACAGATCCCGGGAAGGTCCGTCAACTCTGAGGCTGGAGAAAGAACACCGCGAGCTCTCAGACGGAAGGACACAGCCTGAAGGAGATGAGACGGGAGCGGAGCCGGGCTCAGGCTCCCCGCAGCGCGGCCGTCACAGGAGCGACAGGCACGGAGTTTTCAGGGGAAAATGCGAGCCCCTATTCTTGTACTGAATAAAGCTGTTCTTTATGTCAAAGGAGTCATTGTCAAAAACGCAACGAACTCTTCCTGAAAAAACCAGTCAATCATACTTGAAATGATTGAAAGGGAAGAACTTAGACAAAAGGAAGATATTTCAAAAAGGCCGGTGGTGAGCATTTAAATACAAAGGTAAACAGCTATAGTCATTTTGTTTATAAAACACTGTAATAGCAACTTTTTGAAGGAAGAGATGATAAAGTAAAATTTAGAAATAATTGACAATACAGAAAGTCTAAAATTTCTGTACTTATTAATAAAAGGAAGAGGAAGGAGTGGGCTGAAGTGTGCATATGCTGATTTTCATAGCAGAAGGGCAAGAAATGATTCCATTTAAAAATTTTGTGTCCAGGGTTGGAAAAAAAGATTGACGATATTTATCCATATGATTTAAAGCCATATAATCAGTCACTGGAAAAACTAAGGATGAATTTTATGGCTCTTAATTTATCACACAATGAAAAATATTTGATCATATAATGAAAGATACAAAAGGAATAGAAAGTATTTCATTCTGATTTTTAACGGTAGGGGCATGCATAACAAACAATACGTGACAACCTGTTGTCATAATTCCCCATGTTGCTAGATGAATGAATAAATCATATGGTCATCCCAGTAGATGCAGAAAAAAAACATTCGACTTAATGCAGCATTCATACGTGATCAAATAACAACTCAGGAAATTAATAAGAAAAGAAGACATTCTAACTTAATAAAAGACAGCACCAAAACAGTGAGAAATCACCCTACTTAAGTGGTGAAATATTAGAAGCATTTATTTTGAGGTGAAGAACAAGAAAATGTTGTCTATTATCATTGTTTCTAATGAATATTATACTGGAACCCTAACAAGTACGAGATGAAGAAAAAGTCTCCCTTCTCTTACCAAAAAGAAAAAAAAAAAAAGCAAATCCCAAACGAAATAAAATATGAAGAGATTGGAAAGAAACACAGTTGTTATTTCCAGCAACCATGAATTAGAAAATGTAATTACAGTATAAAAATGTCTGCCAACAACACAGCAAAACTTACAAGAAATCTGGGAATAAACCTAAGAAAAGACGAGTATGACTTCGATTGTGAAAATTATAACACAATTTAAAAATAACTAAGTAAATGGAAATGCATTCTCTGTTTACAAGTGGAAAGGCAACTTTATAGAGATACCAACTCCCTCTAAATGAACTTGTGAATTCCAGGCAAAATCCCACGGAGTTGTGAATGAAACTTGACATTAGATTTTATCATAAAATCCATGTGTAGGAGCAAAGGGCTAAGATGGTGTAGGGCAGGCAGGGGAGGCAGGCATTAGAAGAGTTATCCATCACACAAGGAAAATAAGGTTGAATGTATATACCTGACACCATCCCCCACGACAAATTTCAGGTAGATGAAAGAAATAAGTTTAAAAATAAAACATTTATTTTATTGTATTTTATTTATTTATGTATTTATTTTTTAGGCGAGGCAACCCTTGATTGACCTCACAGATTGCAAGGACCTTGTCAGCTTACAATCCTTTAATTTTTTTTATTTTTTACACCGACAGCACCTGGTCTTCCTACGGGGTCTCCCATCCAAGTACTAACCTGGCCCGACCCTGCTTAGCTTCCGAGATCAGATGGGATTGGGTGGCATGGCCGTAGACTAAAATGTTATTTTAAATAAAATATTTAAATTAAAAAAAATAAAAATAAAACATTGTTTTGTAGAAGAAAAAAATAGGACAATAGCAGATGCTGATGAAGGTGTGGAGAAAAGGTGACGCTTCTGCCGTATGGGTGTGTGTGGGGAGAGTGCTGGGGGGGACAGTGTAAGTGGGGTAATTCCCCTGGAAGACAATCTGCCTCTCCTAGTGGATCTGGTGATGACCGGATCCTACATTTCCACCTTCCACTAACTCAGCATAGATCCCACAGAAGGTGTCACATTCGTGGGTGTTCATCATGGCATTATTTATAAAAGGGAAGATGAGACAAAAACTAAGAGCCCATTCATGGGAAAATAGATACATTACACCATATCCACATAACAGAATCCTGCATAGATCCGATTACGCCTACACAGAGTAGAACAGGATGGGCACAGGAATCTCAACTATACGAATCAGAACGCATCTTTTAAAAGAAATGATATCTGAAGCCAAAACAGAAAATGTAGTTGAATACATAAATTACAATGTTGACGACTGGCACCAGTGTTTCTCTCGAAGAGAAATTTGTCTGGTTAGGAAACATGGGCTTAATAGACTCCTTTAGGTCTAGAAGGAAAGATCCAGACAGTGTATTTTGGGGAAAAAAAAGGGCTTCTGAGAGAGGATAGGAATGTGAGACCACAGAAAATCTTTCATTAAAAGCTGAGTACTCTACTCTGTAGGATACTATAGTGGCAGATACATCTGTCAAACCCGCAGAATGCACAGCACCAAGAGTGAACCCTCGTGTGAAATATGGACTCTAGGTGATGATGACGTGTCACTGTAGGTTCATCAAATGTACCACTCTGGTGAAAAGTGTCGACAGTGGGGGTGGCTGTGGTTGTTGGCTGGGGGAAAGTATATAGGAAATCTCTGTACTTTCTGTTCAGTTTTGCTGTGAACCTAAAACTGCTCGAAAGATTTAGGTCTATGAAAAAATGTGATATAGTGTACCAAAAAGGGTGAGAATTTTAGTTCAAAGATGTTAATGTTTGCACATTTTACAATTATCATTTATTACTTTTATAACTAAGAAATAATTAAGAAGTTTCAACTATACTAGGAATCAAAGAAATGCAAGTTCCAACAAGGAAACATCATTTTACGCAGACCAAATTGTCAAAAAAAGTGATTAAAATGATATGATGCCTCGGTGGCGGGAGTTCAGGGAACAGACACCCTCGTTGACTGCTGGCAGAATGTAAATTAGTACAGATTATCTGGAGGGCATCTAAACCCTAGAGAACATTCAGGCTCTTTAAATTGTAATTTTACTTTAAGTAAATTAACCTCAGCCAAGGTCACAGATACACAAAAATATTTAAATAAAAAGGGCTATGTCATATCTCAAGTTATAAGAGTAGACTATAGGAGACCTCTGTATATCCAATGATAAAAATTTATTTAAATAAAATATGCTACATCCATAAGATGAAAGACTACTCATCATTAAAATAAACTTTGCAAAATATACTAAATGTTATGGACGAATGGGATATACTGGTAAGCTTAAAAAGTGAATTTCAAAACAGTATTATAGTTGGACTCCTATTTTTCGTGTGTGTTTGTATTATATATGTATATATGGCTACACACGTACACATAGGAGGAAAAGGAGAGGAGAGAGAAAGGAGAGAAAAAAACAGAACAGTTGAGTAGAAGAAAATAGACCAAAATGTTAAATGTACCAATTTCTGGGGGGTTTAACACAGTTTCAGTATTTTCTCATCTTTGTACAGTGTACAAATATTACTTTGGTAGTAACATTAAAATGACAAAGGAAAATATCTCTGGCTGGTGGACCCTCCCCGTGCCTTGCTCACGTGACTGTGGCTGGTAGGACCACATTCCTTATGGCTCAATGTCTTTCCATTTATTCAGATGCCAGCTGGCGAGAGTAAATTAGAATTCACCCCTTCTGAATCCAGCCTTTGTACTGCAAAGCAATTTAGAAGTACAGAGGAAAGGAAAATGTTACTGTCGGGTACAAGCAAGCAAATCAAAGGGTTGGAAACATTGTTCAGTGACACAATTGTGAAATCCTTCATCTCCGTGAACACGTGTGGCCCCGATAAATAACTGTGGAAAGGCATCACATAATTTTCAAATTCTTCAGAAGAGTAAGAAGTAAATTAGAATCCCACTGGGGCTTGAACTGAAAATGAACTACTGGGGAGGAATACCATTTTTGCTGTGAAAATAAAGGTACTAATTGGATAAGGAGATGAAGGGAGTGAATTGCTGAGAAGGGAGGTTTCCTTGTTAAAAATTTACCATTGTTAATGGAATTCATTAATCACTCTCATCTGTTATTTCTGGTTATGAAAATACCAACCCAAATGGAAAACTATGAAGCTCTTACATCTCTGGAATGTTCTTATGCTTTTTAAGGAGCTGGACATTTGGCATTTATACTTAGCAAAGAGCAAAGGTGTATTAAACTATAAACTTCAGTGTGTATTTGCAAACATATTTACGCACGTGCCTATGACAGTAAGGCGAGCCCACACTGGAAAAGACTAAATCCATTAAAGAGGCAAGAGTTTTCTTGTTACCTGTTAGGCGTGTTCTCGGTTATGTAGTTAGCCGACAGCATGTTTGCCGAGGCTGGAATTGGATTTCCCAGCTCTGTTGGTCCTCTGCCTCGTCCCCTGTGCTCGCTTCGTTAGCTCTGCTGGGACTCCAGGAGTCATAATGATTTCAAAAGCGATGCTCATTCCTTCTAGAAATTCAGGGGGGAAAAAATGACCTAATTTATTTGAGGTATGGTGTATATCGTTAACGTGTCAGTATATTGTTAACGTGTCAGTACGGTATACATTATTAAATGCGGCCATTGCCGTAAAGCGCCTTCTCTCACAGCAGCTGGGCCTACAAACCGCAGTGCGGCAGGAGCGCGGCAGCCGCTGTTGTTGCCGTAAAGCATGTTCCCTCACTACAGCAACGCCCTCATGCCCGCAAAGCACCAGCACTGCGATGCCGCTGCAGTAAAGCAGTTTCTTCAGAACTGATGGCATGAGAGCTGCAATGTGGCAAAAGTGCGGCAGCCACCGCCGTCGCCGTAAAGCAAGTTCCCTAGCAACAGACACAGCCTAACATCCGCCAAGCTGCAAAAGTGCTGCAGCCACCGCCGTCGCCGTAAAGCAAGTTCCCTAGCAACAGACACAGCCTAACATCCGCCAAGCTGCAAAAGTGCTGTAGCCACGCCGCTGCCGTAAAGCAAGTTTTCTGACAGCAGTTGCAGCCCCACAACCGACGGGCACCGACGCTGCACAGCCACTATTATGCGAGAAGCATCTTTCTCGGACAGGACTCTGCGTTATAGCTGCAGCGCAGCAAAAGTGTGGCAGCCGCTGCTACTGCTGCTGCTGTACTGCAGGTGTCACAACGGACGCTGCCAGTACCCGCCAGGCAATTTACCAGCGACGTGCCGTGGGCAAAGCCTGGCCTTTCATTGAGAAGTGGAGACAGTGTCCACTGGGTGATGACATAGAGTTGTTGCAAGAATCAGTGTCTGTGGGGCTGATGGAGGGCGCAGAGAAGCATAAATTACTATCAAAAATATTTAAATTTGTAAATTTTATGTCCTTTCCACTCCCTAAACTTCAAATGAATTGGAACTATGCCTCCTTGTTCATTACCTTTCCCCTCCCCGCAGCATGATAGATATTCCACATATATTTGCTGAATTTGGTCATCAGCTCCATCAATCACTGAAAATAAACCTTTGCTTGACAGGTTTATTAAACAAGAATCCCCAATTTAACTTAACACAGCAGTTACAACTGTCTGGTGTTTTCCACTTTGTTTATTTGTTTACTTGCTTGTCATCTTTCCCAACTAGACTGTAAAGTCTCTATGTGCCTGGAACGTAGCAGACACCCAATAAATACTATTCCAATCAACGAATCGGCAGTCTTTCATTTTCAACTCAGTTTTGCAAATGCTTTGAGCATAACCCAGTGTGATCTGTTCCTCTAAGCTCATCACTGATTTGTAAGTTTGGGGAAACATGTGGTTTCAACATGTGTCCCTAACTTAATGAAAGAAAGGCCGCCACATTTACTTACATTGTTACCCAGAACCCTTCTTTATGCAGGTTTGCCTCAGAAAAATATTCTCTGGACATAAGCTGACAATTGACAAAAAAAAAAAAAAGAGAAAACAGTGGAACAATGAAATAATTTTTTTTACATCCATCTGGCAAAAGCGATGAAGATCGACCGAGTGTTACCAGAGTAGACAGAACACAGGATGCTCCGGGCTGATTGGGCTGTTGGCTGGTCACAGCTATAAGGTTCTGCAAGGTAATTTGAGAATTGTGGCAAAATCCACTTGACATTGTATTCCTTTTACCCCTGAACTTCTACTTTTAGACGTTTACTAAATGGCATGCGTGTTTTATCCTTCATAAAAACTGAGTTCCACACCCACTGCATTCTGTTGCAGGCCTTCGGAGTTCTCGTAACAGTGACTCACTCTAGCCTGGTGGGATCATGGATAACATTTCCTTTGTTTATCTATAGTTTTTGTATTTTCTACAATAAATATCTATTATGGGAAAAATAAAAATTAGTATATAAAAGCAACTGGATTTTCCGAGACCCAAAATTACCCTTCGCCCCAAGGAATGTTGAAAAAGTATGCATTATTGACAATACTATGAATGACTGCAGGATACACGACAGCAGATACTAAACACAGACTAGTAAATATTTACACCGTGCAGAGGCCAGTGGGGAAAGCACACACAAGAAGGGGCCACAGGGCTATTTTATGTTTACGTAGAATGAGGTTGATGGAAATTGTTTAGGAAGTTGGGGAGGCAGGAGGAAGAAATACTTTATTGAGAAGGGGAGTTGCATTTCAAGATGCAGATGAGATGGTTTATCGTGATGTCCAAAGGCTCCTCTGAATCCGACGGTCCCTGCTCAGAGTGCAGAGTCCAGCGCTCCGACCTGGGTCTTACCTCCCTGTTTCCTCTCTCAGCATCTGCCAAGATCTGAAGAGTAGTCAAGTGGGAAATTCTTTTTGGCCAGTGGCGAACATGGGGCCCAGAGACTCCACTCATTGGTCACAGCACTTTGACCAGCTCAGATATATAGCCAGAGATTGCTGAGGACAATGGTTAAAAATATCCATCTGCTTAAACAATAAAATAAAATAAAATAAAATTTTTCTTAGAATTTCTGTCCAGGTAAAAAGTTTTTTTCTTATCAAAAACATCTCGCATGTCGTGCCTGGAACATAACAGATGCCCAGAGAATATTCGTAGGATGAATACATAAACGAGGGTGCACACGAATACAGTTAGAAGGAATCGTTGGCCTTTGACTTGCTGTTCTCTTCCACCCACGGAAGTGCCTTTGGAAATTGCACCCACGTTTTTTGAGTTCCTGTGCTGTCTGAGGCCCTGTCTGCAGCTATATTCTCAGAGGGAATGAGAACATATATGCAGGATACTTGGAGAAGGATTAGTATTAAAATGGAATGAACCACAATTTCAGGCACAGAGAAGTTAGTGTGGGTTGGGAGGGGTCAGAAGTTTTGTAAAAGAAGTGAACTTAGGGTGGGGCTCAAAAAATTGGCAGGATTGGGGGAGCTACTAGGATGAGGGAGAGCCCCCAGGAGCGGGGAGACACGAGTGGGGACAGAGTAGTCAGGGAACAGATGGCCACAGATGTCTTGTTGAGCGGTATAGAGCCAAATTAGAATTTGATCCATGATATAGGGGTAAGAAATGTGACGTCTCTTTATTTTTATAACTCAGTTAAATCTCTCTGAGCCTTGCTGTTGGCAGGAATTTGAAATGTTGTCATAGTCATCTATTCTCATGGTGGTCCCTGTCCCTAAACTAAGGTTGGTTCACTGTCCATCGCAGCCCTACATAGTGCCAGACGCTCATCACCCATGTCCGGGTGGCCCGGTCCTGGATGGTGGCTGCCTTCCCTCCAGGATCAGCACCAGCTTCCCCTCCACCCTTTCTCTGGCTCCACACGGCTTCATCTGCCTCAGTAGGCCTCCATGTAATGCTTTTTCCACCCGCTAGCCACCCCTGCAGCTGTCAGACTCTCTGGAAACGGGATGGGTTGTCCTCCCATCATGTGCCCCTCTGGCTCACGCAGATTGTGCCACTCTGTCCTTCTCATAGTTTCTTACGTGGGCCACCACCTTTCCCACCCAACATTGTCTGCATATTTTTTTTCCTGGAAAAGTTGTCCTTCTCTTGACCTGGCAATGCCTCCTCATGCTTGGAGTCACGGTTGATGCTACTTCCTCAGAAGCCTTTTCTGAGTCCAGTGTCCCGTGCATCTCCACTCTGCCCCGCGTTGGATTACACATCCACTCACTTCGCCTCTGTCTCCTTTGCCGCATGGTGTCTGCAGGTCAGGAATTGTTATTGTTTTGGCCCCCAGTGTATCCCTGCCGGTCCGGAATTAAACATATAGTTGCTGTCCAGTACTAGTAAGTCCAACAATTAGCAGAACCTACCCCACAGGGTTGTGGAGAGAATCAAGTAAGATAATGTCAGTGAAGGACATGGGGGAACAATGAAACCTAGAGAGGCTCTTTGGGAGGCAATCATGCTAATAGCAGCCAGTGTTTATTGAGTATTTACTACGACCACGTGCTTTTCCAAGTACTCACCACGCTCTCCTCTCACTCACTCCATGAGGCAGGTTCCACTGTTATCCCGACTTTACAATTTAGGAAGCAGACACAGAGGTTAAGTCATGGTCCAGAGCCGCCATCTTGGCCCTGTGTTCTTCTGCCACATCTGGGCGGTGGCCTGACGGGGCGATGGTGGCAAGGAGGAGGAGAAAGGCCTATCGTGGGCCAGCGCCGACGGCAGGCCAGCCACGAGCAGACGCGAAGGCAGGAGATGGTATCCTGGCCTGGTGACTTCTGCTCTCCTTGTCACGTTAGGGTTGACGTTGTCATTCAGTGAGAAGTGGGATGGGGCTGGAGTGGCCATCATTTGAGGACATGATGATAATGATGTCGATAATAAGAATTACAATTACAACAGTTAGTGCTTCTATAGAGAGTGGCCACATGTCCTTTTAGCCCAAGACCATCCCATGCATGCCTATAATCTCAGGATAATTACTGAGTGTCCCCTTTCTGTCTCATCTGTCATGGTTTGTACCCTGTGTTTAAAGTACGCACCGCATGTCATGCCCTGGTCACTGAGTTTCACATACACAGTTCACTTCTTCAGCCCATCAACTGTCAGCAGTTGGTGCAATGCCCTGCGAAGAGCGAGAGAGGTCACTGACCGGTGGTGACCTGTGGTGGCCCCAGAGTGACCACAGCTCCCAATGAAACCCTCGTCACAATCTCGGCCTATGGGGTGGACTGGGCTGGGGGAAAGAGAGCCCAGAAGCAGGTAGCGAGGTCCCAAATGATAAGAACCCAAAAAGAAATGGAAAGAGAAGGTTTAGAGACATCTCGAGCCCTCCTCCTCCTTCCGGCATGGTCGAAGCTGCTCGAACTGGCTGTGAAATGAATCAGCAGACAGAACCAGCATTTGCGACACTTTTCCTGTACGCACATCATCACCTGCTCCCACGCCGCGGATAAGGTGTGACTGCGCTGGCAGGTTTCACGTCCTGTCCCCCACACCTTTGGCAAAGGCAGCAGCTACGCCTGACGGAGAGTCGGGTTGGATCTGCAGTAGAGACAGCTCATAATGCTTCCCAAATAATGATGACTCTGACAGGGACGAGGTTGAATAAACATTTATTTATGTCCTGTTTTCGTAGGACAGATGGAGAAGCACTTTCTTGCTCAAGGAATAGAAGTGATTTTAAAAGCCTAAGTCGGGGGGATATTGTTACCAGATCCTGCTCAGTGCTGTGTTATTAACCAGATGGTACGAATCTCCTTTCCATTTCCTCTACAGAACACCTGGGGGGACTGTCTGTGCACCAGGTGTGAGCACTGCCGTGGGGTGACTGCGGCGGTGGGTGTCGAGGCTGTCCCCGCACAGGCCCCTTTATGTGACTTAGTCTTTGCCTGCACAACGCAAGTGAGTTACAGTTTCTGAGGAATATCATTGACGACTTCGTGGTCTCTAGAGTTCATTTCATGTTCAATTTCAGGAATGCAGGACAATTTTTCTGTAACTATAACGTATTTACATGCACGATGCCATTGAACTGCATCTGTGCTGCCCTGTCAAAGAGGGCAGGACATGTCATCGCTGCTGCTCTTGAGAATAGATGCTTGATACATGGCGGGGGTCAGCAGCAAGAGGAGGGGCGCAGCTTTAGATATTTCCAGAATTTTCTCGTGTCATTTGCAGTAAATTGTCAAATCCAGGCTACCAAATTTAAAAAGAGAAATAGTGCTCATTAAAATGAAATTGCCTTTCGTCTTTGAAATAGAAATATTCCCCTTCGCCGGTTCCTCCCGTTCAGAGCAACCTAAACATCCGCCACACCTTCCTTCTGGGACGACGGTGCCCCAAGCCCCTGGCTCCCGCTGGCCCGTTTGGAGCTGGCACGTGCATTTCATATTCACAGCTTTATTTTCAGTTGAGTTTCTAGATGCAAATGTGTCCTTTTAGATCTAAAAACTTGCACAAACAAGATCAGACAGACCTGAGGACCCCACAGACAGGAACACAGCCAGAGAAGGGTCCCCTGGGGAGAGACCTGCCACGAACAGACCCCTGACCGTGACCTCCAACCTGGTGGGAAAGCGCAGGAGGAGCTGGTTCCGGTTCTTCATTTTGATCTGACAACAACCATTGAAGCTCTTTTTCCCCAGAGTCCGTTCTCACCCTCGTGTCCTCTGGAGGATTTTTATTTTATTTCATCGTGTAAGAACACAGTACGAGATTTACTCAACAGATCCTTAAGTGT
Organism: Pteropus alecto; assembly: GCF_000325575.1. Classification (NCBI taxonomy): domain Eukaryota; kingdom Metazoa; phylum Chordata; class Mammalia; order Chiroptera; family Pteropodidae; genus Pteropus; species Pteropus alecto. Next base: position 2,022,435 of record NW_006434828.1, read on the forward strand.
ACATAATACAGTATTGTTTTCTATAGACACAAAGCTGTGCAGTAAATCTCTAGAAATAATTCATCTCGCATAACTAAAATTTTATATCCATTTTTAGCAGAAACCTTTCCCCTCTCCCAGCTCCTGGCACTCACTCTTCTACCCTTTGCCTCTCTGAGTTTGACTATTTTACGGTCCTCGCATACGTCAAATCCTCAGAACTCGTCCTTCGGAGGCCGCCTTGTTTCACGGAGCATAATGTCCTCAAGCTTCATACGTGTCATTGTATATTGCAGGATTTTTTTCCTTGTCAAGGCCGAGTAATAGTCCCTTGTGTGTGCGTCTAATACATACTTTTTATGCATCCATTCATCAGTGGGCACCAACAGGTGTATGAAGGATGTGCAGTACCCTACAGCAGCGGGAATGGTTGCCATCGAAACACAAGGGACGCACGCTGGTGAGGAGGCGGAGCCCCAGAGTCCCGTTGCTGGGAGCCAATGGTATGGCCTCAACAGAGAGCAGCACCATAATCCCTCTAAATACTGAAAACAGAACCACCAAATGACCCAGCGACCCCACCTCTGGTACTTACCCAAAGGGACTGAAATCAGGACTTCGGAGAGGTGTTAGTGCCACCATGTTCCTGGTGGCACCGAGTTCAGCAGCCATGTGAAGCCGACATGACAGGGTGACACCCTAGGAGTTCCGGGGCTCAGTACCTCACGATGCTCTCCCTCTTCCTCTTTGATCACCTGGCCCCTTCCCTGCCTCTGCCTCCTAAGGGATGGGCTCCCACCGGGCCGACAGCAGCTGCCTTCCAGCTGGCCTCTCCTCCCGCCGCCGCCAAAAACGATTCTGGAAGGACTGCTGGCTCCTGGAAGGGGACGCTTCACGGTGCAGAACGCCCCATTTCCTGCCTTTCATTTGTCATCGTGTTCCGTCATGGTCCCCAGTACCCCACGACACAGCTGGATCTCTCCCCAGAAACCGTAAGCCCAGTCTCCGTGGCGCCCCTAAGCCCTGCTGCGCCCTTATCCTCTGCCCCTGGACCCCGTCAGGATTTCTCCCCCCTCCTCTCCCAACTCGCTTTGGCCTCCACATCTTTGAACTTTTGCAGAGTTTGCATCGTCTCGAATCCCTTGCTGTTTATTTCTGCTCCGGCATGTTACTCCCATTGATCTTGGCCGTGAACTCTGCGCTTCTTGGTGGACGCCCTTTGCCGTTCTGTGTCCTGATGATTGGTGTTGACCCAGAGACGAATTCAGCAGACAGAGAAGGGCTTCCAAACCAAGGTCGCCTGAACGCCAGACTTGTGCACTTTTTTACTTCTGTGTTTTTCCAAACCAATGATATAAAATAAAATAAAATAATAAAATAAAATAAAATAAAATAAAATAAAATAAAATAAAATAAAATAAAATAAAATAAAATAAAAGAATTCATGGTTGAAGGACGTTTTTCTCACCTCCAGGATTGGGAAACCCGAGTCGCTCACTATCAGCGGAAGTGGCTGTGGCAGGCATCCTGTGGACACAGAGCAGAGCTTTGGGGTTCCACCTCCCCACGTCTGAGACCTGCGCTCGCGTAGGATGTGGAGACTCGTGGCGTCAGGGGCGTGGTAAAGACCCTCCGGGAGCAAACTAAGACTCTCGTTGTCTTCGTTGAAGTCGATGGCCAGTTGCTACCAAAAGCTTCCATCCAGCCCACACCCAGGGCACACTGGCGCAGATGCCCACGGCTGCGGTTTGTTGCATGGTCACCAAGGAACGGGTCCCAAGTGTCATCTCATTGGAGCCACCGGAAAGTCTCCAGAAGAAGGTGCCCTTATTACCCATATTCCGGATAAGAAAACTGAGGCACAGGAAGACAAAGCATCTCGTTCGAGATCGCACGGTGGTAAGTGGCTGAGTCAGGATCCGCCAGGGCGGCAGCGGCCGTGCTGAGTTTTAGAACAGAGACTTTAACACAGGCACCTCACAGGATGGAGTTGGACCCATGGGGGCTCCTGTGGCAGAGCTGAGGCCCCAGCGGAAGCGGGGCTCAGTGGCTCTAGACGCAGCCCAAACAAAAGTGGGCCGGGCTCCCCGAGTGCACCCCCATTCCTCCTGCACCCCCACCTGTCGTCAGGCTCCAGTCAGAAGCCAGAGGCACAGGAGTCCTGGACTCACAGCCTGCAGGGGACAGACCCCATTAGACAGAGCCAAGGTGGGGGGCGCCTCGGAGACCACCAGGACCCGACCCTGGATCTTCCCGCCCGCATGCTCCTGTGCCCGTCTGTGCACCGTCGGATGTCGTGTGAGATGTGAGTCTGAACATTCTCTCGTTGCAGGAAGAGGAGGGCCCTTCACACGTCTCAGCTGCAGGGACGTCTGCTGGGCTGCCTGGGGGTCTCTCCTCCTCTCTTAAGTTCAGTGTAAAGATGGAACATGAAATCCCGGACTAGGAGAGATGAACAAGAAATGCAATTATTTTCTCAGGACGGGGAGCATGTCTGAGATCCACGGGCCTGCGGAGAGCCGTTACCTGCGTGCCACCAGGAGAAGGTTGGACCTCCCAGGATCTGATGGGGACACTTAAGAGTCTGGGTCCCAACATGTGACCCTCCACCTGGTCAAAGCTTCCAGCTCTGCAGGAGCGCAGAGCAGAGAGCTGCTGGACCACACACACAGCAGATTATCAGGGGCCCTCGTCTGGGGCTGGGCGACACGCAAGCCTAGGAGTGTGGAGGCGGGGGCGGTAGTAACAAGGCTCAGTTCTCTCCAGTCCGCTTGGTTGAACACGTGGACTCGGGTTCGGATTAATCTGGAGGAAATGAAGACAGGCTCTTTCTTGCACGCATGCGCACATGGTCCCAAATTCTCAGCTGCCGTGTGATGTGGAAAATGAGGAGTGATATGAGATCGGTCCCCCAGTCTCTGCCAGCCTGAGTCCCTATGGCCAGAAGCTGCTGGGCACGTGTTAATGCGACACTCTCTGGGACCCTGCGGGAAAAGCGGACCACCACCTTAGCCAGGTGTCGGTGTGACACGAAACAAGAAAAGGCCATCCTGCATGAACCCTCTCACCCCGGGGAGACTGTGTGCTGGGAAAAGCAGGAGGCGTGACAGATCTGTTCCCGATCACAGGAGCCAGGTGCTGGATGAGCAGGGCCAAAACACCATCACTGTGGGCACAAACAGCAAGGAGACTTCTGGTCCAGCCCATGGCGGGCGGGGGTGGGGGCGGCGGGCAGGACAGCTGGGGTTACCTGGCTCATTAAAAATTGAAAAGAATTTCTTCTTCTAATCATTGTTTTTCCCCCACCAACTTAGGGCCGTAGGCAGGTCCCCATATCAATGTCTTCTTTATCTAGCTTTAATTAAATTCAGCAGACCAAGGAAACTGGTCACGTTTCTTGCACTGAAAACCCCAAGCTGTACTCCTTCCGAAGAAGCGGTTTTCAGACAATAATAGGGTCTCCTGGGGATTTACTTCCTGCTTCCAGAGAAAAGGATCCGGTTATCAGCTTTTATCTCGTTCAGTAAATGCCTTTCAGGTCACAGGCCACCGTCCCACTGGAGCCAACTTCCGCCTAAATTTCTGGATGGGCCTTGGCCGTGAAGTCGAGCAGCCCTTACCATGGAAGGCGACCGAGGGTCTGCGTGGGGCTCCCACGGTCCCGGAGGGAGATTCCCAGCCTGGCGTCCAGCGCCCCGTGACCACACAGAGCAGCCGGGCCCCTGCCACCGCTGGCTTCCCCAGCTCCGGCTCTGCACATGCCACTGTGACCTGTCGCAGTATAGGCATGGCCAGCCTGCGACTACCCGGCTGTGGAGAGATAGAAAGGACTTTGAGTCAGATTCTCGGGACTGGGGTCATGTTGAATAAGAAGGCCGAGGGCTGTGGCCATTAATCCCCTGGAGTGACATTCTTAGAGCCCCTCAGAGGGAAAGTCCCACATTCAGAAATAAGGCCACGCAGTCCAAGTTTCAGTTTCAACATGGTCGGTTATCATTTGACATCATGCCTGTGGCCCACTGGGTGATTTCATGGAAATATTCAGATTCTTGGGAACTCTGGGTAATTGTGTTCACAAAGATGAAACAGAGGAATGAAAGGGGCCTTGAGGAGGAGACTGCTCTGGGGGACCCTGGCAGTGGGTGGGGTCCCCTGGGACGTCATTTCTCCTGTTCATTAACCTCAACTTCCCTGAAGACGCTCGGACAAAGTCTGTGCTTTGCACGTTAAAACCCACGTGGGTTTTTGTGCCTGGAAAGAGAAAAGCCAATTTTTTTTTTGTGGGGTGCGGGGGACTACTCAGAATTCCATCATAGGCCTTGACGAACAAAGAAGGCCGTCTGCAGTTGGAGCAGGAGCCCCCGAAAGAATGTCCTTTGGGCTCAGAGATGTGAGGGCCCTCACGCTCTTGGGCCCTGAGCCATTTGCATTTTAACTGCCGTTTTCAGGCCATTGTGAACGGGGAGGCACCGGCCATACACACTGGCTGGGCAGATGGACACTCTGCCCATTGTCGCCCATTGTCGGCAGGTGTTTCTGGGGACATCGGGCATTTCAACAGTCTTCTTTCCCTTTCTTTTGGTATGTTAATGTCGCCCTCTCTTGCGAAAGAATTTTGGCTATTATTTCACTCATGCACATAGAGAAACAGGATTCCAAACGACTTGCCTATTTATTAAATATTTGTCATAACTCATCGGAATAAGAAAACCTGTGCTGTAGTGATCTCGGAGGGGGACAGAGAAGCAGGGCGTGCGGAAGCTTCTGTATCTCTGCAAACGCTGACGTGAGATGTCGCTACCCTGTCCCCCACATCGAAGGCCGCCGATGTCACTCTCCAAAGGTGCTGCGTCGTCACGTGTCCACGAACAGAATTCCATTAGGAAGACTAAGAAAGAAGTTCCGGTGAAGTACTGGAATCTACCATCCAGAAAATCCCATTTCGTCAATGATTTTCATGCACGGTTATCACTGAAAAGGAGTGTCAAGAAGAATTATGTAAAGCTTAGAAACGGGGAAAATTATTGTGTGCCCTTTCAATGTTATACGAGGACATCTGACAATTGAACAAGCCCGACTAAGGAGCATCTGAAGCTTTGGAAGAATCTTTTTTTTAAATTTGATTTAATACCATTGAGGTAAAGGAAAAAAAATGGAGATGAAGGATAAGGTACGAATTAGTTCCGTCTAGTACAAAAGATAATTGAGGCCAAATGTATTTTTGCTTTTGTTTTGTTTTGTTTCATTTTGTTTTGTGTCCGTTTTGTTTCTAACTCGGCAAGTTCATTGATCAGTCTCTGCCTTTGATCTAGTCTTTCTCCATCTGGTTCCCTCATTAATGAGTTAAATAAATCTTCAAAATATGCTTAATACATATTTGTACCAGTTATGTTTTATATGCTTTAGAAAACAAGACTCTGACAGCTGTGTGGAAAATAGAGATGGTCTTTGCGTGAGATTTATAGCAACAGCCCCTAACTAGAGAAGCTTCACACGTCTCCCTAAATATAAGCCAGCAAACGAAAGAACTATCTTTTGAAAAGCCACCACTGACTTGGGAGAAATTGCCTCATGGTCAAGTATTCTTAACAGCGTAAATGTTACACACACATCAAAAAATGTTTTACGGGTAGCAGCTGGAAGAAATATTATTTCCATTTCTTGAATGAGAGTGAAATCGTAGCTGATCTTCTTGAGTTTTTCACGGAGTAATTATTTAGTCATGCTCTGCATTGTCCTTTCCTCATCAAATCACGTGATTCTAGAAGAAAAAGCAAACAGTAAAGAGGAAGATAATGCAATAAAGAGCCCGACCTCAGATCTTTTCTATATGGAACAGTTGACATTTTTTTCCAGGAAAACTCCATTTGTTTGTAATGGCAAATATCGATAAGAGAGCTCCGGGAGAGCGATTGCCTTAGTTCAGGAAATTCAGCTGCGCGAGGTCCTTTCTCGGCCTCGGATAGAGACCCCGAGAGCTTTCCCAGGGCTGTCGTGCTCATTGGCTGCAGCCGTACAATTTATAGGGTCAGGGAAAGTCATAGACTCGCCAGAGTCACGGGTCAAGCGGCCCCTCTGAATGCTCACTTCCAACATTCGTTTGGAGGGATCGGGGATGTTTGTATACAAAGTGCTGGCTCCTTACAAGTTTGGGAATCTTGTGATACACAAAATCTATTTTCCCTCTGAATTTTCCTCGAAGACAGTGAGAAGGATGGTGAGCCGCCATCTCCCTAGAGACGTACAGTGACTCGGGCCAGCCTAGTGGTGGAGACAAGCGATCATAGAGCGAATCGTGGAGACCGAATGGCCAGACCGACCGAGATGTGTGTCACACTGAAGGGCCACATCTTTAGGTTCAGGCGTATGCCTCCAGAATACCCTGGCTGAAATAGATGTTATTTGGCAAGCATGGATTATCAGCTAGTTAGCGCTTATGAATATCAGGAGAAGTCGAGGTGGGAAGAGAATTCAAGTGGCCTCCAGGTGCGAAGGGCTGCCCGAGATGGCTTTGTTTTATTTTGTTTTGTTTTGTTTTTCCTTTTGTTTGGAGGGGGAGTGGTGGGGGTGGGTGGGGAATGGACAGTGTGGGCCAAGGGCTAGCTGGATAGCTTAAAAAAAAGGGGAAAGAAAGTCCCTATTTCCCAGTTTTACCAAAAGACCCTCAGTTTCACATAAAATATTGTGTCTATAATCTCTGATGGTTGAATCTCCCTCTCTCCCTCCCTCAGCCTCTCTGTCGCCCACACAGCTTTATAATGCTCATCACGAGAAGGGCTTTGAACTCAAGAAGTTCACGGCCCTGCTTTGCCTCTTTCTCCCTGCATGACCTCAGATAACGTCCCAAACTTCTTCAGCCTCAGTTTCTTCATCTCTCAAATGGAGACAGTAAAGCTCTGTGGGGATCGCCTGTGCCTGGCATGTGACAATGCTCAATAAGTGTTAACGACTGGCATTCAATTAAATCGACCTATTGAAAAAAACTAAACCATTCGACTATTTCCTGGGAGATGCAACATGGCGTTTCAGCATCTCGGTAATGTCAGAGGTCGAAAAGGAAGAACCTCGTTCTACCTCATGCTTCCGCTAGGAAGAGTGTGTTCTTGTCACTGACCTTGAACGATGCTTTTTTCACATAAACGTGTAGCATGTAGCACAGTGCCTGTGCGGAGCAGAGCTCGGTCAATGTTTGCTCCGTCCTTTGACATTATATTTTTATCTTTAACCATATTGAACACTCTTGTAAGATACTAATTATCTGAAGTACAGACAAAAATCCATGACTGCCCACAGAGCTGAGGGTCCACGCGGTAGGTTAGGGCCACAGCTCATACAGGCTGCCTGGGTGCGTCCAGTGACATCGTCCTTGGGCACAGCTTGAGACATGGGACCTACGCACGCTGGATTAGTAAATCAGACTGTGGCAAAAGAGAATGTTGCTCTAATGCCAAGTTAAAAATAAACTTTCTTCTTGGCGAATTGGATAGATGGCCTTTTTCTTTTGCCTAAGCTCTTCCCAAAACGACTAAATGAAAAATTTAGTTGAGATGACACTAAACTTACGTAGGAACAGATAAAGACAAGCATTTATAGAATCGCGAGTCGCATTCACGGTAACCGTTTAAGCCCTCGCATATTTGCACTTTCTTCAAGATTTTTACAAAGTGGACAAAAGAAGCACGTGTTTGTATTTCGCGTGACTTGCTAGTGCAGCCCTCCTTTCCTTAGGCCCCAGCTGCTTTGGGGGCAAAGGGTACAAGTCGTGCCCTGAGTAACTAACGTTCTTAGCGGCACTGAGCGTAGGTCCTCGCTGGCCCAGAGCTTACTGCCTCAGGAGACGCGCTAAGGTCCAGAAGTCACCTATGGCGCTGGGTTCCGGGACCTCCCACGCCACATCGCTTCACTTCTCTCAAAGAGCCATTGCCACCAAGACATCCACTTCCTCGCCAGCGTGGAAGGCTCGCGCTCTTTTTCCTTCAATGAGTAGAGTTTCTAAGTTCTTGCCACTGGCACTGCTCTCAGCCCGGCTGTCTGGTCTGAGGATAATCTGTAGTTAATAAATAAGATTATCAAGTGCGAGAATTGTTTTAGTTTCTAAAAATTTTGCAACTTGTATTAAGCACTCACGCAGTGAAAGAATAGACCAATTATCCCTAGACTAATAATCATTTCTCCTGCAGAACACTCGCCAGATTTGCACAATTTGGGATTTGGAATTAAAAGGCATAATTGAACCACAATTTTGTACTTGCTGTAAGAAATTATGTATAAAATATTTTTAGTTAAAAGGATAACAGAATTTTTGTTCTATTTGGTTTTGAGGTGTGAAATGCATGGTTTTACGTGCAATTGGGATTTGTATTATTCATAAGTTTTTATTGTAATGGAGTTTATGTAAATTAGATTTGTAAATTAGAGAAAAAGGCAGAGCCATGTAAAGACAGTTCCTGGTTAGTCTAAGAAAAGGAGTACTTCTTGATCTTCTTGTGCTGACAGGTACTTTTCACTTAAAATGACAACAAACTTTGAAACCATGTTAGTATTTGAACGTATTCTGATAATAGTAATAGTAGCACTTATATAGAATGTACACCAAGCACTATTCTAAGTGTGCTCCATACATGAACTTACGTAGCCCTCACCTCCATTCACAGAGGAGGGATTATCACCATCACCACCGCCACCATCACCACCACCACCACCACCATCACCACCGCCACCTTCATCATCACTGCCACCTTCATCATCACCGCCACCTTCATCATTATCATCGTCATCATCGTCATCATCATCTTTATCATCTTCTCTTTCATCTTCATCATCACTATTTTAAAGGTAAGGAAGCCCATGCACACAGTTTAAACAATTTGCTCAACATCGGTCATTGGCATGAGGATCTGGATGTAAACCCAGGCATTCTGGATGCCTAGTCTGGGCTTTCAGTGGCTACTCCACTTGACCTTCTGCAGGTCGAGTGCACTGGTGCGCCTTTGTTTCCTAGCCTCTCTCTAGTGCAGGTGCACACTTCACTTCACGGCACTGGAGGATGGTGGTGACGCCTGTTAGCACCGCCTGTAGACACCATGGTGTCTGCTATTGATGGCCTTGAACATTTTACTTCCTAAGAAAGACGACATCACTAGTCACACATTTGAGTTTAAAAAATAAATAACTTTGCCCCTGAAATGCTGGATGGGTATCTTAGGTACTAAATGAGACACCCACTCATCACTGAAGCTTTGTTTCCATTTACGTTTTCAAATTACAGAGTTTCATTTACCACGAGAACATTCTCTACTGTGTGGTTGAGTTTTAAATTAAGCCTGATGAAAACAGAGACTAGAATTGTATTGGCCACAAGTATTTTAAAAGTAGTATTTCCTCTCATTTTGTTTTCTGTTTATTTTAGGATAGAAACATGGAAAATTAAGTGACAGGCCAAGGCATCACTTCCCTCCAAATATCACTTTTTTTTTCTTTTCTCTCTTTTTAAATGTGTGTAAGGTTTCTTTAATTACCTTATTTATTTTTAGTTAGCCAAACATTATGTGTATCCATTTATTACTATTTTCTTTCTTTCAAGAGAATGTTTTCTAATCTTCACATCGTCCTGATGTTCAAGGCATTTCTCACTTCTCATCTACTTAAAGGCAGCCCATTCTCAGTCCCCAATTCTTTGTCACATTTTAAAATATGAGATATCCGGTTTTCAGTAAAATTAATTTTACTAAGGCCAGTTCAAAGGATAGTAAGACTATCAAGGAATTTATTTAAAAATTGTCTAACTTTTTAAGCTCTTGTCATATTTTCACACATGTATTTCTTTTTTAATAATTTTTTATTTTTAAATTATAGTTAGTATACAATATGATATTAGTTTTGAGTGTACGACATAGCGCTTAGACATCTATATAACTGACAAAGTGATCATCCCAATAAATTCAGTGCCCCTCTGACAATGTATATAGGGATTATAATGTTATTGATTATATTCCTTATGTAACCTTTTATATCTCCATGACTATTTCGTAACTACCAATTTGTATTTCTTAATCCCTTTCTCCTTTTTCACCAACCCCCCCACCCAAAACCACTCCCATCTGGTGACCCTCAAAATGTTCTCTGAATTTACGAGTTTGTTTCTGTTTTTGTTGTTGTTTATTTTATTCTTTTGGCTCCACGTGTACATAGAATCATATGGGATTTGTCTTTCTCTGTCTGACTTACTCCACTCAGCACAGTACTTTCTAGAACCAGCATGAAATATCTTTTTCTATCCCTTTATTTCTGTCTCTGTGTGTCTTTTAATCTGAAGTGAGTCTCTTGTAACTGCCTATGTAAAGATCTTGTTTACTTATCCATTCAGCCACCCTACCTTTTGATTAGAGCATTTAATCCCTTTTTATTTGAAATACTTGTTGATAGATATGTAGTTATGGGTATTCTTTATTCATGTTTTTGATGCATATTTTTCTCTTCTTCCTAAAGAAGTTCCGCTAACATTTCCTGTAATACTGGCTTGGTGGTGATGAACTCCCTTAGTTTTTCCTGTCAGGGAAGCTCTTTATCTGTCCTTTGATTTTAAACGACAGCTTTGCTGGGTAGAGTAGTCTTGGTTGTAGGTCCCGGGTTTTCGTCACTTTGAATTTTGTGCTAAGCCCTTCTGGCTTGTCAAGTTTCTATTGAGAAATCAGCTGACAGTCTTATGGGAGCTCCCTTGTAGGTAACTAACTGCTTTTTTCTTGCTGCTTTTAAGATTCTCTCTTTGTATTTAACTTTTGGCATTTTAGTTATGATGTGTCTTAGCATGGGCCACTTTGGGTTCATCTTGTTTGGGAGTCTCTGAACTTCCTGCGGTTGAATGTCTATTTCCTTCACTAGGTTAGGGAAGTTTCCCTCATCATTTCTCCAAACAGGCTTTCAATTTCTTGCTCTCTCTCTTTTCCTGTCAGTACTCCTACGCTGCAAATACTGTTATACTCGATGTTGCCCCAGAGGCCCCTTAAACTATCTTCATTTTTTTAATTCTTATTTCTTATTGGTTTTCTAATTGGGCGTCTTTCACTACCCCATCTCCTATGTCACTGACTTAATCTCCCGCTTCACCCACTCTGTTAATTCCCTCCAATATTCACCTCAGATATTGTATTAATTTCTGACTGGTTCTCTTCTATGTTTTCATCTCCATTTTTATGTTTTCTCTCTCCTTGTTAAAGTTCTCACTGAGTTCATCTATTGTTCCCTTATGTTCATTGAGCATCTTTATAACCAATGTTTTTAACTCTTCATCTGGCAGATTGCTTGTCTCCATTTTGTTGAGTTATTTTTCTGAAGCTTTGTTCTGTTCTTCCATGTAGGACATGCTTCTTTGCCTCCCCATTTTGGCTACCTCCCTGTGTCCGTTTCTATGTAAAGCCATCCTTCAGCTCTCACCCTGAAGCCAGACTTAGGTAGGCCTCCTAAGTCTCCCAGTCTTAGTAAAGTGACTTTATGTAGCAGGGGTCCCATGGAGCCCAGTGGCACAGTTCTGGGAGGTGTCCAGGCCAAGTTCAACTGCAGCCTATGCACCTCTGGGGCCACCTAGTAAGAGTCACCGGATGGTTGCTACCCGTGCTGGGCTTCTGGGTGCCTTGAAAGGCCAAGCCCAAAACTGAGGCCAGCTGCCACTAGTGTGGGGCTTGGGGCTGCTCAGGAAGAGGTACAGGGCACACTAAGGCCAGATGCTGCTACTTTGGGTTTGTGAACCTTTGAGATATTTTAGGAAAGTCCACAGCAAGAGATAAGACAAGCCATTTATATGGAATAAACCACTGGGAGTGGCTTGGGTGGCCCACATGCTGTGAGGGGCAGAGTCTCAGAGAATCACCTGGGTGGGGCAACCTGTGTTATCCAGGTTGATCAGGCTGGCGGTGACTCAGCTATGGTGGCACCTACATCCTCAGGCTGGGAGCGCTGGGAGACGGGAGGGCTCAACAAAGGAACAATGGATACTACCAGCACTTCTGTCCAAGAGAAAGCCACCCCTCCAGCCAGACAGTGGCCCGGAAGCCAGACAACCTTCCCCATGTGTCTCTGTTGCCCCTCGAGCTGCAGCTCCCACGCTGGTGCTCAGAGCAAGTGAGTCCATCAGCGGTGAGTCCGCGCACGGGCCCTTAAGGGGAAGGTCTGCGATTCCTGCATCCCTGCCTCCCACTCAGCCTCCATCCTCACTGGTTTTCACAGCCAGAGGTTGTGGAGACTTCTCTTCTTGGCACTAGAACCCTTGGCTGAAAGCCCGATGTGGGGCCAGGACCCTTTGCTCCTCAGGTGGAGGAGGGAGCTCTGCATATTCTCAACCACCACATGAGGTTGCGGGACCAGGCCATTCTGCGTCTCCGCCCCCCTACCAGTTTGAGGTGACCTCTTATTTTTGTTCCTAGTTGTAGCACTTCTGTTCAGCCAGACCTCAGGTGACTCCGCATGCTGGTTGCTCCGTAGTTTCATTGAAGTTTTGGTGTAGTTGCGAGAGGGGCCTTGCACAGCCTCTACCTTCTATGCCACCTTGACCAGTCTCCAGACATGTATTTCTAATTTGCAGATCTCCATTCCATGAAAACTCTAATTCCGATGGCCACTAAAATTTATATCCCTGAAATAATAATGACAACAAAAGGCACTTTTTAGACGTCAAGTACTGTTTAAAGCATATTGAAACCATTAACTTGTGTAATTTCCCAATAACTCCATGAGGAATTGTTATGTTCAGAAGTACGGAATGGTTAAGTAACTTGCTTAGGTCACATTGTTAATAATGGTGGATCACAGAGGCGTAAAAATATTTGTATTATTATCATATAAATCGTATTAGCCTTTTATCGAGCACCTTGCATACTATCCTAATGTTTTAATGAAAAGGTCTTGAGAATACTATATGCTGAAGGAAAAAAAGTCAGTAGTTGAGATTATGGACACAGGATGGAGAGAACGTGATGAAAACTCCTCGGGAGACAAAAAGAATAAGCTACAGAACAGACGTCAAGTGTAATTCTTTGAGGAGCCAGCTCATCTGTCGTGAATGGTAAGAAAGCGAGAATGTCGGGATTTATGCCAATACAGATAAGATGTGTAGACGCAGGAAGAAAGTTGAGAGAGTTCTTAGGCTCCAGTGGTGCTTCTTAGTTAAAGCCAGGATGGTCATTTTAAAGTAGCAAGGCAAAGGAGGTCGCATCAGAGTTTGGGAAAATGGTATAGAGTTGAGGAAGCTGCCCGAGCCTTCTGTAGAATCTGAGAAGGGACTGGCAAAGGCCACACAGAGGGCTGGCAGGCAGCCTGGACTACTGGTTGACCCCACAATGCCTTGCAGAGGAAAGCGAAGTCATGATTGTGTTTTGCTAGAAGAAAGAAATAGAAGAACAAGAACAAAGAAGGAAATAACTTGAGGGTCTGTGTAAGAGTATAAACGTGTGACAGCCCAGGATCCTGGCTGGATGTCAGAACAGTGGAGGCGAGAGGGAGGGGGAGCAGGTGGATTGAGAGGAGGCCAAAGGATTAACTTCTTGAAAGTTTTGCTCCAACAGGTAGAAGAGGAGATGGAGAAAAAGGGCTGGGGCGATGCCACGTCATGGCCAGAGAGCTCCCGGCATAGAGGAATTTAAGATTTCAGAGGTGGAGAAATTCTAGGAACAAGTCCAAGGTATGGCCTGGAGACCGAACACCTGAAATGGAGTGGAAGGTAGGCCATGGGGTTGAGGAGCTAAAGGAACAATGGCTGACTGCTCAAACCCGATAGAGATTGAAGTCATCCAGGACAGCGATGAGTCTTGAGTAGAAAGGGAGACAAGCACCAAGAGTGAATGTTCCCTGTGAGTGTGGAGAGGTGACTCAAACTGGATAAATGACCAAGAAAAGGAAAGACAGACAGGGGTAGACAAGGTGGCAGGATCGTCATGCACAAGAGCACGTGGAGCGGCCGGCAAGTGGCCTTAGGGAGGGAGTCTGAGGGGAGAAACGGAGTTACGGTAGACAGAGGAGCAGAGAAGGGTCTTCAGGCAGAGGCTGAACCCTGCGTGCAGGATTCAGAGTTGCTAAACCCCTGGGGGACAGCGAGGAGGAGTGGAGAGCAGGGGATCTGTGACCAGGACGTTGTCAAGACGGCAGCATGGACGTAACAGCAGGACCCTACCAGCGAGACCTGCAGAGTCATGAGTAATGGAAACTCTGCTTCGGTTGTCAAAATAAATGAATAAAAGACATTTTATGGGCTGTTATTTTAGTTTTATAAGGCCAGATGTTCCAGCTGTACGCCGCCTTCCGTGCCTATGCTTCCTAGAAGCGCATGGTCTCCCGTTTCCTGATGGTCTACAAATTCCAAGCTTGGCCTCTGCTATCCAGAGTCAGCTCCTATGACCTCACTTACGTGGACCCTGCAAAGGAAAGTAGAAAGGACGCAATAGGCCCGAGCTACCCAAACGGACATGGCAAAGCCCAGGGACTTTACCCGCTGAACGTCAGTCATGGCCCGTTCGATTTCAAGGCAAAACTTTAACAAAGGTCTGTTGTTTGGGTTCCTAACGCAGAGCCGCATTGCAAATTCTTCTGTGAAACACTAAAGGACAGAGAAGGTATAATAAATCAACAGGACCGAGTTACACAGGGGCCAGGCAGAAGAAACCCGAGAGGCTGCCACATCCTGGGCTCATGAGGGACCACTGAGAAAGGACACAGGAAAGCTGGGAAATGAAGCAACTTGGGGTGTGTGGCCGTGGCTCTGCAATGACTAGAACGCTCTTATAAAACGGCCCATTTTGTTCGAATTGGGGGCCCCCAAAACCTCAAGCCCATTCCCCACTTCTTGGCTATCACCTGAGTGTCCTCGTGTCCTTCCCACAGACGCCAGGAACTGGCCATCTCTGACAGCTGCCACCTTGCAGTCTTCTCGACTCCCGAGGCAACTGCAAACTCGGAGGGCCTTTTATTCTCAGAGGCTTTTATCAGGGGTTTGAGCCAGAAAAAAACAAGAGTAACAACAACAAAAAAATGTGTGTGTGTGTGTGTGTGTGTGTGTTGTGTGTGTGTGTGTGTGTGTGTGTATACATATATACACACATACATACACACATATATGTAAGTTCCAAAAACCAAGTTCTCTCAGTGGTCTGGTCAATAAATATTTGTTGCACAAATTAATGATCTGTTTAGGATCAGCTCAGACGTCAGCCCCGCTCAGAGGCTCTCCCCTGCATCCGTGGTCTCAGCTGTCTCCTGGAAATTATGGTGTTTCATTTTTATCGGAAGCTTTGGCCATCTGGGATGGGGAAACAGAATCTCAGCTGAAGCGCAGACTTCTAAAATAAGGCAGGGGGCTCGCGGTCACTTCTTTACATGCACGTTACACTGGGTGCCCCTCCCATTTGGCTCCTCCCTTGGGACCTTTCTCCAGGACACAATTCTGAAGATCCCTTTGTGGTGGCAGATCTATAGATCTTCGAATCACCCCTAAATTGGGAGCATCACTTGCTGACCCAGAAAATTCTTAATGAGTCTCTTGACTTGGTCCATTTTAGTTAGTCACCACTGCTAAGAAATCGAATAATTATTAAATATATTTTAGGGAAAAATGTATCAAACGATACATTTTGCATGGTCTTCAGTTTCAGCAAGTTGACTTTTGTGGCCCCCTGGATCCCGGACCCATGCAGAATCCATGGGCAATGACCTCGCTTGTCACAGGTCTCTCCCCATCTCAGACCACTCGGTGTCATGAGGAGCCTGCCACCTCTTGTCCTCAATGAGTACAGAGTTATGTGTGGCTGGTGGTGATGAAGGGACTTCACAGAGCATAGCAATGAGTTCCTGTCTTGAAATAACTTAAAATCTAGCTGGAGCGACAGGACACACTCTTCTGAGTCAAAAGGGTGATACGGAGCATGACTTCAAGCCCTACTGACCTCCACTTCACTTCAGCTCCCAGTCAGTCCCAACCTCGAGAGCCTACGCGTGGGAGGCACAGAGATGGACGATCCAGTCCTTAGAGTCTCACAGTCCAGGAGGCGACACTAACATTGAAAACAGTTCAGGCGCGGTGGGGGAGGGGTCTAGGGAGAGGTGCCTTGGTGGGTGGTGGGAGGACAGAAAAAAAGAGGGTTTGAGGAGACAGTTTGGGGTCCAGTTGGGAGCATGTTAAGTTAGATGTGCCTTAAGTGGAGATTTACCGAGACTCTTCTCTGACCCAGCACGGTGTTAGCTTTTGGGGGACGTCAGAGACAGTCCCTACCCCCAAAGAATTCAGTCTAGTGGAACAGGGTGAGCCTTACACAGCACAACATCGCAGCTGGAGTTTAACTTGGAGTCATTTATCGTGTGACCAGCAGGATGTCCAATGGGGACAGACATGTGTGCTTGGATGAAACGCAATAAATCTGCTGGAGAAGGATTTGGCGGGGTGGCTAAAGATGGAGGAGAGGAAGGCTCTCACGTACGCCTGTTGCTGAGGAGTGGGGCACAGAAAGGTGCTGTTTCAGAGAGGGGGGCCCTGGTCTGGGGGTCCCATGGGAAGGGCATGCAGAAAGGGGAGACCCTGTCAAGTGGACAGCACTGCCCATGAGACAGGAGTGGCTGGGTAGAGAAGGGCATGCTCCCCATTTCTCAGAGAACACAGCAGGGGACACAAAGTAGCCTGGCCCTTTGAGGAGCGCCAGCGGTCGGCAGCACTTGAGCTTGGCAGGAGGGAGGTCCTTATGTCATCGATGGCGTCACTGTTTTCAAAGCAACATTACAGACTCCCTCATGGAGCCACATAGAGTTTGTTCTGAATCCTAACGGCACGTGAGTTTTCTTTAAACTGATTTTCATGGAGAATCAGAACAGACTCAAATCGCCATAACTTTTGCTGCTGTTTACAAATCTATTGCTTAAAGAAAGCCCACTTTTCAAATGTCTCTATCATATTGTCCCCTTCAAATTATCTTTTTCGTTTGCTGCCTCTGATTGTCACCCATCATATCACATCTCTTTCCTATTGACAACCGCAGGACAATAGCAGGGCGAACCGTGTCACCATGTCCTTAGTGTACTGGGGGCTTGGGTTTGAGTTCAGATTTCTGGATAAGAGTTAGGAGGGCTGATCGCAGTGACGTGCAAGACGTCCTATTTCTCTGTGTGCCACCAATGTGAATTTTGATCACATGGTGATTTTAAGTCCGATAATCCCTGTTGGGGATCACCCCCTGCCGGGGGCAGACAGGTGTGGGACGTTCTGCTCCAAGGTTGTGTGGGGGCACCATGGGGTGGCCATTGTCCTCACTTACCATCTGAGTACATGTGTGGTTTCATGTGTAACAGATAAAAGCTGATGACTGTCTTCATATAAGGTTGATTAATTAACACTTTTTTCCATTTACTTCAGTGAATTTTTACTGAGCTGCTATGTGCCTCGTGCCGAACTAGGTGTTGGGTAGTTAACGATGATCAGCTTATACCTTCTTCCAGGATTTTATTATCTTGATGGAGAAACAGATAATAAACCAGATGATTAAACACAGTGGCTGGTGCAAGGAAACATGCAAACGAGGCTGTGGTGTGACGGCACCCCTGTGCGCGTGTGCATGGGTGCACACGGGTGTGCGTGTGTGTGAGTGTGTGGTGGGGGCGTCAGATGAGAGGACACCGCTTCGGCTAGGGCGACCCAGAAGCATCTCTCTGAATAGGTGACATTTCAGCTGAGATCTGATGAAAAAAGGAGCCAGGCCCATGAAAAGGAGCAGTTTAGGCAAAGGCAAGAGTGCGTAGAAAGTTCTGGAAGTACAGGAGACCTAGCACACCATGACAGGCAGAACAGAAAGGAGGCCAAAGTGCCTGGGGCACAATGAGCAAGGGAATGAGCAACCAGAGGGAGGGATAAAGAAGGGGAAGAGTCAAGGGCCTTGGGGCGTCACTCAAGAGTTGTTGAAAAAGAATTTTTAATTTTAAAAGTTTTAGATTTATAGACAAGTTGAAAAGACAGTACAGAGGGTCCCCATTTTTTTCTGTTGCTAATCTCTTACATTAGTAAGATGGGTTTCTCACACTAATCGACCAATAACAATCCATTATTATTCATTATTCAGAATTTTGCCTTGTGAGCACTTCTTTACCTTCTAGCACTATAAGATGCTCTTACATATTTCTTGCCCCTGCTTTAGGCTTGGCCATTTCTTTAAGGAGCCGTGTTCCTTTTATCAGAGGATGGTGTTTAGAGACCAAGATGCGGGTGCTGGGTGTGCTCACTGCTACTGGACTCTCGGCAGAAGCTTAGAGACAGAAGTGTGTGTGCCAGCCCACATATGTACACACATCTATAAGTCTTCTATGCTTATCCATCTGCACTGACGTCAGGCTAAACATGAGTTCCCACTGACATTTCCTGCGTCTCCAGGATCGCTCTATGCCCCTGCTTATCTCTAACCTCCCGCTCTGAGAGGGGGAAGCCTGGCTCCCAGCATTTACTGAATCATTCAGCTCTAGCATACAGGTATGGTGGCTTCAGAACAGCTAACGCATCTCCCTGAGAGAAACAACTTAACCAACTCAAGGACAGCTCCCGTGCACAGTCCCTTCTGCCTCTAGCCTCACAGACTCCACTCGTTTCCAAAGTCACTCGGGTCGGCACCTCTTCCCCACCTCTGTCCTCCAGTGACATCAATTCATACATTCGTAACACAGTTAGAGCCTTTGTCACAGTCTGCATTCCATCCTGGGATCCCCTGGCTCCCTTCGAGGCTTCTTATGTCTCTTTGGCCTTTCTCGAGCTTCCTCTGGCTGCTGTGTGGGGACGGACTTCGGGAAGAAGACATGAGGCAGGTGGACAGACAGGGACTGACATTGCACCCGGGTGGGAGAGGACGGGGTTGGGACCTGAGCGGCCACCGTGAAGATGAAGATAAGCAGATGAGATGAATTGTGGACACGGGTGTAGGGATTTGAGTTAAAGCTTTGCAGTAAGTATTAATATGTCCCAGAGGGATCATATGTCTCCTTAAAATTTTGTCCCAAAGCCAGAAGTCTCGCCATCCTTCCTCCTGGCCCGCAGTCTTGTGTTAAGCTGCACAGCAGTCATCAAGGGGGATGTCGCCAAACCCCAGAGGGCCCTGCCGAAGAGCAAAAGCACCTTATCATCCACATGGACATCTTTCCACGCAGACAAGTCACGTCGTCTACCCATCCTGGGTGCTGGTAATGAACGCGGTCGGCCGGGCCGTTATAAACAATCCCGAGGCGAGGGAGATGCCGTCACTCACCTCAGCCATTTGCTCAGCACCGGGGACAGCTGAGCGGGGTCTGGCAGAGGGGACAGTATATACACTTTCTGCTCCTTTGATAGATTTTTGTTTGGGGAAACGTTCTCGTGATTAATGAGCCATTTCCTTACTGATACAGCACACGTGTCACTACTGACAAATGATTCCAAGGCAGCCTTGGCAAATCCCTTCCCTGACCGTGTCGCAGGGTGCGGCTGGGCGGGAGCCGGCTGGAAGGGGCCCAGGGCGGCCGGCCCTGCGGAAGGTCTTTCTCTGCAGGCTGGTGGGGGAGGGGAGCACACAAGGGCGCAGTCCAGAGACAGGAGAGGGGCTGAAGCACAGAGACCTTGGTTCCCGATCTGCATCGTCAAACTTTAACCATGGACCTCTAAAATCTTAATAAAATTACAATAATAAACACTTAAATTGAAGTTTAAGTAAATGTAAATTTTATTCTTTCTGTTATTAGAACCCAGAGGCCTTGAACTTGGTGTCGCTCAACCACTGATTTAACATTTGGTCGCGTGGCATTTGGCTAAAACGCACACTCGGTGTGACTCTCAAGCGTCTGTGTGCGTGCATGCGTGTGCCTGCGCAGTGTGTCCGCGTATGCGTGTGGATCTGCGTGTGCGTGTGTGTTTCTGCAATCGGGGCGGCGTGTGTGCGCCCGCTGTGGGCCTGAGGGGGACTCATCCTCAGGGCCACGGGCGGGGACCATCACAGGCTGGATCTGAGGTTCTGCACGGAGAAGGCGAGATGCAGCCTGGAGACACGGCCTCCCCACCATCTCGAGTGACTCCCTAGGCGGCGCATAGAGGTTTCCTCTGGGACCCTCGCACTCCGTCATTGACCCATAGATGCAGGCCCACCTCTGGCGTCTACCGTGTGGCTGGACACAGGGGCTGCTACCGCAGGAGAGTCACGACCCATCTGAGGGACTCTGGGGATGGCGTGGAGGATTCCATGAGTCTGGAGATGGCTTCGGACTCTAAATAAAGTTTGATGGATACATTTAAGAGGTTCCACAAACACCCCGAAACTGGGCATCACTTTGTGTCACATGTTTTTGAGTGTTTATAGCGTTCGTCTTATTTTCGAAGGGGTCAGTGAGGCAGAAATGGGTAGGAGCCCATTTCTCTGAGGATGTAACCAGACCTCTGCTTCACCAGCATTAATCCTGGATTGCCTTTGACATGATGCTAGAAAAATCGCATCCTCCTCTCTGTGGCTGGCAGCAGTCCCAGGAAAAATGAAGGGGGAACAGAACCCCGGGCTGTAGGTGCAGCTGGGGTCATTCTCCGGGAGGGGCTTCAATGGCGCGAGGGGAGCCCCAACCAGCCCAGAGTGTCCGGGGAACCCTGGAGAGTTTCTGACCCAGCTGTAGAAAGATGTCCACTCAGCACGTGGACAGGAGCACCCCAAAGGAGGGACGGTGTTTGGGCTCAGAACCTTGGACACTTACCAGAAGGCAGGCCTAGGAAAGTCCTGGGCACTAGGGACGTGAACTTCATTCGTTATAAGTCGCTTGCCGTGTAAACAGCTACTGCTGATCCCAGAAGGAAAGCCGGTCCGTCAGGACTTGGCTTGTGTCGGCCTCGCCCCGGGAGCTCCGAGCCAAGACGTGACCTCACGGTTAGGCCCCACGTTTGCATATGGTACTCGGGGCTGTGTGGACTCACAGTGGGACGCAAGAGCGGAATAATCACACTCACATGGAAAACACGTCCTGTAGAAGGTGAACCCAAGGATTTCTTAATCCGATCCGTCTGTGCTCACTATTCACACGAGGACTCCACGGGTTCAACCTGGGTAAGTTCGCAGCCCCCGCCCCCGCCTTTCTTGGTAAATTCCGTCCCTGGACCAGAGTTTTTCTCTCCCATTTGTTCCAAATCTATTCTGGCCGTGGTCCCTCACTGACGCTGGACATATTCTTCATCTGCATTTCTTTGCCTTTCGCCATTAACTTCTCTCTTTGCTCCTGGTTTGTTGACCCCCATCTGCCTACTCAACCTCGACAATTGTCCTTTGGGACTCTGTAGTTGCAAATAACAAGAGTAGACCATGGCTAGCTAACGCTAAATAGGATTATATAGAAAAAAAAGTATGGGATGTCCCACGAAACAGAAAGACAGCCAGGAGCCAACAGGTGGATGGGGATCCGGGTGCCCAGAACTAACGGGGGGCTCCTTGGGGCTCAGGCTTCACGGTCAACACATCTGAATCAGCTTCTGACTTTGAGCCGCTTGGCTTGGCAGTCAAATTCCAGCAGAATCTAGTTTGTCTGCTTTGGACCAAGCTCCCACATCTGCGGCGTTGGATGCATTCGAAGCGGTGGTTGAAACAGAAGACAGCGAGTCCCCAAAGGAAGAACAAGGTCCCATTTCCAGGGTAAGGAGAATGGGTACCGGGCAGGAGAGCGCACGTGTCCAGCAGAGTGCCACAGGCAGGACACAGACACGGCGAAACATGAAGTGTGCCCCCGCCGGCAAGGACACCCCTGAACATGGCCACCGCCTTCCCTGTTGGATTGGTCACAAAATGTCCCCAGACCCAGCCTGTGCTAACCTCTCGTGGCAGGACAGGGCCGGGCTGATGGATTTCGTTTGTGTGAACTGACCGTTTTGTAATCTCGTATCCACAGTCCAGCTATTGTCCCGTGGGCTATGAGATAAGGTTCACATGTATCAGGAAGGGTGCGTCTAAACACTGTGTCATTTCAGCCGGGAATGACATAGAGGAAGAGTGGGAGTCCAGCAGAAACTCTGGGGCTCGGCATCACTTCAAAGTCCGACAGGACAAAGACCCAGGCCAGCTTCGAGCGGCGACGCTGCCCACACTCCACCCCGGGGCTCATCTCACCGCGCACGACTTGTGTGTCCCCGTGGTGCACGGTCATTTCGTCCATGGCAGAGATTCTTATTCATGTCTGTGGCCAGTGAGCCCAGCAGGGAGACTGACGTATAAGAAGCTCTTATTGGATATTTTTCAAATGAATGAGGCGGCTCAGAAGCCAGGCTCCGGGACCTCAGAGGACGCCTCTCCACGGCTTAAAGCATGGGTGGGCCCTCGCCCACTGGGAGCGCCCCCAGAGAAAGGAGCGCCGACCTCAGGCGTGCCAGGGAGAGGTCCCTAGTGCCACCACCACTCCGTGTCTCAGGAAACTTCTCTCTCCCTGGAGCCCGCTGATAAAAGACTATCGCAATCCACGTGGAAGGCCCGGGTCAGCTGGAGCCCTTGGATTTCTGGAAGTGAATGAGAACATTGGGGTAGAACGAGCCCTGCGCGGGGCTGGGTACATAGCCGCGAGGCAAGGCCGAGGCAGACCGCGCTCCTGACGCCCCGTCTGTGGCAACTCACGGCTGCTGTGTCCAGGGGGACGCAGAGTCAGCGTCGTCCAGAGCTGCGGCCCTCACATGATGACCCTGAGGCCGGACGAGTCCTTTCCCTTTAACGGCGACCTAGGGACTTGAGAGTCACGGGCAGACCCCGCATTCTGGAGTGCCATGCGGTTTCCCCGCCCCGGGTTCCCCAAGTGTGGGCTGCAGTTTTAGTTTTCAGGGTGCCGAGTAAACTCTGATCGCAGCATTATTCACAAGAGGTGACGGCAACCCAAGTATTCATGATGAATGACAGGCAAACAAATGTGATCTGTCCACACATGGAATACTATTCGGCCTTAAAAATGAAAGAAGTTGAGATGCACGCTACGACACGCATGACCTCTGAGAGCACTACGCTAAGCAAATTAATCCAGTCACAAAAGACGAACACTGCCTGATTCCACGCACACGAGGGTCCACGAGCGTTCAGATCCACAGAGGCGGAGAGCGGGGAATGCGTTTGCTTGGGAGGCAGAAAACGGGAGTTGTTTCGTGGGGGCAGAGTGACGGTTTGCAAGATGACAGAGTTCTGGGGATTGGTTGCACGACAACCTAAGCGCACAGTACTAAATACTTAAAAATGATGAAGATGGAAAAAGAGGAGAGAGCGAGAGAGACAGAGACAGACAGACAGAGACAGAGACAGAGAGAGACAGAGAGAGAGAGAAAGACAGAGAGAGAGACAGACAGACAGAGACAGAGAGAGAGAGAGACAGAGAAAAAGACAGAGATACAGACAGACAGACAGAGAGAGAGACAGAGAGAGAGACAGAGAGACAGAGAGAAAGACAGAGAGATAGACAGACAGACAGAGACAGAGAGACAGAGAGAAAGACAAAGAGAGAGACAGACAGACAGACAGACAGAGATATAGACAGACAGACAGAGACAGAGAGACAGAGAGACAGAGAGAGACAGAGAGAGAGAGAGAGAGAAAGACAGAGAGACAGAGAGAGAGAGAGAGGGAGAGAGACAGAGAGAGAGACAGAGAGAGACTCCGCATCACAATGCTGGCAGCTTAGAGATTTAAACTTCGAATAGAAGAGATATAAAATAAACATGGCAGCTCTGGTGACGAAGGAAGAAGCCAAAACACACGGCAAAGCAACGAGGCAGGCAGAATTAACCTGTGGACGTGAGCCAGGGCCCTCCCCGTCCCTCGAGAACCGCGCGCCAGCAGCCGCGTCTCCTGCGGTGGCCCTGGCCCACGGCAGCCCCGCAGCCTCTGCATCCGGGCTTCTGCCCGAGGATGCACAGCCCAGGTATGAACCCCACACCTCTCCGAGCCTCACAAGACACAACAAAACTACGGTGACACCGTAGGCATCGCCCACCCAAGCTGGCAACAAGTTTTGCTGGCACCTCCACTTGTCCCAAGCTCATTTCAGTCTCTGACTTTTCCCTCCCGCCCCCGCCCCTTCCCGTCTCCCTCCCTGCCCCAGCTGTCCCCAAAGGCAGTAAACGCCGCGTTGGAACCAACACGCAGCAGCTCCTCCCCTGTCACGGGTCTCGGCACGGGGGTCCCGCGGGCCTCCAGCTCATCTTCCAGCCACAGTGTCAGGAGACTCTCCCAAGCGATGCCGGTTCTCCACCTAAGTGGAATTCTAGTGCCAGCTGCTGCGATAGCACAAAATTATCCGCATCACTGCCGGGCAGCTGAGAAAATTAGCCGGCTATAGGGGAGACGGGGGAGAAGACAGACATTTAGATCCATGTCTCCCATCAAAGCAGCACAGTGAGTTTCAGACAGATAAAGGAGTTGAGGGCAAAAGGAGTCCATAGAAGTCAATATTCGATCTAAGCTATAAAGATGGACAGTAACAGAAAGTATAAAATGAAAATCGACGGTCTTAACTACATCGAAACATATAACAGTTAAAGAAACAGGCAAAGCAGACAGGCCTTGGAAGAAATCTATATCAAACATGGTTGGTTTCTTCCTCTTCTATAAGGAGCTCAGACAAACCAATAAAAAGAAAGGTAACACCTTTCGAAGAAAAGAAGGCAATGATTAAACATACTGTTCTTTGCAGATCAAATAAATGACTAGGACCGTGTTTAATTCACTTTTAAAAGACTACCCAATTCGACATCGAGAAATGAATTATCGCCTATGTAATTGTCAACAGATTTTACTGACAGGCCTCAGTGCTGACAAATTGTAGTGACATGAGGACTGTAAAATCATCTGTTTTCATGAAGCTCTGTTTTCAGCATATCTTCGGAAAGCAACTTGGCAGGAATGACGAACATTTATTTGGGTCACTCCTGGGACTCTCTCCTAGGTACACATATTGGAATATTGAAATATGTACCTACTTTTTTTTTTTTATCAGTTTTATTTGTAAGTGTGAAAATCTGGCAATGATTTGGCTATCCAATAGCATTTGGATGACTAAATAAATGTCTATAGCTACATAATGGAATGTCATGCAGACACCAAAAATTATGTTTGGTGGATTTAGATGACAACTAGTCAACACTAATTTAAAAGCAATGTTAAAATATTCTACATGCATTAAGTTATTTATTTATAAATAAACGTCCGTATATATTCACAATATTTTGAGCGAAAGGCTGAAGGTCTGCTGAGTCAAGTGAATATCCACTGGGGAAAAAACACTCCATGTAAAAATCACTTCCAGGTTTATTATAGATTTAAATGTTAAAGAATAAACAATAAAGAATATAGGAAAAAAAAAAACGTTTTCATGAACATGAGATAGGCAGAATTCTCAAAACAAACAAACAAACAAAAAACGCTGAACCATAAAGAAAAAAGTAAGATTAGCACAAGGCTCCCACATTGTGAAGCAGAAACGCAAGCGACAGAGTAGGAGAGACTCGCAATACATAAGGATTCACAGCCAAAATGTATAAAGAATTACTAAAAATCAGTACAAAGGAAACATGAATAGCCTAGTAGAAAGGTGGGCAAAAGTTTCCAAAAGACACTCACGAACGAGGCTACCCAAACAGCCAACCAACATATGAGAAGAACGGCTAAAAGGAAGATGATGGGGAAAAATCATGAGTCGGCCAGACCGTGGCTTGAGCTCCCTGCGCGCTCACATCCTGCTGCGGGGCGTGTACCGGGGCAACCTGCTGGGAAAACCGGTCCTACTAAACTCAGCCGTAGGTGTACCCACCCCCGGGTACGCACCCGACAGACATGGGCGCACGTGCTCATCAGAAGACGCGTTCACCAAAAACGCTCACGGCAGCACTTTCTGTAATGGCCCCAAACTGAAAGTTACCCCGAGGGCCACGCGTCACTCTTGACGAGTAAATAGACTGTGTTGTATTCACACGAGAGGATCCCACACAGCAGCGAGAATGACCCACCGCACGTGGCGGTGCGGACGAGCCCCGGGGACAAGGCGCTGAGCACGAAGGTCCCGCCCCAGGGAGGAGCGAAGCGTGCGGTCCCGTTTCTGTGACCTCGCCCGTGCTGCTCACTGTCCCCCCGGAGGTGAGGGGTGGCCGGCAGGGACACGGAGAGGCTTGAGGGGCGCCGCCGCTGCCATGGGTGAGCTCGATTTGTGAAAATCTGTCCAGCCGCGCTCTTGGGACTTGCATACTTCGGCGTGTATATTATATTTCAATATTTGTTTTAAAAAACGAGGAGCCCCAGGAGGCGTGTAAGTGGTTCTCTTCTTCACGTCGTGTTTTCCACCGTGAGCATCTATCGCCTGCCTTGTAAGGCTATTTCTGGGTTGTGGTTCCGCTTGCCCGCCATCGGCGAGCACGCCCTGTGCTGTGTCACACGTGCCGGGAAGGTGTGGCACACGGGGAGAGGGTCCTGCCCGCGGACAAGGCCACCTGGTAACGCGCTCCTCATCACGCTGAAGCCAGAACTCAGATGCAGCCCGTTTCCCGCAGCTCGCACCGCTGGCCCCGCGCCTCACCAGCCTGCCCCCTTCCTCCCCAGAGGAGCGGCCTGTCCCCCCACTCCCCCCGGCTGCGGCTGCCACCGTCCCGTCCAGGCTCTGCCCACAGGGCGAGCTCCCTAAGGTGCAGCCGGTCCACGAGGGCCAGGATGGCATCTTCTCTGCTCACCTCTGCTCTTAAGGGCTGGATCCTGGACTGTTCTTCCAGGACCGAAAGCGCCAAGAACAACTGGCGAGAGAGAGTTTGTGACCCCTTCCGAATACAGCTTATTTCAAAGGGAAAGGGAGCCAGCACAGGAGCTGGCGGCGCTGACATGTGCGGTGAAGGTCGGCGTCTCATTGATGCTCCGGTCAGCACCACGTCTCACCTCACACGCCCGTTGCCACCATCTCTTTCGTCTCAAGTATCCGAGTCAAACTGGCTGAAACAGCAAAGGCAAGTGGTCGTCAGGCCTCACGAAAACACGCCGAGGTGGGTGCGACGTTCCGCATGCGCCCATCTGGACCCTGCCTCTTTCTCTACCCATCGCTCTGCGTCTGCCACCCCGCCCCCCCCCCATAATTCCAAGATGGCAGCGGCCCTAAGTCTCTATTCTTCCTCATTCACATCAGACCACGGCCTGAGTGTCGGGCTGGCAGAACACCCCTGACCCAACCTCCGCAAGCAGGTTACCCCCACCCGCCGTTCCAGGGGGACTTGGTGTCCTGGGGCTGGGAGTGGAGTCACCACCACTCAAACTGCTGAGCAGGGAGGGAGGGAGGGGGCAGTGTCAGGGAGGCCACTGGGCCATCCATTATTCCCACTAGGCGTGCACAGAAAATGGGGAAAATGGTTGTCTGACCTCAGACATCGCACAGCACCAGTGTGGAGTTTATCGCTTTAAAAAGGTGGACGTTAAGATCGCAGCGGGGTCTTCTCCAAAATCCCGTAAGACTCATTCTAAGGAAAATGTGCTGGACACCTGCCTAACTGGTGCCAGGCCCTCTGCAAGCTAGTGAAATAGAAACAATAGAAGGACTAGAGTCCTTGACCTTGAGGGACTCCGAGGCCCCGCCCCTCCTGGTCTTCCTGTCACCTGAGAAGGCCTCAGAGGTGGAAGCAGAGGGTGCAGGGTGGGCTGTGGAGGGAGGGGCTGTCCTAGTGCCTCTGGCTGGGCAGGGGGTGGGCATGATTCGTCCTACTGGCTGCTCAGGCCTGGCTTGGACTCTGGCTCCTGCCAGCGTGTTCCGAAAGGGCAGGTTCACCTGGTCCCAGAGGATGGAGAGACCTAGGGAGCCACGCAGGTCACTTTACTCACTTTAGCTCCTCCCAGAATCCTAGTTCCCTTTTCCCCCGTCTGCGAAAGGCAGGTTGGGCCAGCGTGGCCTGGGAAAGGAAGAAAGCAGCTCGCCTTGGGAAGGGGCCTTTTATGCAGCCTGCCCCCGCCGGCCTTCCCTCCCCGTGACCTCGTCTTTCAAAAGCACTGGCCTTTTCCAAGGTCTGGGAAAAACTGCCAAGAAAAGCTGAGGACCGCCTCCTTTTAGGGCCGACCTTTCCTCCCTTTCATGTGGTGAGAAAGCCCCCTCCCCGGGCCTCGCTAAGCCTCCTAATTGCAGAGCTAATGCAAACCAGAGCAGAAGGGCCCATCCGAGAGGCCTGGCTGGACCCGCACGGCTGTCAGAGGGGACTCTGGATCTCGCTCTTATCTTGTTTTGGATCAGCTGAATGACTGACACGCATGTTTACAAAGGGCTCAGCAGAAGAGATAGCACGTTATCACCCCTCCCCTCCCCGGTCTGGTGGAAGGTTTACTGCTGGAGATGATTAAATCTTAACTCCCGGTGGGTGAGGAAACCCAGGCTCTTAGAAACTGCCCTTGCCCTGTTTATGGCCCTGCACAGCCTACAAGTCAGGAAGAGGGGTCTCGCCCGGCATCGCCCCAGGAAGGGGTGAGCCAAACGGGGCAAGAGGTACTGATCCCCGTTTCCAGCGGGAACCAGACCCCAGTGGAGATATGGCGCCGGGAGAGTGGGAGTCTTCTTGTGAGAACTGTGGCTTCGCTCAGCTGCAAGTCCCCAGAACTCCAGATCCTGTGTCCCACACGATCACAGAGGGGTCAACAGTTTCTAGTAAGCGTGGAGCTCAGATTCTACAGCGAGAGGAGTGTGGTTAGCTGACCGATGTGAGGTGACAGCTTACAGGTCACCCTGAGCCTTTGGGCCGGGACCTGGCTGACCTTGGGGGTGGCCCTAGCCAGTGGCTAAGCAACTTCAGGTACAAGGGCCTGGCCATTGCCACCTGACACAAGACTCCCCCAGGAACTCCCATTGGGGGAGAGGGAAGATGTCGGCTCTGTGTCAAGAGAATGGTACCCCCGCCCATCCTGTCTCCCCCTTTTCCTCTCAAACCCGGTATCCTCCATAACCGTACCATCTCCTTGGCCTCAGCATTTGCTTCCCAGAGGGTCCACCTGACACTCCCAGACCTCCATCGCCCAAAGCTCTCATGCATCCATCCATTCGCCCATCCACGAGGGGCTGTCTCGTGGCCCCTCCCGGCAGGAGAAGCTGCTAGAGGAACGGTCCGTCGTGAGTGAAGCCTCAGAGGCCATTCATAGAACACCAGGAACGATTGGAGAGTTGGGAAAAGAAAAATCTTGGACTCTGGCCCTGTCCAGATGCTCTCTGACCGTATGGATGCGCAGGACCGTCAGCCAAGGGCTGGCTGGGTAGGAGCACTGTCTTATTGAACGGAACGCCGTCCCAGGAGCATCCCCATAAAAAAAGGGATCATCTGAAAATACTCTGTCAGATTCAGGGGGGCATACAGAGTCGGCGACAAGCCCTGCTGAGCAGTTCTCGGGGTGGAGATGTACCTAGAGTTTTCACAGCCCAGAAATACCAGGCTGAGCCAAAGACGTTAGGCTAGTCCCATCAGACAACGCTCTGAAGGATGAAGACGACACTTCTCATCACCCGGGTTGCTGACCCGACTCCAAACACAGCCGAACGCCCCCTCCCAGAGACCCCGCGTCAGACGGCGTCCAGCTGCCCCTGTTCCTGCACCAGCAGGAGGCAGTCACCGTCTCTCGTCTGGGGGACCCGCCAGCCACAGCAGTCTTGGCCGATGGCACGTGCGACACTTCCATCTTCGTGTTTGAATAAGAGCGTTTTCCTGCGGCTTCTCCTATAAAAATTCAAAGAATGCTATTTTTTTTTTTTACCTAGCGATGTAAAGCATATAATACCTCTAAATGCTGTCTGGAGATTTCAGTCATTTTTTTAAATGTCACATGGAATTTTAGAGAGCTTTTAAATTGAAATTCAATACAGAAGTGCATTTAAACCAGGTTTCCCTCACCTTAATCCTAACTCTGAAATCTAACCGTAACACGAAGCCTAACCCTAACTCATGTTTCTTGAACTTGAGCCCAGGGAAGAGAGCATATACCTGTCTCTCTATTTATCAATATTTTTGCAAGTCTGCAATCTGGCATGTTGCTCTATGAAAGTATGTCTCAAAACCAAAAAAAAAGAAAAGAAAAAAAAAAGGAAAAACGGTTTTGTTTTATTTTTATAGTGGGTGGGTTGCAGAAAGGCAGAGTGAAATTCTGTTTTCTGGATTGCTTATTTTACTTGGAAAGGAAAAATTCCTCTTTAATGGGTGTCCTTGGAGGCAATCAAAGCCAAGAAAAAGCACTGCCAAGTTTAAAAGGGTAAATATTCCAAAAAAGCAATATTCAGCAAATTATTTGCAGGAACAATGCCTACTACCACCATAATTATTTATTAGGGTTTGGAAGGCTTGGTCATTGAAACATAATAACCTAGGAAACAGAACGCAATGAATGCACACGGGGAAAGGGGAAAATTACTCCTCACAGATGATACCGGTCAGGAATATTTCATCATTTACAAACAGCTTAGTTACATGACTTTAAAGGACAAATATGTAAAAACAATAGCATCTCTATATAAATCCATCCACAATAATACCACAAATATTATATATACAGAAGTGATTTTGAGAAGATAAGTAACTTAAAAATAGAACCTCAAAGTTCTATCGGAAATCATAAAAGATGATTGATTTGAGGGGAGAAAAATATTTCTAGATGTAATGATGAATTACTCAAACAGAATTTTTATGAATTTGGCAAAAACATTTTGAAATTCATCGGAAATAACAGCAGGCACAGACTTCCAAATGATAGTCTGAAAAATAAGATTAACAGGGGAAATGTTTATGATCCTACCAGCTCTTAAAATATTTAAAAAAACAAAACAAAACATTAATTCAAACATTAAAATTTTGGCTTAAACCCATAAAAGAAATGCAATTAAGTTAAAGTCAGTCAATCACATGTAGAAATACAGTCAGTCACACATGGAATGTTGCATTTTCTAGTGGCCATATCTAATAAAAGTAAGAGAAAATGGGCAAAACTAAGTTTAATCATATATTTTACTTAACCTAATACATCAAAAGTATTATCACTTTAACATGTGATCAATTTAAACAAATTAAAAGATACTTTACAACCTTTTTTTGTACTGTCTT
Source organism: Pteropus alecto (assembly GCF_000325575.1). NCBI lineage: Eukaryota > Metazoa > Chordata > Mammalia > Chiroptera > Pteropodidae > Pteropus > Pteropus alecto. The sequence continues at coordinate 2,053,477 of NW_006434828.1, forward strand.
TGAGATTTGGACTCTCTTCATTTCAAGGGTTCGATGGCCACTGTGGCTAGTGACAGCATAGAGTATGGCGGAGGGTATTTTATATGTGATTGAACAGTATCAGAAAAATAGAGAAGGAAAAATAGATCTTCAGTAAATGGTATGGTAATGATTTGTAAAATCTAGAAGTATATCACAATGAAACAACTCCATAGGTCATGTTGTAAAGCATTCTAGATGGAGTAGATCATAAACTATGTTCTTTAAAAAAAAAAAGTAAGTCAGTCAGCAATAAGTTGAACAGTGACTTGGGTGGACCTGGGTGGGAGGCCTGCTGGTTCCATGACAAAATGGCCTGAGGAATAAGGGAAGCAGGCAGGAGGGGACAGACAGGATGGAGATGGATGACCTGTTTACTAAGGCCGATCCTGGGGAAAGCAGCCAGGAGTCCACGACCCAACAACGAGAAGGCAGAGGGATAATTTCCAGAGTGATTCAGACAGCTGTCAAGATTGGGCAGATGTTTGGGGTGAGGCGTTTCCGGGAGCTGCTCCAATGTGAGGTCCAGAAGGGTGTTGGCCGGTGTTGGGTAATCTGTCCGCAGTGGACAGGGCCTCGCCCATGGCGGCCCCACCAAGGAGAGCTGGAGCTGGAGCGTGGGGAGAAGGCACTCCCCAGACTGCAGAGTTCCACGGGTTTCGATTCTAGAGACCACGGATATACCGTCAAGGGAGAGAACAAGGTGGAAGGTGAGGGCCTCGGAAAGACACCTGTGAGAATGGAGGTGTGATTATGGGCTGAATTGTGTCCCCCAATTTCATGTGTTCGAGTCCTAACCCCCAGGATCTGATAAGGTGACTATCTTTGGAGAAGGGGTCTTTAAAGAGGTGATTAAGTTAAAATGAAGTTATCAGGATGGGCCTACTATGACCGGCATGCTTATAAGAAGAAATTAGGACCCAGACACACACAGGGAGTGACCGGGTGAGGACACAGGGAGAAGACACCACCCACAAACCAACGACAGAGGCCTCAGAAGGAACCAGCTCTGCCGACACCTTGATCTTGGACTTCCAGCTTCCAGAATCGTGAGAAAACCAACTTCTGTCATCTGAGCCTCCCAGCGTGTGTGGCACTCTGTCATGACAGTCCTAATGAACTGGTACAGATGCGGAAACCGAGGACCCCCCCAGCCTAGGAAGGAGTGAAGGGGCACTTGGGGCCGGCACGCAGGAACCCCGCCTCTGTGCCTCGGGCAAGCGGCACGTCCTCCCGAGGACCGAGAGCAAGACGTAACACAGGACGCCAGATGGGACCCAAAGCTAGAACCGCCAGATAAAACACAAGAAGTCCAGGTAAATGCGAATTCAAACGAGCAACAAAATTATTTATTGTTTATCTGAAATCCAATTCAAACGGCCACCTGGAATTTCTATTTGTTAAATTGGACGGTCCCGTTCAAGTGCAAGGGCCGGGCCAGTAGGTCCAGAAGAAAGTGCAGAGAAAAGAGGGGAGAGGAAGGGGGAGGGGGACGGTGACTAGGGACGGGGAGGGGACGTTCGCCCAGCGAACCCGGGCAGGGCGTTTCCTGAAGACCACGGGAGAAAAGGAAGTTCAGGGAAACATCCGACAGATTTAACCACATCGACGGTTCATAGCTAAAGTGAAAAGAAATCAGGAAAAATAATAGACTGTGAGGACCATCCCAGCAATACAAAGGAATCGGTGTGAATATCAAATCTTCATTCCAATTTGTAAGAAAAATGTCCAAATCTCAGTAGGCAGACAGGTCCAGGAGGTGCTCAATTTTACTAAAGGATTTGTAGTTATCCGACAAGTTTGAAAACTAGTCTGGCTTTTTAATAGTCTTTAAATGCGAATTTTTTCAAAAGTTGAGGATCAACTTTCACCTTTTTAAATAAGAACTTTAAAAAAAGACGCAGCCGAAGCGGTGAGGAGCAGACCGTCACTCACCGATAACGCCCATTCTGCTTGTGGAAACAGTTTAGCGATCTGCTCAGGCTCGTTGACCCCAAAAA
>NW_006434828.1:2055532-2061412 GCF_000325575.1 Pteropus alecto
AAAAAAAAGGAAAAAGTGATAGGAGATGGTGTGTTATTTCATCATCCTAATTACAAAGTTGGAAATACACTTGAACAATCACTGGAAGGGAACATGGAAAAACAAAATCATTGTATGCGAGTATGTTTTTCCCTTTAACGTTTCCTCTTGGGTCATTAGTAAATTCTTCTGTTATAATAACACGTTTTAAAGTAAGAAGCAGCCCCACCTCTGCTCGCAGGGATAATGGTAAAGGTGCGCCCGGTGGGAATTCCGTGGCTCGTCACGTGGAGATTTGACGATGCGCAGCTGCTGGAAGCCTCTTCACCGGCCCACGGAACAATCCCACAGACTTCCCTTCCATTCATCACCCGCGTTTGCGGGTCCGTTGCTAACTGTCCAGGTCCTTTAAACAGCTCCTCAAAAGCTCGGAAACATTTTCTTTGGCCGAAGCTTCGGTATTCTACAGACATCCTGAACAAAGAGATATTGCCATTGAGTGAGATTGTCATTTTTATGCCATTAATTTTTTAACTGGAATATTAATGCCTTTCATTCACTCTTCTCACTGTCTGCTCCCAAACAAAGCAAAAGGCAGAACCTAAATGAGTCACTGCGCTGACCGCCTTCGCACGGTCCGGGGTAATTCATCTCTGTTGTCACCACGTCATTGTCCAATATCCAGGAGGGGGACGCAGCCCACTGGGTTATCCTGGATGTGTCTGTGCTCTGGTTCTGGAATAGGTGGCACTGGTCATCAGTGACACTGGTCATCGGTGACACTGGTCATTGGAGTCATTGGGAGAAAGAGGCTTGCTATGATACGTTTTAAAGGTTGATCAAGGGGACACCGTTACTGCTTGGGGGGTTTCCTAAAAAATGAGGATTTCACGTTAACATCACAAAGTGTCGGGGTCCCCTGAGCCTCTCAAAGCTTTTCTCAGCGCACCCTGGGGAGTGAGAGGCCACTGGGGTGCCAGTGCGCCCCGGCTCCCAAAACAAGGCACCACGGACTGGGCGGCTTAAACTCCAGGCGTTTATTTGTTCGCAATATAGAGGATAGATGTCCACGGTCAAGGGGCCGGCACGGGGGGTTCCTTCCGAGGCGTGTCTCCTCAGCGAGCAGGCGGCCGCCACCTCTCGTGTCTATGTGTGGCCGCCCCTCCATGCATCTGTGTCTTAATCGTCTCTTCCTATAAGCAGACCAGGCATATTGGATTAGGGACACCTTAACGGCCTCGTTTTAACTTAATCACCTCTGTAAAGAACCCCCCTCTCCAAATATGTCACATCCTGAGGTCTAGGGGTCGGGACTCCCACATAGGAATTTGATGGGACACAACACAGCCCATCGCAGCTCCTGAGGTCAGGAGGGCCCCAAAGCTGCACTGTGGTCCCTTACCAGGTCCCAACCTGCCCTGTAGGCAAGGGCGTCATCAGTGTTAGCTGGACCCAGAGGCAAAGGTGCGAGTCGAGCCTGACGACCTGCTGGCACACGGCGTGAATGCAGCAGCGTCTCTTCTCAGCGTCGCTGAGACGTCCGTCTCAGACCTGCAGTTAGCTCTTAGGAAAGGACCTCAGTGCGTGGGGACCACGCTGGCCCTGCCCCACCCCCACCCCCCCAGGTCCCAGCGAGGAGCGAGCCTCGTCTCCCGGCCTTGGGCCCACGTAGGGCTAGGGGAGGCCTCCTTGCCTGGGTGCTGGTAGCCCCCAGGTCCCAGCGAGGAGCGAGCCTTGTCTCCCAACCTTGGGCCCACGAGGGCTAGGGGAGGCCTCCTTGCCTGGGTGCTGGTAACTGAATCGTGACCTCCCTCCACCGCTTGATTTCGGCCCAGCCTCATGGCCTGATGCCACCTCTACGTGACCCACAGAGGGGGCTGTGAAGCCACGTTGTGTCTGGTCTGTGCCCTTGTTCACATCCGTTACACTGCCACCACGCGCCTTAGCCCCCAGCCACGACGCCAGCCAAGGCCAGGCCTGCCCCGCGCCCAGCCTTGTCCAACGGGATGGCTCACGCAGGGTCCTCCCGCCGTCCCGGACCTACAGGGTGACAGTCTGACCATGCTGCACTGGCCTTCCTGAGCGCCCGCCTCCAGGGTCTGCCTCGCATGAGGCCTTTGTGCCAGCAGACTCCAGGTTCATCGGCTTCCTTCCCTGTCACGAACTCTATCTTGCAGCCATGACAAGGGTCCGATTTGAAATGCAGGGTATGGGAGGGAAAGCCCGTTCAGCCCTTTCCGGAGCAGACAGAAGAAGCTCGCCTTTTGACAGCCCACGTGCTGGTTGTTTGGTGCCCAGCTCCGCCCTCCCCATCTGGCGTGAGGCAGGCCCACCCCCACTTCGAGCATCTCGGCTGTCTGCATGACTGGGCCTGAATGCGAACCCCTAGGCTAGGTGGCCCAGCGCCACGGCAGAATCACACTGCGGGCCGGTGAGTCCCTCGGAGGACACGCAGCCAGCTCTGTAGCCGGTGTTCAGTCTGTGAAGACGTGACGCGATGTTTGCAGCTGGGCAGAGACTGCAGACAGGGCCAGCAGCTTCGCAGCGTAGGGCGAGGAGTGACAGCTCTGGAGAGCCTGCATGTGACGTAAACAAGGGCCACACCCGTCACTTATTAGCACGGTCTGAGCGAGACCGAAGGAAATTCTCCAGGAGTCACACTGAGGAGACAGCTCCGTCAGGTGCCACTTGGTTTTTCCCTGCCCCAAGCGGTCCAAGGCGGCGCCATCGGCTCAACCCCTCGGCCAGACTGCCACTTCGACAGTTGCAAACAACCCGAGACGTGTCGCCTTGTCTTTATTGGAACATAGGCTCTGCAATTATTCATAAAGTTCCTCATTTCATTACTCAGATGCCAGACAGCACGACCTGCAAAGGGCTGGCACGATTTCAGAGACGCGTCTCGCACTCGTTTTGTGTTTGGGGTCTTTATTTTTTGGTCTCTAAGCATTCCGTGGACCAGTACTGGGAAGACAGGGCAATGGAAAGGAATTAAAGATCTGAGCTTGCCAGGAGGACTTCCAAAGGTGCTTTAAGAAAATTCTAGGCAAGAGGAAGGTGAGCACCTCCTCCTCGCTGCTGTGCTTTACGGTTGCAGGGGGAGGAGGGGGCGTGGGGGAAGGGGCTTCAAGAAGCAACCCATTCAGGGATCCATTGCTGTTGGCAGTATGGACGGTGTAGAAAGGAAAATAGCTATTTTTGGCAGATCTCTTCCAAAATGTCAAAGCTCGGTTCTCAATGACTCTTTGCAGATAACGTTGGGCTCATGGGGACACACGCATCACTAACACAGCCCTCCCCCTCCTCGCGGAGGTCTAGGAGGTCGGGGGCCAAGAGCAGAGGGCTTCTTCTGTGGGATTCCCTCCAGAGCTAAGACTGGTCACGTGTGACACCTGCTCCTCATTTTCCAGGGTAAAATACTCCCGAAGCGCAGTAAATAAGACAGCACAAAATGATTCCCCTTCCCCCCCAAATTTTTGTTGACATTTACTATCAATATCAGGAAATATCAACACAATTTCTTTAGCTTTTTATGACTAATCTACCCTTTCAGCCACCATTCATCGGTTTGGGTGGGGAAGAAGCTAAGTGTTCATTCTGTTTAAACGCTGAATTCCGTCAGATAATTTCAACGATTGCTGTGGTCTTTCTCGGGAAAAAATCCGAGCTTTTCTCAGAGAACTCGCCCTCTGCTCGCGGCTCCTCCTAAGCGTGTCCCGTGGGTGACAGGAGCAGCGATATTGGGGGGACTCGTGCACAGCAGGGAAGGGTTCGGGTCCTTAAATGCAGGGCTTTCTGGTGGCCAGAGGCCTCTGCCTCTTGTCCTTCGTCTTCCGAATGCCACAGTGGGGACCACGCGAGGCTGCACACCTGTGGGGTCGGCTGGGTTCCCCAGGATTCAGGGCACAGAATACTTTGGGAAGCGCTGCTCCAAACTGCCCTCTGGGAAGACCAGAGCTTTTCATTGTTTTTCTGTACATTCCCAGCACCTGGTGAGGGGATTGGGTGAGGCCGGGGGCTGAGGCAGACTTCCTACAGGACAAAACCCCACCCCGGCCACGTGTGCCCACGACAGCAGGTGTCAGCCTTCCGGAACCGGCAAGGCTCCAGAACCTCGGAAGACTGGACCATCATTTTTGTGCCCGGACGATGTAGGTAAAGCTCAAACCTGGATTAACCAAAGGAGAGCTTCGGCGAGTGTTTTCACAGCTCTTTCTGGAAAGAGGGAGGAGTAGGGGCTGATTTACAAACCGCGGGGCACCCCGCCGCGGAGCCCAACGGACTGGGTGGCCGCGTCCCCTGCCTGGATCCAGACGCGGAGCTCACCATCCTGTCAGCAACTTTTCCATCGTTTCGCTGTGGTTTTAAAGTCCCTTTAACCCTGCAAGCGTTTTGTTTGCCAGTCGCAGGCCCGGAGCGTGGCGGTGACCTCCGCGACCTTCCAGGCTCACCGCCGCCCACTGTGGATCGCTTGCTGCATGAAGCCCCTCTCTCTGGGGTGAGTGCTGCCACGGGCCACTCGGCAGGTGGATCACGTACAAGACAAGTTAGCACATCTGGCAGACAAGGCCCAGCCCTGGCTGAGGCGGACGCTTTCATCCGGGCGAGTGCAACGCTCCCCAAGGGGAACATTCCACGTGGAAGGAGCCCTCGCTGGAGCAGAGCCGAGCATCCGTCACCACGCAGCTATGTCCCGCTGATCCCTCGAGTGGAAAGGGGTGGAGGTCGGCTCGACAGGAAGGTGTGCAGCTCAGATGTGCCCGGAAAACCTCCTGTAAGATAAACATGTGCAGAGGACGATCTAAAAGAACCCCGTTATTATGTGTCAGGTTATTGATGGAGCTCGGAGTGGTCGCAGAGGAGGGGCAGGGAGCTGACTCCGGTGGAAAGTGCCCCCTGCCAGGCCTGTCCCTCCCCGCCGCACGGGGCACAAATCCTGCAGGCGTGCCGGCAGGTCCCGCTGACGTTCCAGCTGCTCGCTTCACGCCCCTGGCATTGTCTCAAAGTATTTTTTCCTGGAAAGTGAGTTTTTAGAGCAGAACGTGGGGCAAAGGAATTGCCAGGTAAGAAGGAGCTTTTGTGTTTCAACGCCGAGGCTCTTGATTCAACTCTTGCTTCAAAATGTCTTTTCCTTCTTGCCGGCCCACCAGCCCAGATGAGGTCACCAGAAACCTCTGCCTCTTGTCCCTTGTCTTCCTGAAGGCCACACTGAGGACCACAGGAGGCTGCATGCCTAAGGGTCAGCTGTGTCCTCCAAGGCTGGAGGCAGAGAGGTGGAGACAAGAACATGGCCCCCCGCTTCTTACTAAAGCTCGCTCCAGGGTCCCGAGCTGGGGGTGCCTGGGCTGTGTCCACTGCTGCTTCCAAAACGTGGACCTTTTGTTTGCCGAAGGAGGCAGCATTTTCTCAAGGTCAAAAGGTCAAGGGGACCCAAACTTTCGGCACCATTTCCCTTCGTCTTGACCCTTCCCTTCACCCTCTTTACGGCCCACTCAGCCAATGGCGCATTTCACTGTAGGACAAGGGACTCTTGGGGGAAAGTCTTGTGCATTGGAAGTGTCATATTCTTGGAGAGGGACATGGCTTTTGGGGCCCCCGACCCCAGCTTCACCAGGAACTTCCATAGGAGACCACGGCCAGCAGGACCTCTGCCCGGGATCCCGCTCGACCCCTCCCGGTGAGAGCGCTCATCACACATCCATCGCTATGGTAACCGGCAGCTCCCCAGACTCTGCCACGGAATTCCCGGCCAGCCTCACCCTCAACCCTGACCTGCGGTCAGCTCCTCCGAGCCGCATCTGCTCCCCACGTTTCTGACCGGCTGCTTCACTCAGCTCCACCCCACATTAATCATCAGCCTTCTCGAATTCTCTGAGTTGAGAATTTCACTGAAATCCCCAA
>NW_006434828.1:2061424-2073853 GCF_000325575.1 Pteropus alecto
GTCACTAACCTCGCGAACTTCCTATTTCTCTTTCTTCACGATCTGAGGCAAGGGTGAGCATCCAGCTTTGTGTTCTTCCAGCAGAGACATTGTTTCATCTCTACTCCTCCTTCCAGCCGTGGAGGTTGGCTTCCCAACCAAGAGAGGAGAGTAGGTGTCGCCGTGTGCCACCTCACGCTGTCCAATGATGGCGACAGAACTGCTCTGTTTGCGTGATGGGCTGGGAAACCTCGAGGGTCAGCAGGGTGGCTTTCCAAAATCAGAAAACAAGTTAAGGGAGGTGACAGGGAAATCACCCTTCTGCTTTAAACCTTGTCGGTGGTTGAGAGGTTGTGTTGTCACGTGTGTGTGTGTGCGTGTGCGTGTGCCTGCATGTGTGCGTGTGTGCATTTTCATCTGTCCGTTGCTTTCTGATCTGAGCCAGATGGGGCAGTGCCTTGGGGTCAGTCTGGAAAGACGGAGTGGGCACTGTGGTTCAGCAAACCTCACACCCATCCGCACTCACTCGCCAGCCTCTTGCCTGACTCCCAGGGGAGACTGGAAGAGCCAGATGCTCCTTTTCCCAGTCTCCCTTGCAGCAAGAGGTGGCCATGTGACATAGTTCTGGATGAGGAGACTGCATGAGCCAGCGTGGGCGAGGCTACGCTGAGGTAACAAACGAACTCTGAAATATCAGTAGTTGAACAGAACAGGGTTGAGTTCTTCACTCATTTGCAGGCCCCTGTGCATCTGCTGGGGTCTCGGCTCCACACAGTCCCGCAGGGACCCAGGCTGAGCGGGGCTTTGCCATTTTGCAGCTATGCCATCCGGAACATCTGGTTCCCGAGGTTGCCGCCAAAGGGGAGAGGAAGATGGAGGGCATTTCGGGCTTTTAACTGCCGTGGCTGTAAAGTGCCATGTGTCACTTTCACTCATTGTCTATTGGCTGGAACTTGTCACATAGTCTCAACCTAACAGCGAGGAAGGATAAGAATGTAAGGGACCAATATTGGGGAGTCTTAGATAAATGCTAACTGCCACAATGATTTCAAGTAATAGAACACGGGTCTGACACAGAGACATCCACTTTGCTTTCTTGATGAAAAAGACAGACATCATTTCTACCCTCTTCTGTCTCAGGTGGAAACTTGATGGCTGACACTGAGCAGCCTTCTTATGACTGTGACACAGTGAACCAATCTACTAAGGACCATAGAGCGGAAGGAGCTCTTGGTGACATTGACGAGCTGCTGCCCTGGCCCCGGCTGGCCGACACCAGACGCCCAGCTCTGTGAAAGTCGATCCCGTTGCTTTAGGCCGCTATTAGCTGTATGTTCCCTTACTTGCATATAAACGCATTCCTGACGGACACAGAGGGTTTTGACAAGAGGGTAGGATTTCCGAAGCTATTTGCAACAAAATCACGTGAGTGGGGAGAAGACAGGAAAGGAGTAGAGGCGTGGGGATGGTGCTCCGGAAGTGAGGCTCTGCTCGGCACAGGGTCGATGCAGAATTCGATCTGCCTGGTGCACTGAGCGTCTGTCCAGACAGGACTTGTTCGCTGTAAGGTCCCACTCTGGAGGGACAGCCGTGGACCTCAGGGCCCTGTCATGATTACCCGACGATGAATAGAAAGTTCCTGAACCCTCATCACCAATAAACCAGACCAGGCTGCTAAGCAATAAGAATATGTCGTTGGGGTCCCTGAGTCCTTAGGCTGAACATCAACTTGACTCTCCTCGTCCGGCCGCTCACATCCCCGGGATCCGTAGTCCCAGGGGCTCGCTCTTAGGGCTCTGCTTCCACTGACGCCCCCGGTCAAGGAGCCCCTGCTGTCAGGCAGATGCCACCCCCTCCTTTCCATTCACCCCACTCAGCCCTACAAACCCCAGAGCTGGTGGGTGTCAGAAAGGGGTCACACCCCAGGTTTCCTAGCATCTTAAAATACTGGACTTTCTTTGCAAAGCTCACACGGCCAAGTTCGTGCCTCGGCTTCCCCGCCCTCTCTCCCCGGGCTTGACACGCCCGCTCGTTGCTAACGCAAAGGATGTCCCTCTGTCTTGTCACCTCATGCTCTGCTGGCCCACAGTGCCCAAGCCAAGTCTGGGGGCATCTGCTCTCGGCTGCCCGTTGTTCTATATCCTCACGTAGCCATTCACTCATAGAGTCCCCAGCACACAAACAAGTCGTGGGGCGATTGGGCGATTGCGGGTTAACCGACATCCTTTCCTGCAGGACTCTGCCCGGGGACCAGCCTCTCCCTCTCCCCGGTGCTGCCCCGCATTCCACACGGGTGGATCCTAATGCAGGGAGGAGGCAAAAGAACCAAAATGTTAAATTAAGCTGTATTCGGAGACTGCAGTATTCTTTTCACCCCTGAGGCCAGGCCAGGAGGGCACCTGCAGAACAAAGGAAGGTTTCTGCTGGGATGGCTGACAGCCCGTTTCTCCACACCGCGAAGGGGAAACGAGAAAACCCGAGTGTTTAAGCGGTGCCTACACAGATAAGATCATTCATTCCCTATAGCTAGAACCAGCGGGAACCTGCGATGAGAGGCTGGGAGCTGCCGGCGAGCCTTTCACGCCGCATGTTCTCACCTTTTCGCCCTCCATCTCTGCCCTTCCCTTTCCCGGCCTATGTCCACTGCAAAGCAAATGGGTAAACAAAGTCTTTCGACTGAAGAGCGACATACATACTGACCTCCCTGGCCTGCGCAGGGGCCCCCTCTGTGCCTTCACTCTGCCTCACTGTCCCCGGCTCTCTCTGTCGCCTCTGCCCCTCCGAGTCTCTCAGGGTCTCTCACTCTCTGCCTTCGAGAGGAGACCACGCTCCGCGGACCGCTGCTCCTTCTCTAGCAAGTTTGCCCTTCGGCGTGCGTTTGAGTTCTCTCTCCAGCGAGACCCTCTTCTCTCAGTCCAAGCCCCTGTGCATCTGCTGGGGTCTCGGCTCCACACAGTCCTGCATCACCAGGGCCCCGTGGTCCACTCGGCTCTACGGTCCCTCTGTCCACAGTTGCTGGGAAATCCGAGCCCTGGGCCCCATGTCCCCGTGCCTCCCACTGCCGCGGGTCCCGCATGGGTGCTCCCTGCGGGGCGCCCCTGCTCCCGGGCTGTGCCCTTCTCCCCTCTGAGCTGCAAGAGAGGTGGGTGGCATTGGAGCCCCCCCCCCCACAACACCTCCCAGCTTGAGGTCGCCTCAGAACCTGACACCCGCGTCCTGGGCAAACGGAATTTCCATGTCCCCACTTTGGGGTCACCTGGTAAAGCCAGCTAGGCAGACAGTCAGGGTGCGGGTATGTGGAGGGACGGCTGCATTGCAGACGAGGGAAGCTGGGCTCCAGACGCCGCTCCCCACGGCCAGCGCCCCCACCCCGTCAAGTCGCCTATTCGCTGGCTCTTCAAATCTTCAAAGATGATTCTTAGCCGGTTGCACTGGGGGACATCTCCTGACTTTTCCTCGATCTCCCCGAAGTCTTACTAAGATGCCAGAAGGTTCCAGAACCTTCCCCCTTGACTGTGGAGACACTGACTCCAGTGGTGCCGCCACCTTCCTGACTCCGGGTGCGTCCCTGGCGGAGGGAACGCCCCGCATCCGCTGTTCCCGGCGGCGGGGCTGCTCGGTGCTGCCCGGACCACTGATTGTTTTATTCTTTACTCTCGCATCGCAGTCAAGAGTTTCACAACGGAGAGAACGGGTCGGCCACGCGGGCACCGCAAGCCTCTGGGCGTGCCCGCCATCAGGTCCTGGACAGACATTGCTTCCGAATAGCTGTGGGCAGGTGCTTTGCAACGGAGTAACGGGACGTTGCCAGGCAACGGCCCTTCCAACACCGTCTGTCTCTACACGTTTTATTTGGGTACGTGGGACGGTACCCAGGTAATAAAAGACTCTCTGAAGAGATAGGGATCCATCCCCCGGGGCTCCGAATGCACAAGGCTGTGAAGGAAGCGCTTTCAGAAGCGCAAGTCAGCGCCCGTCCTCCCGGGGATGAAGGGGGAAGGTGTGGGGTGACCCTCGCGCGTGGGAGACAGCTAGACGGCGCCGCCTGTCCGGCGTCCTCACGTGTCCTACTTCGCGGACTGACAGCCACTTACTTTTCATCAGTGGATGGTTCAAATGAACCCAGAGATGAAGTCTAGAGAAAATCATCTAGAAAATCTAAGTCCCAGTAAATGAGAAATGAAAGGAGTTAGCACAGCACTCAGCACGGCGCGGGAGTCCTATAAACATGATCCTCCCTCACGTAGAAAGGTGGTTCAGTGAGGCAATTTGCAGGGTCACCTGGGCCAGCAGGGAGGCGAAAGGTGGATTTGCTTCCTAAGACGGTGACAGTTGTCTGCCATCTCAAATCCTCTTCTGTAAGGTGGCCTTGCTACTCCTCAATAAAAGCTGGAGTCCCTTTCTCCCTCCCTTGAGTCTGGGCAGGACCCGAGACCATTTCCGAACCGTCGAATGTGGCAGAAGTGACGCCATAGGACCACCAAGCTGAAGCCTGACAGGTCTGTCGCTTGTACCTTTGCCTCTTTGAGAAGCCAACTCTCCTGATACTACCATGCTCAGAGGATTCTCAAGCTGGCCAGTGAGAAGCAGCAGCCATGAGGAGGCGCACTCAGATGCCAGACCTGTTTGCGAAGCTTTCCAGAACCTTCCAGCCCAGCCAGGCAGCTGCTGAATGCAGCCTGGCGAGTGACCCCTGCCAACGGCACATGATACAGAAGAGCCACCCGGCCGGATCTCCAGACCCGCGCAGTCGAGGGCAAATGGAATGATGGCTGTTGGAAACCACTGAATGTAGAGCCGTTTCTTTTATTATTATTATTCAGCGATAGATACAGCAAGTTTGCAAAATAAATCTAAGAAAGAATAAATGAATTTCACTTTTCCACAGGATTCTTTACTTATTTTTCTGTCTTCCTCAAATTCTTAATACAATGCGCGTACGTTCAAAAGTAAGTGTTCCAGAAACCTCGCCGAAAGATCTGTGAATTCATTCACTTAGCAAGGCTTTTTAAACATTTTCGGTATTCAAATTTCAATATGCATATAATCCCCATCCTCAGGGAGCTTATAGTCTACCCGTGCAGACTAGACATACACACGTGTCTGCAAAGGAATATGTGGGTCACCTCTAACTCCCCTTCAGGCCGTAAAATTCCATCAGCCCACGGGGCTGGGTATCTAAGGACTCACCCCAAAGAAGACCCTTCGGGGTCTGTAAGCATCAAAAACAGAAAACGAGGTGAATAAGTACTTATCTAAATAGGGCATTATTTTTCTGGCGTAATGATACGTCCGCAAGCAGGCAGGTGACGGGGGACATGTCTGCAGTGCTGTCAGACACAGGCTCCTTCCTCCTCCTCTGACTTAGTCCACATGCTCCCTAGATGAGACACTGCCGCTGAGTGGTCTGCTCAGATTTCCAGACAGGAAGAAAGAAAGGGGGAAGGACAACACGCGGAAGGAAATGCCAGCTCAATCTGTCCCTTTTCGCGAGGAAAGCAATGGCTTTCCTAGCAGCCTAAGCTATGACACCCCTGCTTAACCCTTCTTTGCCGGAACCAGGCGGCAAGTCTACCCTTAGCTGCAAGGGACCCTGAGCACGCCCGGACATAAATCGGCTTCTGTCGGTAAGGAAAAGGGCACAAGCTTGGCCTGGTGGCAGGAGTGACCAAGGGGAGAACGCATATCGAGAGGTGAATTAGTAGCGTCAGTCACAGTCAGAAAGTCGGCAGTCTGAAACGGTGTCGAGACAGGGTGAAATGTGGCGGGCACACACCAGAGATTGCTGACGTGTGCCTCTCGCTTTCCTGGGCGCTTCTGTATGGAAAAAGGAAAGAGAGGAGATGTTTAAATACACGCTGGTCACCACGTAACCTTTGCGCTTAGGTATTTGGGCCTGATTCTTTGAGTCGCCTTGCTCAACATCTTCAACCCTTCTGCTTCTCTTTGCTCTTCAGAGGCTAGACGCTGAAACTACGTTTCCCAGACCCCCTTGCAGCCCGGACTCCAGCTGTGACTCACGCCAGTGGGACCCACTCATTCGAGATGCGCGTTCAGCGGGGAGCTGAGTGGGGAGAGGCAGAGCGCAGCGAGGCTCCGCAGCGGCGTGGAGACCACGGCGCCCCACTCGACAGGCACGTCCTGGGCAGCCCCCGGCTACGGTCCAGGAATGACACAGAAACAGACCCTGCCTCTTAATGGGGGTGTAGCAAGCTCACACGCCAGGAGTTGCTCCTGGGAGCTCACCTAGAGTCACATTCTCCAGCATCCCCCAGCGGTCTCATTGTCCATTTAGTGACAGGTGTAAATCCCCTCCTGAACTGGCCAGAGCGACTCTGCCTTCTGTAACAGGTGCTTGATCTCAGCACCAGAGGGACCACGATCTGGTCCAGCCTCTCCCGCGCGGTAGCTGTGTGACCTCGGACACGTGATGTCCCCTCTCCCAGCCATGACTTCTTTTCTCCGAAACGGAGCTCTTGCGCAGAGTGATTATAAAAATGCGCGTAAAGTGCCCTGCACAGCGCCTGACCCAGCGGGAACGTCCGGCAAACATGAGCTTCTACAACCGTTTCTTCAGGAAAAAGGCGCTGGAAGTAAATGTCGAGTGGGGGATGGTACTAGAGAAACCCTGGCATAAGACGATGCCCTTGTGCTCTCTGGGGTACAAAGGAGCAGGCGGGGGACTCCTGTAAATAGGTTTCTACTAACCTGTAAACCCCCGGGGGTCTTAGGCTGAGTTTCAAACCCATTTGCATTTAATTTCGATTCTAGAGTAAATCTAATACGGGGAGTCTGAGACCTTCCGGCATGGAGAACTTCGAGGGCTGAGAAATGGTCTCGGACCCAGTAATTACTACAGGAAACAGCTCTGATGCGCCTGAGCCCCGCTCGGTGGCCCTGGAATGCGGAACGGGATGGGCAGTGCCATCGCCTTCCCGGAGCGTTCCGTACGGCACAGGAAACGATGCCTGAAATGTTCCCCGCACTTCCGTATGTCGGTGTCAAGGTCGACTTGTGGAAGAAGGCATCGCGGCGGGGTGGGGGTCCGGTCTGTGCCCCGCTGAGGGTTTTCCGAGGCACTCGCTTTAGGCTGAGGCCTGAGAGAAGAAACAAACCCACATCCGCTCCCTCGGGGCCCCTGTGGGGTTTCTGGTGGCTGAGACGCTGTGGTGACAGATGTAGTTTTGCAAAAAGAAAGTCAATGCAATCGCGAGATAAGGCCGCTGCAGAGGCCAAGCTGCGGCTAGAGGTCAGACGGGGGCGTGAACAGGGGCCGAAGGCCGGAGGGCCTGGGGGCGGGGCGATCGGGGGCCTTGGGCCTGGACCACATCGTTGGGAACGAAAACACAGACGAAAAAATGGTTTTTGCAGAAGAAAAACCTGCAGGCTTTGTCCGTGTGTCCGTGCTTCCTTCTCGTCAGAAAGTAAAAGGAAGGTGAATGGAATCACTCTCCTCCCGGGAGCTTTTAGAACCCGCCTATGGGTTTGCTGAAGACCCACCTGTGGGTTTGCGCGACACCTGTGTGTGCCTAGCAACAGCCCCATCCCGCAATTGTTTGCTTATCTCTACTCCGCAACGCCTGCCTGCGGAATGAGAGTTCAGTAAGCGGTAGCCTGCAGCGTGAACAATGTCCGGTGGCATTCAGCGCACGTCCGTGGAATGAGACCATGCACAGGTGATGGCACCATCTTACTAGGTAGATGTGGAGACAGCCCATTTCCTCCGCCTCTCAGAGGAGCGTCCTATCTGTCAGTGAGCAATGCCCACTCAGGACACGATGTCATAATGAATAAGAGCTAAGACTTACTGAGCCGCGTCCCGGGGTCAACCCAGCCAAGAGCATCGTGGAACGTCCTGGGTACAGGGAGGGAAAACGGCAGGGGCGAGACGCCGAGCAGAAGTACCAGCTCCTTGCTTGAGGGTTCAGGCGGCCGGGGAGGGGACGACCAGCCACGGGTCCCGGCCACTGCTCTGACGGGGTGACCTGGAGAAAGGCAGTAACTCGGGAGTAATGGCATCTACTCTGCCCAATTCGCCGCATTTGGTGAAGCCCAGATGAGGCAGCGTGTAGGAGCTTCTGAGAGTCACAAAGGTACAATGACTCCCTGGCTAAAATGCTGCAGAATCACACAGCACAAACTGGCAGCCGTGCCACGCAGGTGTCGTCGGAAAGGTGAACCAGAATTTAGAAGCGGGAAATGCGTGAATGTGCGGAGGAGAGGGAACCCTTCTGGTCCACCTTCCCTGGTGCCACCTTAGGAGCCATAGCTCACTTGATCGACTCTACGGTTCAGGAGGACGGCGCACTTGTCCCCTGGGACGGAGGAGGAAACTCCGCGCAGGTGTCTCCAGGCGGCAGCCGGGGCTCCCTCACCTCCCCAGCACGGCGGCCGGGTTCGAAGCAGGAGCCTTGCGCGAGGACGACCTCGACGCCCAACCGTCCGGCGAGTCTCCTCTCACGTCACGCTGGCTGGCGTTCCAGTGGTCACCGCTGGTCACGTGGCCCGGTCCTGAGGCAGTGTGGGAGGGGCCACACAGGGACTTAAACACCAGGGGGCTCAGGTCTTTTTTATTTCATTTTTTGTAATTAATTTCTTTGTTTATGGTGACATTGGTTAACGAAATCTGGTAAGCTTTAGCTGAACATTTTAACAGTAACGCACATGTATACATACATATATATATATATGTAATATGCGTATACATATGTAATCACCTCCCATAGTTAGATTGCTTTCTTTGATCCCTTTTACCCCATCTACCTTCCCCTCCCCCCTCCCCCCACCATCTGGTAACCACTAATCTATTGTCCATGTCCATGAGTCTGTTTGTCCTGTTTGTTTGTTGCTTTTAGGTTTATAGCCCACATATAAGTGATATCTTGTGGTTTCCAATTTTTTATGTCTGGTTTATTTCACTGAGCATGATTATCTCAAGGTTCCATCCATGTTGGAAGCAACTGAAGTATCCTACAATAGATGATTGGATGAAGAAGCTGTGGTACATGTATACAATGGAATATTACTCAGTCACATAAAGAGATGAATACTGCCATTTGTGACAACATGCATGGCCACTGGAATTTTGATAGGGATTACATTATATCTGTAGATTGCTTTAGGTAGTATGGACATTTTAACAGTATTCTTCCAGTGCACAAACAAAGAATGTCTTTGCATTTATTTGTATTGTCTTCAGTTTATTTCATCAATGTCATAGTTTTCATTGTATAGATCTTTAACTTCTTGGTTAAATTTATTTCTAGGTATTATAGTCTTTTGATGCAAATGTAATAGAATTGTTTTCATAATTTTTCTCTTTGATAATTATTAGTGTATAGAACTGCAGTACATTTTTTTATATTGATTTGTATCCTGCAACTTTACTAAATTTGTTTATTCTAACAGATTTTTAGTGGAGTCTTGGGTTTTCTGTAAATAATACAGTTGCCCCTGGGTATCCAAAGGGATGGTCCAGGACGCCTGAGGATACCAGAATCTGCAAATGTTGAAATTCAATATATAAAAATGGTATAATATTTGCATATAACTTATGTATGTCCTCCTATATGCTTTATATCATCTCCTAAATATTTATAATACCTAATACAATGTAAATGCTATGTAAATAGTGGTTATACTGCATTGTTTAGGTAATAAGGACAAGAAAAATGTCTGTACTTGTCTGGTATTGATACAACTATTGTAGGCCAAATTACATGTACTATAACCTTTTCTCCCAATATTTTTGATTTAAGGTTGGTCGAATTTGTGGGTGTGGAATCCAGCAAATATGGAGGACCAGCTTTTTGTTATCTGCAAATAAGCCCATATAAACATGGGTTTACTTCTGGACTCTCGATTCTGTTCCACTGGTCTTTGTGTTTGTTTTTCTGCCAATATCATGCCGTTTTGATTACTGTCGCTTTGTAGTATAATTTGAAGTTGGGCAGAGTGATGCCTCCAGCCTCGTTCTTTTTTCTCAGGATGGCTTTGGCAATTTGGAGTCTTTTATGCTTCCATAGAAATCTGATGATTTTTTTGTTCTATTTCTTTACAAAATGCCGATGGGATTTTGATGGGGATTGCATTAAATCTGTAGAATGCTTTAGGTAGTAAGGTCATTTTAATTATGTTGATTCTTCCAATCCAAGAACACAGAATATCTTTGCATTTCTTTGTCTCATCTTCGATTTCTTTTAATAGGGTCTTATAATTTTCATTATATAGGTCCTTCGCATGTTTCGTTAGATTTTTTCCTAAGTATTTTATTCTTTTTGTTGCAATCAAGAGGCACTGTTCTTTGGGATCACTACAGTTCACCACGAAGGCTGACCAAATGCAATCAAACTAATCAATATAAAGTCATACTAGCATTTTACTGATTTCTTTTTTACTTTTTATCGATGTGTAATATACACATAGAAATGTGCAAAACTTGTAACATACAGCTTGATGGATTTTCACAAACTGGATGCACCTACGTACTCAGCGTTAAAATCAAACTAAACGTTGCCAACGCCCGGAAGATCCACTGGTGCCCTTTCCCAGGCGCTCCCCACTCCCGCCCCGCCCAGGACAGCTTCTCTCTTGAATCTAACTTGTTTTTAAAGATTTTTTTAAACTTTATGTTGATAGAATGAATGGCCTACATCAACGGTTTTGTTTTTTTTTTTCATTTAACATTACGTTTGTGAGTTTATCCAAATGTTGTTTATTTTCACATGATATTCCATTGTGACTTAAAACATTTCATTTACCCATTCTCCAATTAGTGGGCATTTGCTAAATTCTGCTCCACATTTGCTTTGTGATCTTGGGTATCTCTGAAATGTGATGATCTCACTTGTAAAAGGGGAATGATAATAGTCCTACCGAATGAGACGTTGTGTTAAATGAGTAAGTTTGCGTTGGGCCGCTTACCTGAGTGGCAGGCGCGAGGAAGCCTTCAGTGATCGTCATCTGTCATCAACATCGAAAGCATCAGCGCTGCCGGCGTCACTGTCGTCGGCATCATCGTCATCGTCATCATATTTATCTCACAGTCATTAGGTCCCCGCTCTGCTGCTTTCGATTCTGCGATGTGGTTTCTTCATCTAGATAACAGAAGTCATAGCGATCTCTAAGGCTCTGGGAAGAAAAGTTCGAGTCGAATTTGTAAAAAAGCTCTATCGAACGCAGCGCCATCTGTGAAGGTCTGGGGTCATCACAACTCCGATCTCCCTCAGAACCTCCAAGCTCTGTAGCGTTTGAAACACATTTGAAAAAGGGAGAGCGAGGGAGACTGCTCTGGATAGAGAAGGAGCTGGAGATACTTCTACAGGCAGACAGAGACGGAGACTCACGGGAGCGTTTCCTGGAGCACCCCCTCAGCTGATCCCCAAGACAGCCCTCCGAGGTAGGATTTATTAACCCCCTTTTGCCAATGAGGAAAAGAGAGCTCAAAGAGCTCAAGGAAAACGCCCAAGCCCACTGGACCAGTCAATCACGGGGCCCGGGGCGGTGCTGTTCGCAGCCCCGCGCCCCACCCCCCGGCACAGCACCCCACTTTCCGCGTCAGGAGTGCTCTCAATCTGTCTGGCGCATTTGAAAACCAGAAATGAGTGCCCGTGCCTGTGGGAGCGCTCTTGGAGCAGAGATAACTCTGCCATAGATCTTCGTGCACATTTGCTGCGCATCCTGCTTCCACCTGGTTTGAAGCTATAAGTCAATCTTTTAGCCTCTAAGCTAAATTCCCGGGGTGCTCTTAACAGGCAGAAATTCCAGCGGTAAATAGCAAAACTGTCGGACCAGATTAAACTTGCCAAAGTGATTTGAGCGGAGCTGAGAAAAATGGACCCCCTCGAAATGATATACTTTCAGCCAACAGTAACATAACCCTGGAGACGAACCTTTCGGTTTATTATTCAATACGCAGAACACGTGGTAGGAAGGGGACCTGGCCAAGTCCAGCATCAGCAGCGGATGCAGAAATGAGCCGGACCGAGGGTACTTCTCTCTCCCTTTTTCTCCCCACCCCATCTCTTTCTCTCTCTGTGTCTCTCTCTGTCTCTCTGCCCACCCATCTCTCTCTGTCTCTCCGTCTCTTTCTCCTGCCCCCTTTCTCTCTCTCTCTCTGTCTCTCTGTCTCTGCCTCTGTCTCTGTCTCTCTCTCTCTCTCTCTCTCTCTCTCTCCAACCCCCTATAAAATATGTGTGGGAAATTCCCCGATTTTGACATTTGAGGTCTACATAGTCCGTCTGGACGGTGACCGGTGACAGAGCAGCCCCTGACCTGAAGACTATGATGGAGGGAAGGAAGGGAGCAGGCGGACGAGTGACTCCTTCTCAGGAGTCACGAAGATTCGGGGGGCAGGGAGGGGAGCGTCACAGACATTAGGAAGCAATTTGATCTCCACGTTCACCCGTTTTTTTTTTAATAACGGCTTAAAAATAGAAAACAAAGGCTGTA
>NW_006434828.1:2074510-2079424 GCF_000325575.1 Pteropus alecto
TCGCTCTCTCTCTCTCTCTCTCTCTCTCTCTCTCTCTCTCTCTCTCTCTCTCTCTCTCTCTCGGCTCAAAAAGTCCTTTTGCAGTCTTTTCTATGGAAAAATGCTTCTGAAACCTGAATCGATGCCATTTTATGATGCACATAGGTCTTTGAACCATATACTTAATGTTGGATTAGCCTAATAATTGCAAGAAGTAGGATTTATTTAAGTAAAACCAATAACCACCAGATGCTGGTGCAGTCATTTCCTTGTGGCCTTTACAGCAATTATCTAAGCTCATGGGACACTCTTACCTCACCTTCCTGTCATGAGACGTGTGTAGCACCGACGCACCCCCAACTGCTCATTCATTCGCGAACACCTAGTCAGCGGTAGACCAGAGACTAGAAAAACAAAGCCCATTAACATTGCGGGCGTGGGGGTGGTAGACATACTACGTTTTGAACATTTTCACTAGTGACATCCTCAGGCGTGCTCTAGGATGGTCCCAGCGTGTCATAGGCACCACTCGGTGGAGGTGAATTGGGTAACGAGTCACTGAACCAGCCCCCATCCCTTGGACACTCGTGAGAGCCCGCCCTGCTGTGGGAGCAGCTGCCGCAGGGGTGCCCACGTTCACGGCGAGGTGACCGAGGCTGGACAACGCCCTTCCCCTGCTCGTCTGTACCTGGAACTAGGTGCGTCCCTCCAAGAAAAGCCAGCGGAGCTGGGGGTGGCAGCCCTGTGGCAAAGATGGCCTTAACTTGCACTCTGAGGAATTCTGGAAGGTGAGGGGCTGGGACTCCAGTCCCACGGGTGACGGTGCTCTGATGGTGCTTCGGTCTGGACGACGGTGTCCTCTGAGTAGACTGCTCTGGCTGTCACAGCACGGGCCCTCAGAGGGGACGACTCTGAAGTGCTGCAGACAGAGGTCCCAGCCACACGTCCGTGTACGCACGTCAAGCTGCAGAGCATTTTTATAAGAGTTTCTTTGAGCCAAATTGATGACATGCCAGGAAGTGGGACCTCAAACACTCCCGAGAATGACAGTTTTGCAGCTTCTTTCACGTGTCAAGAACGAGGGAGGGAACGGCAGGAGGATGACACGGACGGGGAGCCCACCAGGCGGGGAACCTCCATGACTGAAGAAAGTTACGTGCTCCCTCGAGTGCGTTTACGCCTCCGAGCTGTCTGGAAAGAGGGATTTTTCTGGCATTTCAAAGTTTTGTTAACCTAGATGCATGAGAACAACAGACAGAACCTGCTTAAACTGAACATAAACCATGTGTAGGCCTGGGGCGCGACCGCCCGCCACGACCCGCCCGGGTAGGAATTCGTGACCAGGCAGCTGGGAGGTGACTTCTGGTCAGATGTATTGCAGAGCCCCTCGTGCCCACAGACACACAAGCCCTCCAGCCGGTGGGAGGAAGGCCACCACGGTGTCAGTCGTGGGTGACTCAGGATGGGCGGTGCTGTTGTCACCCATCTTGGCGTTGGGTGACAAAAACCTAAGGGACGCCAACCAGATGCAGAAACTGAGACTTCAAAACAGGAAAGTGACCCCGAAACTTCCCTCGCCCCACACCACCCCTGTCCAGGAAGGACACGTCTCTCATGAGTCCCCCTCGTAAAGGGTCTGGAGGGACCTGGGAGGACAGAGTGGGGGGCGCGGGGCGCAATGACCCCACGAGCCCAGGAGCAGCGTTGGCGTCACTTGCCATGTGGCCCCGAGCTCCCTGGGCCTCTGGTTGGTCATCGGGTCTGATTTTTAGCGGCCATGCTGGGATTCTATGACGGCGGGCACACCGTGGGCTGGGACCAGGGGACCCCACCCTTCTGCCAGCAGGCGCTGAGTCTCCGGCTGAGTCTCAGCTCAGGGGAGCTCTGAAGGGGAGCTTCTTCTTGTTCCCATCTGTTAAGTGCCTCCGGAGTGAGGGGCTCAGCCAGCTGGCACAAGGCAGCCACGGTTTCCCCTGAAATGCTAGACACAGGGAGGGTTTTGGACCCGGGCAGGCGGCTGGGCGCCCAGACCCAGCGAGAGATTTATGACAATGTCAGCCTCCCTGATTCAAAGGAAGCCAAGGCAAACCGCTGACGTCCGTGCGTCCTTTGGGGATCAGCGTAGCGATTTCCGAGTCTCGGTTCGAAGCCTCGTCCTGCGCCTCTGGCTCGCAGGAGCTGTCCGTCAGGGAGGGCGCATCGCAGCTTGAGATGACTGACTTCCAACCGTGTGCAGAGTCAACACGTGCTTTCGAAGGAAAGCGGGGTCGGCCCTTCCCAAAGGGCGGCTCAGTGCGCTTGGGCGTTTCCTTCGAAGAACGTCCTTAAACGGACGCCCTTAGAAAACGCCGCGGCGTTTGTTCGAACGCAGTGATGTCGCCGAGCCCGGGGGGATCAGGGGGCACGTGCCACGCCGACTCCCGCGCCTGGGTCTAAGTGCCGCCCGCGTTCCCCGTGCGCGGGAGGGTGGCCCGCGGCCTCCGTCCACCTCGCCTCGGGCTTCTTTGCTCTTTCTTCTTCTCTCTCTCTCTTTTTTAAACTGAGAGATGAGACCATTCCAAGCACTGACTCTGGGACGGCAGCGACTTCCCCCGGCAGAGCTCTCTGCAGCCGTGTCCTCTGCCGCCGGGGACGCGGCCCCCTCGTCCGCCGCCCTTCGCCCCAGAGACACATCCTCTAAATTCATCGGAGTCAGCCGGCCGCTTGGTCGGGCCACAGATATGAGCGGCACCCAGCCAGGTCCTCGCGGTGATCCTGACGGTGGCAGCACACCCCGGGGGGTGTGCTCCCAGTCACCCCGCAGCCCAGCAGCCTGTCGGAGTCCCCCGCCCCCAGCCCGCACCAGCAGCCCCCGCGTTCACTTAAGAAGCTGACGGGGACTATTTGGCGCAGTCGCTGGAAACCGAGGAGGGTGGTCAGGTGATAAGCAGAGCTCCGGCTTAATTAAAAGCACATTGGTGAAGGTTCGCCCGGCCGGGAAACGTCAGAGGCGGCCGACATCGTAAAATCAAGCCGCCCTCTCTCTCGAGATCCCTTCCAGAGCCGGCCCGACTCGGGATGCTGCGTTTTCTCCTCTGACAGAGCCGGGACATCTGGGCGGGGGGTGAGCCAAGTGTGAGCGCCTCATTGTTTTCAGACGAGTGAAGCT
The DNA here is from genome assembly GCF_000325575.1 of Pteropus alecto. Taxonomy (NCBI): domain Eukaryota; kingdom Metazoa; phylum Chordata; class Mammalia; order Chiroptera; family Pteropodidae; genus Pteropus; species Pteropus alecto. The sequence goes on from NW_006434828.1 coordinate 2,077,638, forward strand.
TGTCTCCCCAAAGGGACCCCAGCTCTCCGGCCCACGGCGAGCACGAGGCGCGTGCGCCCAGACCCGGGGCCAGCCGGGCGGGCCTGTGCGGGGACAAAGGACCTTTGGTCCACGCCGTGGGCAGAATGGCTTCTTTCAGAAGCCGCCGGATCCCCGCAGCAGACGAAGGAACTGGGACGGCGTGGATGGAGAAAAGCGACATTTTAGTCGTGACTCGAGAGCCGTCCTCGTCCTCCTGAAAGGGACCGGCACGCCTTCTGCGGGATTCCCGAGGACGAGGACCGGCCCAGGGCCGAGAGCGCGGGGTTCTGGCGCACAGAAGGCCCAGCCCGTGACCAGCGACCAGCACTGCTGAGCAAGGCAGGGCGGGTGGTGCCGAGAGACGGGAGCCCGTCCCCTGTCCCCTGGCGTGCGTCCTTCCCTGGGGACGGGGACGGGATGGGACGAAGTGAACAGCTGGCCCGGGTCCGAACACTCTCCGAATGCGCATCAAGCGCCGCCCTCGGAAGGCTGTGACATAGTTGTTCTCGCACATTCGACCGTCCATGTGTCTAATCTATTTCAGAATGAGAATCCACATGGTACGGCGAAGGCAGCTCGGCGCCCCGCTGAGCCCGAGCGTCGCGGGGCCTCGGCGAACCCTTGCGATCTGAGCGCTCGGCCACGTTCCCGCTCCTGGCGCCAAGGACTAGAAGAGCGTTTCTTAACTAAAAACAGTGCTTCCAGCTGGCGGAACACAGATTGTTTTTGCTATTAGAAAAATTGATTTCTTAGGACGTCATGATTGATGATGTCTGTAAAGCAGGAAATCCATCAAAGACAAACTATTTTTCCCTTCAGAAAACACAAATCCCTACAATGTCATTGACTACCTATGACATCCCATTAACAGACACCTTGTCTCTGGGGATCTCTCTGGGCTCGCTTTCTACTCCGTGTTCCCCAGGCCCTTGGGAGATGGACGACCCGTGACAAACCCGTGGGAGGGGGACACTTGGCGCCATCCTGCTGGTGCTCGAGGATGAGGATGAGAGTTCGACCCTGTGCCCGCTGCGTGGTGAGGAGCCGTGTGGGGAAACAGTGACAGATTATCCCACGTCCAGCGTGAAGGGACCTCGCAGGCGAGTCCCGCTGGCCTTACCTTCCAAATGGACCCAGGTTTTTAGCACTTGCCCCGGCCCACTGCCCACCCTGCGGCCCAGCCCAGCGTGTGTGCGACGGCGCCCCCTGGGGCCCGTGGGCACAGCCTGCAGGACACGGACGTCCTTCACCCGGCTATCGCTGTGGCCCTTCTACCAGGCCACCTGACTCCAGCTCACCCGCTCCACGTCACCTTAAACACAGAAGCCAGGATTCTTCCCCCATGGGCCTCTTCACGGCCGGCTCCCTCTTCCCGTAAGTCTTTGATGCGACTGTCACCTTCTCAGAAATGTCACCTTTTCCCAGCCACGTGTCTTAAAATATCAGCTTCCCCATCACATTCCCTGTCCCTCTGCCCTGCTTTATCCACAGCACTTGTCACCACTGACGTACGGCATGACAGACCTGTCTGTCTCGTTCTCGTCTGTCTTCCTTGTGAGGAAGCAACATTTCCGGTGGTGGGGTTATCACCTGTCCCCTTCACTCCCGTATCTCCACTGCCTGCTGCTGCACGCGGCACACCCCACGCCCTCCATGAATGTTTTTTTAATGAATAAATGATTGGGTGGGCGAACGAATGGATGGAAGGATAGATGGATGGATGGATGGATGGATGGATGGATGGATGGATGGATGGATGGATGGGT
>NW_006434828.1:2079484-2088423 GCF_000325575.1 Pteropus alecto
CAGGCCACCTGACTCCAGCTCATCCGCTCCGCGTCACCTTAAACACAGAAGCCAGGATTCTTCCCCCATGGGCCTCTTCATGGCCGGCTCCCTCTTCCCGTAAGTCTTTGATGCGACTGTCACCTTCTCAGAAATGTCACCTTTTCCTAGCTGCGCATGTTAAAATAGCTTCCCTGTCACATTCCCTGTCCCTCTGCCCTGCTTTATCCACAGCACTTGTCACCACTGACGTACGGCACGACGGACCTGTCTGTCTCGTTCTCGTCTGTCTTCCTCGTGAGGAAGCAACATTTCCGGTGGTGGGGTTATCACCTGTCTCCTTCACTCCCGTATCTCCACTGCCTGCTGCTGCGCCCGGCACATCCCACGCCCTCCATGAATGTCTTTTTAATGAATAAATGATTGGGTGGGCGAACGAATGGATGGAAGGATAGATGGATGGATGGTTGGATGGATGGATGGATGGATGGATGGATGGATGGATGGTTGGATGGATGGATGGATGGATAGATGGACGGACGGCTGGACCCCTCCCTCCAACTCCAAGAAAGCACAGTGTGCTGCCTAAGAAATGCCTACACTCGGAAGTGCTGGGACCAGCAGCGGAGACAGATCCTGTAGGTTTGCAGCACGGCCTGGGAACACCGCTACAATAAGGTCCCCAGGGTTAATGATTTCAGTAAAGTCTGAGTTCGAGGGATGACAGAGAGGTCTGCAAAAGGCCTTTCACGGGCCGGGATGCCTGGCAAAATGATACGCGATGTGTGGATTACCCAGGGGAGCATTCTCGAGGAGGAATGGGATTTGGGAAGAGGTGACACTGGCTTCCTTTTGTTTGAAGAACACATTGTCTGCCACATGTCCTCCTCTGAGCTTTCTCGAACCGCCCACACAATGACTGGAGTTCCGCCTGGGAAAGACATCAGGAGGGCGGCCCCGCGGCCTCCCCTGCCCCCCCGCGGAGGTCACCTGCCTTCCTCCTACCTCCTTCCTCCTTCCTCGCCAGGAAAGCGGTGGGACCCCGCAGCAGCCCTGTTTCTCACAGCGCATTGGAGTCCCGCCCCCTGTTCCAATAATCAAGCCCCGCGTCTCGCTCGCACCTTTCAAGCTCCCAGCTCACGGCGTGCGTTCTCGTTGCCTTTCTGGGGCTCACTCCGGCCAGTCTTCTGGAGGCTGCTTTCGAGCTAGAAGACCCTCTAGACTGTACCGTATCCGTGCAGAGAAGACACTCTAGACTGTACCACATCCGTGCATACCTGGCTCGCAGCACCTGTCTACGCAGCAGCGTGAAGGATCTGTGCCCCAGATGAGTGGGCGCTCACTAACCATCCGCGGACAGAGAGGAACAAAGGGAGGGGAGGTGTGACACCGTGAGGCCACAGCAGTTTGCCAGAATAAAACACCAAGCACAAGTTCAACGAAGGAATGAGGAGAATAGTAGCGGAGGATAAGAAGGAGAGTGGAGGTCGACTTCTCAGCAGACCCCACTGGTGTCGCCTTGGCGCCCCCTCTTCACGGGCACGCTCCTGCTTCCGGCGGCAAGTCCCCGTGGACCCCCGCCTGAGGACTTTCTCTGGCCGCAGAGCCAGGCTTGGCCGGACGTCGCTTTGCGGGATCACCTCCCAAGCTCGTGCTTTGTACTCACATCTTGGTCGTGGGATCGGCTTCTGGGGGAGTCCAACCGAAGACGGGCCCCCATAGGTGTAAGTGACTTGCCCAGACGTGCAGCATGGAAAAAGTCACGGTCGCCTCACAGTCACCCCGCACGATTCTGAAAAAGGTGCAGAATTATTAAAAACCGTTCACAGACCAGAGAAAACGCCAGGCCTGGGGTAACGGCTGACCAGTTGTAAAAACAGTTTAAAGCAATTGCACGTTTACCGCCCCACCCAGACAGTGCTATGTTTTAATTTCCTGTTCTGTGCAGAGTGGTTTCTTGAATTCATATTTTCACTGATCTTTTTACACTCTCCTGCCGTAGGAAAGACTCACATGTGTAGCCCAGAGCCCTTTCGTGTTCAGCCAGCTCCCAGGAGTCCCGCAGGGAGGAGAGTGAGCTCTGGGCACGTGAGATGGCCAGCGTCCACCCTGGGAAGTGGCCCCTGTGCGGAAAAAAACAAATTAATATTAAGAACTGGAATGTACGTAGAATGGGTTACACTCGAAGTGCACGGGCGGTTATCCAAGATGATTTTTCTCTATATGAAATTTATGGACAGAAACGACCCATCGTACAGTGACCGCTTCAAGCTGACATCATCACTGAGGTGGGGGGCTGGCCTGGGCTGCCTGCACCCCCACTCAGCATCCGTCCCTCACAGAGTAACCACCTCTAACCACGATCGTGTCCCTTTTCAGAATGTCACCTACCAGAGACCTGACACAGTGCCTCATTCACCATCGTGTCCCGAGGAACCAACCTCATGCCTCGGGGACATTCAAGAGATGCCAGTGGAGTGACTGAGGGATGGACGAATGGATAAATAGATGGACCGATGCTTTTCTGTTGGTTTTCTCTCCGTCTTGTCAGAGTCAGGAAATTTATTTTGCCCAGAATCTGCCTTCTCTGTCACCTGACTACATCTTAGAAGGATACTTTGGAGGGAGATACAAGTTTGTATGTGTTTTTATACGGCCTGAGAGTCCGTCTCTTAATAAAATAGTCCGACGTGTTTATTTTGCCATATTGACGGACGCGCTTGGTTTTCATTCCGTCATCTTCGTTTACGATTTGTTTCTCTTGTGCTTCCTTCCTTCCTCTGCCATGTTGCCAAAGCTAGGCTCGTTCGCTTTTCCATTTCTGGTTTGTATAATTTCTGTTTATTTATAACAACGGTAGTGCCTCAGTTTATAGGTATAACATAATGCCAAAAATATATAATAATATGACTTTACGATCAACATTTATAAACTGTGTCTCCTAGCTCCTCCACGTAGGATGAAAGGATTCACATGTAGCATGTTATTTATTTTTCTCCTTTTGCCCTAATTCTCTCCCAAGATTTTGCTGGAGTCGTTAAGAGTTTGAAATGTAGATTATTATCATGAAATTCTTTTTATCTAATACATCGTTTCTTTTTTTTAATTTATTTATTTAAATTAGTACCAAGTACACAGTACATTGGTTAGACATCTATATAGCTCATAAAACGATCCCCACAATTGCTCCCTCCCTCCCCTGGCCTCCACCTGCCATCATATCAATGCTGACTGCTTTACCTCTGCCGCGCTCCCCACCCCCGTGACCAGCTATCAGCTACTGATTTGTACTTCTTTAACCCTTCACCCCATTCTCCAGCCCCCTAACCCCCCTCCCCTCTGTCCATCACCAAATTGTCCACTATATTTGTGAGTCTGTTTTTGATTAGTTTGTTCTTTTTGTTCCTTAGATTCCGCATATAAGTGAAATCATATGGTATTTATCTTTATCTGATTTATTTGACTCAGCATAAGAACCTCTAGGTCCGTGCATGTTGTTGCAAATGGTAGGATTACATTTTTTTTTCAATGGCTGAGTAATATTCCATTGCGTATATGAACCATAATTTCTTTATCCAATCATCTGTCGATGGGCTTTTAAGTTGCTTCCTTATCGTGGCTACTGTAAATTGTGCTGCCATGAATATTAGGGTGCATAGATCTTTACGAATGATTGTTTTGGTTTTCTTTGGATAAATACCCGGAAGTGCAATTGCTGGGTCAAAAAGTAGATCCATTTTTAAACACATCCTTTCTTTTCAGTATGTTTTCTTTTAACTTTTGCCTTAGGTCGTATGACCTTGTCGTCATCGATGGTCACGTGCTCATTAACTACGTCCCACGGGGTGATGGTCCCACATCTTCCCCTCATTGTCTTCCGTATCTGATCGCTGCTCAGTTTCGAGAGGTCCCCTCAAGTGACTTTGCTGTGGGAAGTAAGAGTCCTTCCACTTCTGAGAATGCCTCGGCGTGGCCACAGGAAGGGACGTGACTGGGCGACTGGACGCTGGGGTCCCGTCCCTCCCGTCTGGACTCGGGAGCTGGTGGCCCCCAATGACTTGTACTCACGCGGCCAGGAAGACCGAGTGTCACCCTGTTTGCCCTGTTTTGTTCGGGCAGGTTTCAAAACCTCAAAATTTCAAATGAACGCTTTCAACATCCCTGTGTTTCTGAAAGTTTGAAATCTTCACAAAGATGTGTCTAATTATATGCTCCTCCTCTGAAAATCCAAAATGCAGATAGCTTTATTTTTTTCCCCCTAAATATAAAAGTAACAGATGCTCGGCTGTCTGCAGGACGACATCGATTTACTCCTATGGTTGAAAATGAAACAGAACAAAATGAACCTGCTCTTCTGTTGATGGTGACCTCCTTCCTCTCGAGCACATCGCCAGGTGCCTCTGGGGATGCCGACTGGCCACTCTGGGGCCGAAGCCAGGGGGCCACCTGGGAGCCACATCTTCAAGCCGAGGCCCTTCTTTTAAACATAGTGCTGTTCAGATAGCTCACAATTTTCCTGTTTCCTGACGGTTCAGGGGAGGAATATGATGGTCAGCGAGTCGTTGGTAAGTTCTTTTAGCCCCAGACGGTGCGAACAGAGACAAAGGTGTCTTCTGAACGCAGACGATGGGAGTGCGCAGGGCCCAGTAGGGGAGGCAGCCGGGGGATGCGGCCTGGGGAGCAGGCCCTCTCGGGAGGTGCAGCAGCCGGTGGGGGGCCTCCTCTGCCAGAGGCCCCTCTATGCTCTTTACCAGCTGTGCCCTGACCCACGAGGAGGCCCACAGGGAGGTCCTCGGCGTTGCTGATCCCCCTGCCCTCTGTCAAGCCACAGGTATTTGCATCCAACCTCCGTGGGAAGCAGCTCCGTCAGGAGCCCCGTGGGAGAGGGGGCCTCATAACTAGGCCCAAAGGCTTCCTCCACCCCTGCTCCCTTCTCAAATGGCCCTGGAAGCCCCCCGAGCTTCATTTCTTGACAGGCCCCGGTCCCTGCCTGAGCCAAGGCTCCGACGGGGCTGCCTTGGTTTCCCGCTCTGCTCGGACTGTGCCTGCGTCCGCTGCTCCAACATCAGTGCTGAGCCCGAAGTGGCCTGGTGCCTCGGCTTTGGGAAGACACAGCCGGTCCTGGGGGAACCCGCCGTGCAGCGGCCCGTGGGGCGTGTACCTGTCCTCTGAAACAGCAGCCACGTCCTTTGCCGCTTTCGATCCACCTATAAACACACATGCCGTCTCATATTGCCGGCTGATTTTACGTTCGGAATGCTACGTGATTTTAGAAAGAGGGCACATGATTCTACTTGTCATTCCCATGAACACTCACCCAGCCGACAGGTGACGACACGGGCGCCGACCCACGCGTGTCACCCGTTTGCACGTGGGAGGAAGGAAGCACAAAACAAGAGTGTTTGCGAGACCGATGTTTGAGTGTGATATTTTATTCTTTCTTCTGGAGAGTTTGGAAAAGGTCTTGACCCACCGATCACATGAAGTAATCATTTCTCCGGACGGCTTCCTGGCATTTCCGAGGAGAGAAAGAAAGTGACAGGTAATCAGGGGGGCGCCCGCCACGGGTCCTCCATCCTCACGTGGCAGGAGGGTGCTCGCGACACCTAATTCATCAAGGCTTGTTTTTCCTGCCCGAGCCACGTACACAGAATCGCTTGGCAAATGGAGAAAGAGAGAGAGGAAGTCATTCTTCACCTTTCGCAGAAACGTATTTTTGTTTTGGTCAATTTCCCAAATAAATTATAGTCTTGTCTTACTGCTTCATTAGTAGAATTCTTGTGAGTATTATTTACTACGTTTAAAAGCTGTACAACACTCAAACATTTAAAACATAAAATGTAAAAAAAAAAAAAAAAAAAGTTAGCCAAATCGAATGTTAAATTTTTTGCTTTTTCCCACTGGCTCCAGTTGACACTGAATCATCTCAACCTTGCGGTCTGTGGTGCCTGCTTCAAGATGCAACACAAATCAAAATTTCAAGAGACTGGATGTTTAGTTTCCATGTAACTCATCAGGCATTTCCCCGTGTGCTGTGATAAATGTTTCTCTCAGCCAGGAATTTTACTCAGCAGAATAAGTCTCAGGATATACAAGCTAATGATGCCTGGAATTCGAAACTTAATTGTTATTATTTGTGCCGGACATTTAAGAAAAAGAAAAAATCCGTAGACAGGTTATTAAGAGGATGCTGAGCGATGAAGACACTCTCAGACCTTATTATTGTTTATTGTACCCAGATGTTGAGCATTCCTAACATCCTAAAGGATTCGTAGTAACATCAGATACCAAACTTCTCACTTTTCCTTGCAGATATTGAGTCTAGATTTTCCTCATTGAAAACAAAACATTTACACTGAGCAAGCGGTGTGCGCCTGGGCAAGACATCAGTTCTCAGCAAAGCAATGAGCTCAGGTGAGACTCATGATATAATTGAAGAGCGAAGCAAAGCTCTGGCTGCTGTTGGAAATTTCAGTCTAAAAAAAAAAATGGTGTGTGATATGTGCACATTTGGATTTTGTAAAATTTCCTTTTTAGAAAAGAAACTAACAATATGTACAACCAGGACGAAATAAATTATTCCAGCAAATATGCAGAGGACGATTTGAAAGGATTTTTGTTTTTTAATGAAAAGAAAAGCAAGGCATGACAAATCTTGATAAGTGTTAAAATGTACTAAATTCCTAGTGAGGACCAGACACTCTGCTCTTTGCAATCAGAAGGTTTTTGGTTATTAATTAAAATACACGAGGAGGAAATCGTAGTTTGACCAGCAAAGATCGTCCCGCTAGCTCCTAAGATATATTAACCACACAGTAAAGCAAAACATTGAAATCATGAAGAACTAGTTTTTAAAAAGACATAGAGGTACACGATAATAAACAAAAATAAGATTATTATATATAAGAATTTGACAAATAATAAGTTAGCATTCCATTTAGGAAAAAGAAGAATTGTGTGATAAATGACGTTAGGGTGGCTCGTAAGTAATCTGGAGAAAACCAATCCAGAACAAAACCCAGCGTGTCTTGCGTTAACAGGCTGTCCAGCCTCGCTTCCTGTCGGCTTGGCCAGTGGAGGGAGACTTAGGTTCGGGACAGTGCTTACTCACCTGTCCCCTCACGTGTGGGGATGATCGTGCTTCCGGCCAGCGCCAGGCCCAGCGCGCTCACTGTCCCTTCCCCACCTCCCTCAGCCCTGCTGATGCGTATGACAGTCCTCACACTGCCCTCAGTCACCCGCTCTAGGGGGCCATCCCTTCCCTCCTGGGCTGCCGAGCAATGCAGGCGCCCCGGGGGACAGCCACCACGTTGCAGTTTTACATGCGAGCTCAGACCATTCTTCCAGGCCTGGAGGGTGGCGCTGCAGGTCTGATCCGTGTCGGCTGGGTATGCAGACGCCTGGGGGATGAGCATATTGCAATTTTACATGCGAGCTCAGACCATTCATCCAGGCTGGAGGGTGGCGCTGCAGGTCTGATCGGAGTCGGCTGGGTATGCAGACGCCTGGGGGATGAGCATAACCTCAGTTTCGAATTCAGTGGTTCTCTACCAGCGGAGATGCTGCCCTCCCCTCCCCCCAGGGGACATTTGGCAGTGTCTGGAGACGTTATTGGTCGCTACGACTCGGGGGCAGGGTGTCACGGGCCTCTAGTGGGTAGAGACCAGGGAGGCTGCTAAGCACCCAGCAATGCCTGGGACATTCCAAACCCACCACACGGAATGGCCGACTCCAGGACGGCCGGGCTGGCCCTGAGCTGACTATCGGCAGACATGATGCATTCACAGCGGCGGGTCGGCAAAGCCGACTCCTCTCCTGTGGAAGCCAAAAAGCCTATTTGGCAAACAAAGTTTCCACCGCTGATGCATCAGAAAGTACCAACCAGAAACACTGCCATCAAAATCTGAAAACCCAGCTTATCCATCTCCGTCCCCGGGACAGACCTCGCAGGTGAGCTGGGGACCTGCCCTCAGCTGCTCAGAACAGCTATGACCAACATGGCGAGTGTGTGGGATGTGGCCTCTGTGGAGGTCGGCTGCTCCCCAAACCCGTGTCGGAGTCCTGACCCCCGGGACTTCAGAATGTGACCCTACTTGGAGATGGAGCCTTTACATAGGTGCCTAGGTTAAAATGAGGTCACTAGGGTGGACTCTCATTCAATACGACTGGTGTCATCCGAGGAAGAGACCAGGACACAGACGCACGTGGAGGGAAGGCCAGGCGAAGACGGAGAGAGAAGATGGCCGTGTACGAGCCGAGGCGACAGGCTCTTGGAAGAAACCGAGCGGGCTGACACCTTGGTCTTGGACTTTCAGCCCCCAGAACTACGAGAAAATAAATTTGTCTTTAAGCCACTCGGTCTACGACGCTTTGAAATGTCAGCCCTTGCAAACTAACACACCACGTCTCTGGCGTCGGACCTCCGATAGGCTCATCACCAGGCGCGAACTCCCACTGCATGCGCCATAGCTGTCACTCAGATAGGCTGCTGCTGGAGTATGTCGTCGCTTAGCCTGGCTGTCCTCGTCCCAGGTTCTTTCTCTGAAATGTCACTGAGGTGTCTCTTCATGTGTTCAGTTTATCACGGTTCCCCGTTGGCCGTGGAATTCCGTGTCATCGACTGAAGGGAGGTTCTCGTTTAAGTCCAACCATTTGACATTTCACGTTCCCTTTTCTGTCTCAGAATAATTTCACTAAAAAGAAGAAAACTGAAGAATAATTTCGTAACGAGTCAACTGATTTCATCTAAAGCATAATATAACTGAACCTGAAATTCAATCTGTGGGTCATTTTAATGTTTTGAAACAATAGCTTCAATATAGATTCCAATTAGGCACGGATATTATTACACTGGAAAAAGTCCGTACAGAGGAAAGAACATAAAAAACAGAAGAGAGAGGAAAAATGAGATAGATAAGAGACAGAGAGACAGGCAGGGGGCATCTGCTTGAGGAATTAAT
>NW_006434828.1:2088532-2099231 GCF_000325575.1 Pteropus alecto
ATTTTTATTTCCTGAGCAGCTCCTCTGCTGCGGTACCCTGTCTCTGTGCTTCTGGCTCCTTTGACACCCCTAAGAATACGTTAATATTCCCATGGCACATAAGGCAAGATGGAGGTACAAGATGCTGAATGAGCAGCCCAAGGCCCTGGGGCTGGTGGGAGCCCCACTCTGGGCTGAGCTGATTCCAGGGGCTGACGCTACACCCGCAATGGCTTGCACCTCTCCGAAACAGATGGGGTTTCAGAAAGGACCCCTCAGCACCCCAGGCAGCCGGATGCTGAGCGGGGTCATATGGTGGCCTTCCACAGAGGCAGGTCCCCACTACCCAGGATGTCGGCATCCGCGTGGGAAAGACGGCGCCGAGATGATTTCTCTGCACTGCCAGGTGTGAGCGGCTCCGAGCACAGAGCTATGAACCAGGAGGCTGGACACACGCGACGCCATATTCCAGCTTTTTCTAAAGGGCCCGCTCTTTACGCTCCCTCTCCTTCCATCGAAGCGGCATCGTTGCTTTTAATTGTTCTGATCGATATCGAAATAATTTCAGAGAGTCACCTAATTCAAGGGCGACTCATTTCATACAAAGCAAGTAAAACCGTCTGACTCAGCGACAGGGCCCGGCCTGGTCATGCTAGCACGCTGGGACGATGCTGGTGCTTTAGAGCGAAGGTCTCTAAACCAGGCCTTCCCGCCGCATGCTGCGCTTAGGGACACAAACGAGGAATGGCGAAGCAGATTTAATGTCATTCAGCGTACATTCCTAACAGTGCTATTTTAAGGATCTTTCCCTTAAAAAGTTTAAATGCTATTTAAAATGCCACATTCTACGTAATGGTAGAGCATTGGAAGTTCTCCTTCAAGCTCAAGAATAAAATAAAGCTAACCACCACGTCCAGCATTTTTACATTGTTTAAGTTCCCCCACGATGCCAATAAGAATACAGGAAAAATAAACAATTCATTGGCGAGATATGGAATGAGTGACTGTCAGGTGCCACTTGGGCGTGGGGACCCATGGGGAGATTACCAGTTAGATAATCTTCAACCGACATGGAGTTTGCCTTCTAGTGTGATACAGAGACACTGGGCACAGGACTAAACAAACAGGCGGAGGGTGGGGCCCGATCGACGGAACGAACGAGTCTGAAATGCCAGCACGGTGGAATGCGACAGAGATGGGGTGTCTATCTGAATGAGTCATCAGGCCTCTGTGAGGACGTGACTTTTGAAACAAAACTCGAATGTTGAGAAGAACCAGCCTTTCCGAGATTTGTGTGGCGGGAAAGGGACATTACAGCCGGAAATCACATGAAAAGCCCGTGGAGCAGGAGCAAGTCGGCCGTCTTCTGGGGACGCAAGAATGTGGAGGGGATGGAGCATCAGGCTTGAAGGGAGGGCTGACCAGGACAGAGCCTCGGAGGAGACAAGACCAGCTGTGCAGGATTCGGAGGGGAGTCGGGATTCCAGCAAAGGGCCATGGGGACCCAGAGACAGGCGGATGGATAACGTGAGGTCCAACCACACGAGGGAGTAGTATTCAGCCCTAAACAGGAAGGCAATCCTGTCACATGCGTGGAACTCGAGGACATTACGTAAGTGCAATGAACCAGTCACAAAAGGACAAATACTGCGTGCATCCACTTATATGCGGTCCCTAGGGAACTGCCATTCATAGAGACAGAAGTAGATGGCCGTGGGCGGGGGATGGGAAGGTGACATTTAAGGGGGACAGTTTCAGTTTTGCAAGACGAAGCAGTTCTGGAGACGCGTTGCGTAACAATGTGAATTTACTCAACACTATTGAACTGTACACTTAAAAAATAGTTAAGATGGTGAATTTTATATTAGGTTTTTTGCCACAATTAGAAGTATTTTTAAAAACATCTTAGAGGGTACTAGGGAGCTGTGCGAGAGTTTTGAGCAGGAAGCAGCTACACTGAGATTTTTAAATATTTTTAAATACTCCCCCAAAAAAGTCTAAAAGACAAACTTCTTGAAAATCTAAAGGTTAATACAAAGACCTCTGTGAAGGAGACAGCTATCGGAATAATACACAGAAAAAAGGAAAGGAATAAAGCCATCAGTCATGGAAAACAAACAAAACCTTTGTGAAATTCAAGATCCCATTTGAAAAAGACTCAAGGATTTGAAATAATAATAAATTGAATTAATTACATGTGATACCATCATGAAAAACCTTGCAAAATTATGGAAGAAGTACTTGATAAATTGTTACTGGTGAATGCACAAAAGTATAAAACCTTATTAAGAGGTTAAAATAAGAACGACAAATAACATGTAGAAACATGGTGTTATATTTTATAGGTATAATGTGATTCCAATCAAAATATAAATAGGATCCTTTTTATATAATTCAGCCAAATGATGATGAACTCATCCAGCACGCAGAGTGTGGAGTGGGGGCGCGGATGGACTCCCCACGAAGCTAAGGGAGCTCAGACGTTTCGTGTTTATAATTTTGTCTTGTTTTTCTCAAGAGGGTCCCCAAATTGTGTAAGTTCATGTTCCACAAAACCCGGGGTCTTCCCATGTGGGTGAATCAAAGACTATTCTAAATAGAGAAAAATGAGTTGAAGCTTAGCCCTTTTAGAAAACAGAGTAATATCTTCTGTGGCTATGATAAGAAGCCAGTGGAATCGGAAAGTAATGGAAATAAAGATGAATGTATAGAACATACATAGCAGAAGACCCCGCGTATTACCGTACAATCTTCTGAAAACAAAGTGGTCAGGATGAACTGTAAAATAAATAATATTGGGATAACCTGGTAGTAATTTGAAGAAAAACTAATTTATAGTCATACTTTACATCATAGCCTCCAAATAAAGCCAGTCGTTTAATCATTACAGGCATATTCACAGAGAAAAATCAGCAGAAAATGTCCTGCTTTTGAAGAAACGATAAATAATATATATTTTTTTCAATATTAAAGAAGACATGGAGCAAACTGATGAGCAACTTAGTTTGAAACATCTTTGACGGGATTGATTAAAATTAAAAGAACTACATAATATGTAGAGGGAAACATGCAAGATAAAATGCATACGTGAATTACATCAGTGAATATAACTAACATTGATAACGCCCTTGAAAAATATTCATGCATGTTTGGAAAGACTTAAAGACCCTCGTCAGAAAACGACTCAAGGCCAAGTACGAAAAATATCCATATAAGAGGGGGTAAAAATAATAACCCAACATCTGAAAAAGAAATGGATATAAAAGCAAATGTGACGTACGATTTTAAACTTAAATCAGAAAAATAGTTTAAATAACGTCTCTCGCTGGTGTAGTTGGGATGAAACTAATACATACATAAACACGCATGTGTGCGTGTGGGACGCGTGATTACAGCTGAGAGCTCTGTAAAGCGGTACAAGCTTTCTGTAGACGACTAGGTTATGACAACTAAAGTGCTTACCTAGCTTCCCACTTATAGAAATCTATCTAGAAGGAATGATGAAAAGAAATGGTTACGTAGAAGATAGACACGATATTTAAAAAGGCAATCATCGACATCACCTGTTAGAGATAAAAATGAGAACAACGTAAAGATCGAATAAGAGATGAACAACCGAGTGCACTTGTTTGCTTTAATTTGATGGAATATGGCCTGGCCAATAAGTGCGACAGCTAAAAGATCATGTAGAAACTAGGGCGAGTATAGGATAGAATATAAAGTGAATGCACTGCGCGAACACAGACAAATGCCTGATCCCACCTTGATCCATCGGGGTAGAGAACAGGAAGTAAAATTCAACATCCTCTTGGTCCTTGGTGTGTGTGTGTGTGTGCGCGCGCGCGTGTGTGTGTGATGTGGAGGAGGGGTGGGTGCTCAGAACTAAAGGAAATTGCCAGATATCAGGTAGAGAACAGGAAGTAAAATTCAACATCTTCTTGGTCCTTGGTGTGTGTGTGTGTGTGCGCGCGTGTGTGTGTGATGTGGAGGAGGAGTGGGTGCTCAGAACTAAAGGAAATTGCCAGATATCAGAACCACTTTAGGTCGAAAAATAGTGGATTCCCATATTTTACAAAAGAGCCTATATTTCCAAACTGTGGTTCTGGTGCCATTCTGCCTTTCAGGACTAGACCCTCTTCAACGTCAAAGCCAGAATCAAGCTGTCTATTACCTGAATATAAACCATAAGATCTTGGCAGGCAATTTTTAAACATCAAAAGAATTCTGAATAAAAACTGAATTCTTACTTGCATTTGTTTAAAAGCCTTTTCTTCTCACTGTCTCATTCTTGGTCATAGTTTCTCTCTCCTGGACTACAAGTAGAAGGTTATTTTCCACGTGGGGAGAAATTTGGCTCCGCGTGACTTTAGCCTTTCAAACTGAAAGCTTCGGGGCCAAGTCCCGTTGGGAATTGAATTTTGACAGCACTGTTACATGTAAGGAGTGAGGTACGTGACATCCTCAGGGGTCTCTGCTTTATCCCGTACGCACCCTCATCAGTCCGCCGGGACAGCCTGTTAGTCCCCGGCGGCCCCAGTGGCCACCTTCATCGCCCAGACATTGCCACCCGAGTTCATGCTCTTGCAAAGTCAAGGGGGAACGCTTTCCTGTAAACGGGTGTTTTTAATGAAGACGTGTACCGTTTATAGAATGAACACAAATCAAACAGAAGGGCTTTTCATATATGTGTAGGTGAATTACACTCAGACTCATTTTCCATCGAAACGTTTATTGTCTAAAAAAGATCCGGACCATAAAGGAGACCGTTAAAAAAACTGCACCGTTTCAAGGGCTCGGGAGCCCCTGAATCGACGTCTTTGCTGGCGCAGAAAAGGGCCGTCACGGCCCGCCTTCCGTCAGAAGTGGGTGGCCAAGCAGCAGGCCTGCGGCCACCGTGGTGACACCGAAGCGGGTGGCGCAGTGACAGATACTGAACGGAAGAGAGCTGGAAGGCAATTAATGCTATTCTGAACCTTTAGTAATGGTGCACGGCTATCTGAAAGCGAGATCTCCCTGACGGCCTAGGGCTTTTAGACCAAAGGGAGCTTGGGTGACGACTGAGAAAACTTTGTGTGGGTGTAAATTTGCCGAGTGCTAGGACTGTGCTTGAGCCTCTCATTTTAATTTGCTTTAACGTGATCGTGATGGGGTTAGGACAATCAATTCTTTTCAAAATAAAACGCCAAGCGGAATGCCAAGCGGAATGCTGTCTTCTTCGAGATATGTGCATTTTTTGTGTGTGACAATATAAAGATCAAGTTAATTTACGCCCTTTGCCTCTACCTCCAGCAGCAAACGCCCTCTCTGTCTCATCCTGCGAATGTGAGCTACACGCGGGGCCATTGTTCTCGAGCTATTTGTCCTTTAAGAGTTTGAGAAAATGCACACTCAGCCCAAGAGGAAAGGGTCAGGTGCCAGCAGAAGGAGCACCGTCAGAGACAATGGGTCATTGTCACGCCCGGGACCCTGAGTAACCATCTACATCTTTGAGGAAACTCTAAGACCTGCTAGAGATGCCTCGAGGTTCGGGGCGCCCCCGGGAGGAAGGGCGGCTGCTCTGAGCGAACCTGTGCGTCTCTCCGGCGTAACGGGGTTTGTGGTTTGGAAGGCCACCTTAATTAAGTTCCACTCCACACCCCGGCTTGTTTCACCGCTAATCAAATATTATTTGAAATCATAAATAAGGAAGCCGTGATGCTGGCCGCATCGGGAGACATCACTGCTTTGCATCGGAGAGCCTGCTCCCGCCAGCCACCAGGCGAGCCGGTGGCTCCGAGACCGCCCCACGTGCAAAGGTGGAGGCTGCACTGGAAGGCTGGTCATTTCAGTATCCCGTCCAAGGACCTTCCCTGCCTAGCTCTGCAGACGTGTCGCAGCGTGGCTTTACTTGTGCGTGCTGGCAGTGTCTGGCCTATGTTTGGTTTCCTTCCTCTGAAGATCTGAGAGGGATTTTTCGTGATTCCAAACTCGGCATCAACATCGTCCCCGAGACCTTCTATTCCCTGAATGTCACAGGAATTGGCTTCGCTCTCTTAAGGGTGAACCGTTTCTCTGATTTAAAGAAACTCTTTAAATGAAAACATGATGGGGTTTGATCCACACGAGGCCAAACCAACCGGAAGGGGAAAGAAAATTCTCCCCTACGTCACCTGAGTCAAGGTGACTCGCTGCGCTGACTGCTAAGTCGCCCGACCGAGCGATTCCGTCGCGGCCCCCACGGACGCCCCGCGAGGCGCCGTGCAGTCGCTCACACAGTCGTTCCCCCTCCAAATAAATCTGATGCCTGAGCTGTAATTTAGTTTAAGGAACTGTTGATATTTCTGTGACAGACAGAAGTGGGGGGAGCTTTGGGAAAACAGGACTTAGGGACAGACGGGTCTGTGGAAGATTCTCCCTTCTTACAGCCCTTTCCAAGGTCAGCCAGGCATCTTTCATAATCAAAAAGGGACTTCTGGGGACAGGAAGCCTCTTCCAGGATGGCGGGAATCAAACGGGGAGAGAGTACAGCTTAAACAGAGGATGTAGCCTAAGGACAAAAAATCGATAGCCAGAGAGTTATCCGTGAAGAAAGGAAGGGAGGGAGAAGCTTGCGACAGACACCGGAGCAGTTTCGGGCCTCCTCGGCCTCTGTCCACCGGGGAGTGGCCGCCCTGCTATGACATAACACCCCCAACCCTATGTCCTGTCCTGGGTGCTTCTTCTGTGACCTCAGCATGCTGGGCCTCAGTGTCCCCACTGAACAATAGCCGCGCTGGACCAGATGACTGCTGCGTCTCTGTTCGGTCTCGCTGCACTAGGACAAGGCTGGGTTGACTTTCTGGTACCAGTAATTCGTCAGCCACCATTCTGGGCGTCACCAGAGGGGTCTCCATGGTGTGTGGCCCAGTGTGCAGGGTATTTACTGTTTTATCAGGGTGATCTCATTCCCTCGAGCTCATATGATGCTTTATTTCTAAATCTTGGAAAGGACGTGTGAGGAGGGTGTTTGAACTAGGTCTTGCCCTGTGGATAGGATTCTAACAAGCTGATGTGTGCTGTATTCCTCTATCCCCGGCCAGTGGCAGACATCACTAATCGACCACCCAGAGGCAGACATCACTAAAGGATCACAGCTCCCTTTCCCACTGAGCTTTGCAATCCTTCTCAATACAGGCCCCCAGACTCACGTCCTCAGACTCATAATGTACAATCTACTTATTGTCCTGTCCTTGTTCTAAATTATGACCAGTCCCTTCTTGAACTCAGCTCAGACCAAAAGGGATTCCAGAAAGGACAGACAACCACTGATAACTCAGGGTCCTCGATGCCTTCTCAGGCCTCGGGTATACCTCCTGCTCTAGGGTTTGGTCATAACTCCACGTCAGCCCACACCTAGAGCCATCTTCCTCCGTGCCTGCCATGGGGCAGGAGGAGAGTGGGGTCCCATTCATTGTCTGTAACCTAGATCAATACCAGCAGTGTCAACATGAGAGGTGAAATGATGCCATTGGGACCCTCTTAGGCTTTCTGGGGAGGGAAGAAGAGG
Organism: Pteropus alecto; assembly: GCF_000325575.1. Classification (NCBI taxonomy): domain Eukaryota; kingdom Metazoa; phylum Chordata; class Mammalia; order Chiroptera; family Pteropodidae; genus Pteropus; species Pteropus alecto. The sequence continues at coordinate 2,096,037 of NW_006434828.1, forward strand.
GGGAAAAATTGTTAATTATTAGCTTGTGTCAGGCACGTGACATGGCATCTCATTCGATGCTTTCACAGTTCTGAGAAGCATGATGGATGGATGGATGGATGGATGGATGGATGGATGGATGGATGGATGTTTATATAAATAAGATAAGTGGATAGCCTGGAAAATAAAATGGTATTACACTGTTTCATTACAAATAACATTTTATTTACTTTATTTTTAAAAAAGCAAAAGAAATTTTATAGCTTAAATTTGAGTATGAGGATTTAGCCCACTTACACCACCTCTGCCACACATACTTCACCTCCCACATCCTCTTATTGTGGTTATATCATCAATTTTATTAAATCAGTGGTGACTGTGTACATTAATATGATTGTAAATATCTTTCAGAACTGAGCCATGATTATATTTCTCTCCTGTTCAGATTTTTCCTCAGATTAGCCAGGGTGGATGGATGAACGGGTAGATAGTAAGTAAAAAAAATTTTGGTCATTTGCAATGTCAGTAACCAAGCGATTTGTTTGAAAAACACCGAGTTCGGATATTTCTGACTTTTCCTTGGAGGCTTCTGCTGCTGTCGTTACCTGCCCAGGTCCCCATGTGGTCAGTCAGACCGTGCCTAAGATAAGGAACCCTTTGCAGTTTGCTACACATTCTCTAAGCAGCAGGCAGACATCCAATGGGTCATAATTATAATCTGGATCCGTCTTCTGTCCTCTCTGGCTGCCTGCTATACTCCTGTATTTTCAACCGAACGCTGTCTTTCGAAGCCCGTAACTGTCTTAACTTCAGTGTTTGCTCAGTGCCGAAGTTACGGAAGGTGGACATGCTAAGTGGGCACACTACGCATAGCATAACTAACACACGTGTAAGAACGCCCGGTCTCTAAGCCATTCGTGGTAATGTAGGCGGCACCCCTGAGACCCTGCCCTCCCGTGATATCCTGTTACAAGCATCTGAGTAGAGGAATCTCGGCGGGCGGCTTTCTCATTCTCACTGAATTTTAACAATTTTCCCTCCACAAGACGTTCGGCGTGAGAACACCCGAACGTGCCCCGGTGACCCTCCTGGGCAATCGCGCAGCTGTCCCCATGAAAGGGAGCAGATACTTTACCCCATTATTTCGGGGGGCTTATCATCCAAAATGCTCCAAGACAGTTTAAACCCTTGAGAATTTATAAACATTTTTTATTAGGACACTACCGATCGATGGAACCTTCACCCCTCTTTGTCACCTTGCATTTCTTTCTAAATAAAGGTGTGATAACAACCTCAGTGATAAACCCGGGTACTGAGCTCTCTCTGTGCTCGGCGTAAGGTTCCATGCTTTGTCTGCACTATCTCAATTAACCTTCGTAAGAGCTCGTTTACAGACGTGCTCACTGAGGCTGGGAGAGGTTTAGACAGCTCGCCTAAGATAAACAATCGGTAACGCACGGAGCCAGGATTGGAATACAGCCAAAGCCAGTACGTTTTTCATCTTCCCTTTAAATTCATTCTCCTTTTCTTGTTTTCCTGTAATCGAGGGAAACATTCTGCCATTGATTGATCACCCCCCAAATGTATATATATGTGTGTGTCTTAGTCCTCCAGTGTTTTCAAATCTAAAGAAGTCTGTATGTTATACACATCAGTAATTATTTCATTTCCTGAAATGGGAGGTAGCGACATTTTTGTTTGCAGGTTGTAAACTCGATCAGATGGAATCCAATCGTTCCCCTTAAGCTCACCGCAGGAAGGTACCCTCGTTCCCCGGAAAACAGAAAGTCCCTCTTCTCGCATCTCGCCTCTGCCTTTTTATCACTGCTTTCATTACTTGGCTCCGTTTAAGATTCTTCCCCCAGATGTTCTTAATTTGGAAGTTATTTTCCATTGCACGTAAGCCCCTCAGTCCTGTAAATGTTTGACTTCTAAATTCTCCGTATCTTGGAGAACTTTACAGTGGTCACTTCAAACATCGTTATGGAATTTTCTCTGCTCCTTTAAGACCATTCTGTGAATTAGGGACTCGGTGGGTGATACCTTACTGGCTCCGTGCCCCCTTTTTCTCAGGCTTGGGTGTCTGTTTATGCCTTAAGCACATATAGAGGTATTTCTGAAGCACATAGAAACGCAGCTCCTATGGATGAATATCTTTCCAGTTAATTTCTCTTCCATCTTGGGATCCTCATGTTCAACGTTAAACGGGTCTGTGCCGGCCGTCTTCGGTGGCACCTCTTCATCCAGCGCCTTGGGCGGAGCTCAGCTTATCGAACTCGCTCATGTGAAATGCCCTCAGACCCTCCCCTCACAATCTCAGGCTGGACTGCCCCTCGCTCACCGTCCCTCCTGCTCCCACGGCCCTCGATCCCACAGCCCTCCCCAACCAGGGTCCCTCCCTGGAATGCCTTTCCTCCCCCAGCCTACCTGCCCTTGGGACATTTTAATTAATATGTCCTAATAACCATGTTAATATTAATATATTGTGTTAATCAGTAATAAATCAATTTGGTATCTTCTAAGGATAGATTCACATAACTAATCTTTTAAAAAATTATATTCATTTGGATCACACAGATTTTTTTATTTTACACTGATTTACCAAGTAAAAGCTACTAAAGACAACTGAAAATATATTTCTATGTTCATTCCTATAAGTGATCTTTTCATTTTGGTGTTACATTTCCTGCTGCGGAAAAATAGCATTCTTTATCCACAAAAAAAGTTAGGATGCTATAATTAAATTGTCAGAGGCTATGGAAAAAAGTCTCATTGAGGTATCTGATCCATCTTGCTAATATAGGGAGTTTGTCGATGTCCTGTCTAACATTTCTTTTAGTAAGACATTGATAAATAACACATTTATAAATGGTTCATGTAATGAATTTTTAACAACTTCCCTGGGAAATAATTTTATGTCCCCATAAGATTTTCCTGCTACGAAGGAAAGATTCTTTTATCTCTCATTCTAAATTTCCTTATGACAGATTTGATGGCTCAGTGGGGTGATAAATTCACTAAATACTTTGTATTGCCAGCGTGGAGCTGGCATAAGGGGTCATGAAACCTTAGAGCAGGAAGGGACGTACCAGGTACAAAATCACACGGACCGCATGGTCATGGCCGTCTCTGGGCAGTTCAGATGAAATTGTTCAAGTTTGTTTATAGACTGGAAAATGGTCATTTTGTCCAACAGCATATGGAGTATGATGGGGG
>NW_006434828.1:2099347-2106947 GCF_000325575.1 Pteropus alecto
CCCATGACGGGAGGAGCTGTCTCCGGCTTGGCTCCGCCTCCATGTCATGACCCCCTACACGCCCGCCCTGGGAGCGGGCAGCGGCGTGGAAGCATCTGTGCCGGACTTGGTTCCTCCATCAGCGATCAGCAATTGTGCGGGCAGCCGCTGGCAACCTCCCTCCCCACCTCCCTCCCCACCTCCCTCCCCACCCCCTCCCCGCTCACTAAGGAAAGGCATGTTTTCATTTGGGTTTCTTCCTTCAGTGGGGCCCCCATGGGAGAAGCAGCTGGGAGTCAGGGACCCCACCCTCGTTTTTTGTTTTTTTTTTCATTTTTACCTTTTCAGAACATGGAAGCAGAAGACCGGGTCAGAGGAGGTTCCGGTGCACCCCCCACTAGACCCGAAATCGCGGCTCCGTCCTCACGCTCGTCCCCACCAGCTTCTCACTCACCGGCGGCGATCTGTCTCTCCGAGCCACTCTGTCCCCCTGCAGTGGGCGTCCATCCCCTTCTTCCTACACGCCCTCCCGGGTCGACGCGTCTCCCCACGTCTGGGCCCTGCCGGGGGATTGCTGAGGGACATGGCCGTGCGAGGCTCCAGTGTTCCCGGACATGGCACGGCCGTGAGATGCCTGTCTGCCTAAAGCCAGAAAGGACTGTAGAAGGTGAGGTGTCACCTGACTGCACTCAGCGTCCGGTCCAGACCTCGGCTCACACCGAGCCTGACGGGCCGGGATCGCAAGGTTAACCACCATTTGTTTCCGGGTGGCGCGAGCGACGGTAATTTTCTTGTTTCTTAGTGTCCTTTTGGTTTCCTGCTGTCACATGCACATTTTGTAACGAGTAGATTTTTTCTTGGAATTGAGGTGTGGGCTGCTGATGAAAGGCAGTGGCCGTGAGAACGGAGACTTGGTGACCGATGGCTTGCCAAGGAATGAGGGGGCACAGGCCGCGGTAGCTGGTAGGCAGGGTGCAACAGGTAACGTGCCGCGTCCTCTTTCTACCCTACTGCGTGACAAGGTCCGGAGATGGGGACAGAGGCTTCGAGGAATGCATCGTCAAGAACGAGGACGTGGCATGTGTTTAGGGATAACTGGTTTCTTAGAAACGATCCTATTAATAGGGGGAATTTGGGTAGCGCAAATTCTAGTAAGTGTAAACGCTGTACAAGTGGATTTCCTCAAAATTGCCCCTGAGGAAAACATAGTAAATTCCCCGCGTATGGAATCAGCTCTAGTCACCCTGACGTGTCCAGAATGCGTAAACCCTTTATTTGAACAATTATTAAGAGAAATTCCTTTTGACGCGCCTCTTAAAGATGTTATGAATAAATCACAACAATCTAAATTACTAGAACCAGCTTATCCTCCTGTGCCCACGCAGTTAGTAGAAAAATTAGTAAAGGATAAGAAATTTACTCAAAAGCCTGTGCCTACTATGGAAGGGCCTCCTTTTGTGGCCTAGTAGAGAAATGGAAAACTCTGGTATCCACCTAGGGGGGCTAATAGTATGAAAAGATTACCTGATCTTCCTTTGTCTTATACAGGCGCTTATCATAAAGATAATATATGTATAGTGAATAAAGATGGAATTCATGTGCCTTATAGTAGTTTAAGTTTTATAGAAAGGCTGGCTAGGTCAGGACCTCCTTGGAGCTTAAAAAACGAAGGAACAGAAACTTAGCTTATGAAAGCAGCTTTGTAAAACTGATTTTTATAAATATTTTCCTCCATACTGCACCAAGGAAACTTTTGAACAGCTATGAGAAAGGTTCCGCTTGAACTTTAGATATAGCATAAATCAAATAGCATTTAAAAGCTTTCTTCAGGCAGAAAGAAGAACAGTGTCTGCCCACAAGCCAATGCTTGCTGTTATGAATACATCTATCTATCACCTTTACTTAAATCAAACTGTATCTTACGTAATAGATATAAGAATTAAAAGTTTAGATTGTTCCTTCAGGTAGTTCTGTTCTAATGATTGAGAGAAAAATGTACTAGTTAATCATGAACATTAATAATAATATACTCTATAAGATTTTCTGCTTTGCCTAACCACAGAAATGTAACTCCCTGCTACCTTAACCACAAAGTATAATCAGATGCCAAAATAGAAAGTATAACAGTTGCACTCAAATCACAATAAAACGGAACAGCGTCACACCGCCTCTGAGTCGTGTAGTCGACTGTCTCCCACGCCGGCGCCTTGCCCACCTTCGGGGCCCCCGGATCCTGTCGTGGCTGGACCGCGGCAGTAACGCTTGGGCCTGCAGGAGGAGGGACGTGTGGCGGACACCAGGGATGCCCTCAGCATCCTTTCCCCGCCAATGCACCCCCTGCGCCCCAAGGAATAAGAGAAGAGCAGAGACGTCTTCCTGACTTAGCAGAAGGAAGCGAAAAGGAGGGAGGGTGCACCACGGACGCTGGCGGAGGAGGTGGCGTGGGAAGGGACCGGCCAGTCATAGGCAGGCCCTGGAGGGTGGAGCCCGGGCAGCGCCCTGGTCCCCGGAGGGCCGGCAGCCGCGGGCAGGAGCGCGGGATGGATGGTCGGAGTCTGCGTCCCGAGAGCCTCACGGGGACAAAGAAAGTGAGTGTGGAAACGCGAAAGAGAACGGAGTGACCGCTGGGCCAGCCGAGGCAGACGGGAGGGGCCGCCCCACGGCGGGAGGTGACGGGCTGGAGCGGGGGACGGGAAGGAGGACTCTGGGGGGGGCAGGGAAACGCGTGCAGCCCCCCACGCCCACCCCCGGGCAGGGAACGAGGGTTTGGGAGCCCAGGGAGCGCGTTCATGCCACACGTGTTCACTGAGAAGCCGCTTTGTGCCAGGGGCTCAGTGGGCACCACGGGGCCACGAAGAGGGAGGATTTACAGAGTGTCCTAGAGACGAAAGCTGGAGTCACCGCATGGATGAGACTTCCTGGGGGACCCCGCCGCCCAGGAGGGCATGACACAGGGGAGGGGGCGTTACACCGGGGACCCAGCCCTCTCTCCAAGGCAAGGCCACCGCCCCACGGAGCACAGGCTGTGTGAGGACAGGACACTCAGGGAGCCGTGAGCCACCAGCCAGGGCAGCCGAGTCCACCTGGTGGCCAGTGGGGGACATGAGAAAGTCACTACCAGATCAGAAGATGTAGACACGTGGGAGCAAAGCCGTGGCCCAAGGCCGCGCGTACTGACCACAGGGCCACTCGGCATGTACAGACTCGGCTCTCCTAAGCTCTCTCGGCTTCCAAGCCTCGTCCTGTCCTTGGCAGAACCGTGAGGCTCTTCCCAGATGGCCAGACAGGGAAGCCGAGGCGGAGAGCGAGCTGGTGCGCTTGCCCCGAGACGTAGACACGGGGCCGCCTGCCGGAGACGCCGTGCCGTCGGCGGCTTACGTTATGCAAACGTCCAAGGACAATTTCCTTCCCACCACAATGGCAGTTTTCTCGTTGCTTCCCCTAGTCTTTTGAGAAGCCGTTATTGACTTTTATTATGTCATTTGGGGGCTTCTATTCCCCAAAGCGAGTCTTTTCCAAGTCTTCCATTATTGTAAAAAATAGAAGAAAAATGAAAGGAAGGAAAGAAAGAAGAAAGGGAGGGAGGGAGGAAGGGCGAGAGGGAGGACGGAGAAAAGGAAGCCACTCCCCAGAGATGGCCAATGTCGCGAGCGTTTAGTTGAGTCAGGATGTGTGCCCTACCCAGGTGGCATCGCGGTCCCCACTGGCGTAACGTGCAGAGCTTCAGGCTGTTTGTTTAGCCGACGGGGCACTCACTGAGTCGGTTACGGACCCCGTTATCGGCCACACCGGCACGGCGCGTGTTGAAGAGGTGGAAACTCAGTCTAGGAAAGGACTCGGTTCAATTTTCGAAGGGCCTGGTACGCACCAGTTTGGGGACATGAACGTGGGGGGCATCCGCACAGACAGATCTGCGGGACTCAACCGCCCCACATTCGATCCAGAAAGCAGATGTCCGAACATATGCGGTCTTTGCCCCGGGCAGAGCCAGAGCAGGGCCAAAGCCTGTCCCTCCATCCCCAGCTCTGGGCCCACACCAGCTGGCGCGGGCCACCATCCCCTGTGGTGACCGCGGGCTCTCGGCTCTGTCCTCCTCGGCCACAGTGGCCATTTGGTTCTGTGGTCTGGCCCCCCTTCCAGCCCCTCCTCCCACATCTCCCCTCCATCTCCAGCTGCACACGGGTCTCAGGCCACACAGGGCCACACAGGGCCACACAGGGTGACAGGGCCACACCAAGCCACACCCAGAACCTGACATGCTTCCCCTCTGGGCCTCAGTGTCTTTGTTGCAAACCTTAGCATAGGCACAGCCTCGTGGAAATCGGCGGGAAACGGAGGGCAAAGTCAGAGCTCAGGCGGGTGTGTGTCGTCCCCGGCACCCCACTGGCCCTTCAGGAGACACCAAGCCAGCGGAGAGGCTGAGGGGTCTGGGCAGGGTCTTGAGGTTGTGGTCCAGAGACACGAGACCACTGAGCATGTGCAGGGACGGACAGCCACAGCAACCAGAAAACGGGGAGCTGCCCGAGCAGACGCCCCAGACCTCGTGGGCGAAGACTCCTGATGGATCCCATGAGCACGGAAGCTTCCAGTCATCATTTCGGGACTTTCCTGACATTCTGAAGTGCTCCCTGGACCTCAAATGAATACGCCCAGGAAGTCTGGCTCTTCCGGACAAACTCAAGAACAAGCTGGACGGCAGTGACTCACTGTGCTATGGCCACCATCCCTGCCCAGCCAGCCGCCCCTTGAGGAGGTCGCTGACAGAGCTTAGAACCTCGGTCTCACCCCACCTCACCCACCCCAACCTCTTCTTACCCTTCGGATCCCAGTGTTCAGCCCTCTGCGTGACAGCTGTCCCTTCCCTTGAAGGACGGGCATTAGTCACCCTTCTCTGTGTCCTCGTGGCACTGAGCTGATTCCGTTTACCTGGGTCTCTTCCCTAAGAAATCGTGAGTCCCCTGACAGGGCAGGAACGATGCCCGGCTCCCCGGGGCTTCCCGCTGTCACAGCCAAGGGCCGGCAGCCAGAGGTGCTCAGTGAGCACAGCTTGTGGGGACAGGTGGCTCCCGAAAGGGCCCGGGCACCCGCCCTGGTTGCTTCATCATTCTCCGATGTGACTAAAAGGCATTTACTGGTTCAAAACTCAGAGCTAAAGTTATTTTGCAGAGTCCTCTTAAGATGACACAGCGGTGCACGGTCTAATGAATCCTTTTATGAAATTACCTCTGGAATGCAAAGTACCCAATGCTCCGAAAGTCCACTAAACCTCTTACCTACTGTGAAAATCAACCGTGTTTGCTTCTCATGGTAAAAGTTACACGATGGCCTTTGACATAACGCAATTCGAGTCTATCGAACCCAAGCCACGGGCACAAGCTGCCTCGTTCAGGATGACATCTCCTGTGGGCCAGCCTGCTGTGATCCGGGAGGGAAGAAGGGGAATGCGGGGGCCTGGGAGACGGGAGGCCCCGGAAGGCGCTGAGACGGGCCGAGGGCCCTGGAGGGACCAGGGCGGGCCGGGGTCGGCTGGCCCGCCCAGCACACTGATGTTCAATGTGCATAATGTAAGCTCGTCATTATCAGGCACGATTCTGTTTCACAGGTGCCAGCACGTCATGACATACGAGAAGTAGATGCGGACATTCAACAATCAGTTTCTCTGTGGGCTTCATCAGATATCTCAAAATGCCCCCAAAGGGGGCGGGGACACCCCAGATGTGGAGAACAATGGCCCCAGCACTAAGGGAAGCAAAGCCTCACTCAGAGTGTATATTTGGGGTACATCATTTGGGGTGCTGGACCCTGGGTTCAGTTCCAAGGGCAAAGCCAGGATGGGGGGTCCTCCTGTTCCATGGCCTGAACCCCAGGGAGCAGCTCCTGCCCTGAGCCGCCAAGTGGGTTCAGGGTTGGAAGGCGGATGCCGGTGTGGCCGAGGCGTGTGTGTGACCCTGTGTAAGGACAGTCCGGTGTCCATCTGGGATGGAGTAAAAGGCAGACTGTGTCAGTGCCGCAGACAAAGGCACGGGCGCCCCCCGCCCCCAGAGCCAGTACGGCCCCAAAGCCCTGGTCGACCATGTGCCTCCCTCTGCGAAAGTGTCCCTGGCTCCTATTCCCCTCAGACACGACACACTGTGGCCTTCCCGGAGGCCTTCCCCAACCCCTCTGACCCCGCCAGTGCCCCGCCCGGGCCCCGCCCCTCCCTGCCCTGCTCGGTCCTGCCAGCCCCCTTGCTCCCACCCCGGAGCCTTTGCCCATGATGCGCCCTCCCCTGAAACAGCGCCCTGCGGAGCTGCCCGGCTACTCCCACACACACCTCCCCGGGGTCCCCGCTCCCGGAAGCCTTCTCAGCAGGCCCGCGGACCCCCGTGCCACGACCCCCCTCCCTCTGCTCCATCCTCTCTGCCGCTCGGAGCCCCAGCTGGCCTTCTGCGCATTCGCTTGTTTGTTGGCTGATTGTCTGTCTTGCTCTCGGGCACCTCACTACAGCCAGGCTCTGCCGGGGTAGGGGCTTGGAGGTGTCTGCTGCCGCACCCCCAATATTTGCTGAACAAGCAAAAAACCTTTGCACCCAGAGCACCGCCGCCGTCTCCCCCGGCTGCTCGGGCCCCCGTGCCGCGTGTTTCCCGTTGGTGACGATGCTAAGGGCCTACGTCAGGCTCCGGACAAAGGCCAGCAGAGGCATTTGCTGACCGGTCCATCCTCGTTTTCAAGCTCTGCATCTAAATCGAGTCGGATCTTAGAAACAGGCCCGGGACCCACTCCGTAACCCCTCTCTGAAACGCCCGCAGGCCCCCGCGAGTCCACGCGGGAGCCCGGGCGAGGAGCAGCTCGGGCCTTATCGCACCCTTTGTCTTAGCAAACGCGCTAGCCTGAGACGTCGGCTCCCACGGCCCCCGCCGGCTCACCTACGTGCACTCGCCGCTCGCAGCGGTGACCTGCTACCATTGCCCCACGCTGAGCTACTATGGGACATTTGGGGCAGCGTTTGCTTCTTCGAGTGTGTTGCTATTATGGATAAAGGGGTCTGATAACATCGGAAGGTTAAATCCTACTGTTTATGGAGCATTAACTCTGAAACCAAACGTTCTCGGATTCCTGTCTCCGGAAGCAGCGGTTCCTGATGTGTGGGTGGCAGGCCCTGGGGGGTATCAGGGCTCTGTCCTGCTCCAAGTGGTCACAAGTACCATTTGCATCCTAAATAAGTCTCATGTACCAAAGCTTGACTGTCACTTAACTGTGTCCCATGAGGCTTTGGGATCAATAAGTTACGACTTCACCTAAGTATCTCTCAATCAGTCGGCACCAACTCGCACTCATCACCCCACAGCCGCCACCCTAACTGCTCCCCGCACGGGAACCCTGCGCGCGGTGCGATTCGGAGCAACTGCCCGATGACGCGGCATCTTTGGGGAGACTCAATGGATTCAAAGTGAGATATTTATCATCAGAAGTTCGTGGAGGCGACTGAAGGAGGAGCCAGTGACAAGGCACCGGGAGACCCCGCGTGGAGAGCACTCGCCTGGGAATTCTGTTTCCGAGGTTCTTGTCTGAGACTCCGCTCTCCTTATGTGCCAAACCGCCCTCCTGCTATGGACCAGCAGCAACGCAGCCAAGAACCCGC
>NW_006434828.1:2107390-2125692 GCF_000325575.1 Pteropus alecto
GGGCGGCCCCGAGGACGCGGTCCGAGGGCCGCATTCTGGCTGCATCCGTGTGCGAGCGACAATACTGAGCAGATCTGAGAGAGGGGACCGGCCATTGGCCCTGACGTCAGGCCGGGTAAGAGCATGGCTGCTCCACAGCCACCCTTGGCATCCAAGGCCTGCGAACGTCGGGATGCGTGTGCGCTCGCGCATGCGCCCTGCACCCCTCCGGCCGCTGCCTGCGCTTGGCTCCGGCTGCCGTTCGCGTGCTCGGTTTCGGCCTTTATATAACCCCAGGGGGGAAACCCATGGTCCAGTGGCTTCTCTGCCAGGAGGCGAGGCGGCCAGACCAGATCCCTCCCCTGCCCAGCCCGGAAGACAGAAATACAGACCCCTCCCCTCCCTCCAATCAGAACGGCCCCTTTCATCTCTTTATCAAATATATTTATTTTGTTACCCAATTCTCTAAATTTGTACAGCACGTCTGTCTGCGGTTAAGGAATGAGTTTGAAATCCACCGCTCTGGTTTTCACTAATATGTAAAGAAACTGCTTTCCCTGAGTCGAAAATGCATTCATTTTGTAAGTGATTAAAAGGCTGAATGTATCATTGTTCTAAACTTTCCTTCTGAGAACAAACAATCCCTACAGACGCTGTAGCTTTTTCTGCGCAATTAAAAAATGACCTAAGTTCTCGGGCGACACGGAGACAACGCAGGCGGGGGGTTCGGGGTGAAGGGGGGGTCGACTGACCTGTTCCTACCCTAGGGCACTAACCGAGTGGCTTTGAAGAAGCACTCAACCACTGCAGTCTGCATCTGTCACCTGGGGGTGACCGCTCTCTCCTGTGACAGATTCTCCGGTCCCCAGGGCTGTAACTGCCACCTGCATTCCGAGGATTCTCCAACAATTCCTCTGTGGGACCCGCCTGTGCCCAGCGGCCACTCCAGGTGCTGAGGGCTCCCAGATGGCAGACAGACAGCTGAACCCTCTGCCGCCCTGCCCCCCCCCCACACACACACACCCTATCTTGATTGGCGGCTCCAACACCTCCGGGGCTTCTGCATCAAGAAACCCAGGGCTTACGGAGGGGCCTCTCTGAGGAATCCCCTCCCCGAGCTCTTTCAAGCCCGACCCCGCCCAACCACCCCGCGAGGGCCTTACCTCAGCCTCTCCCCCTTGACAAAGCGGCTGCGGTCACTGCCCATCTGGCCTTCCGAGACTCACAGCCCTTTCTCCCAAGCTCTCCTCCCCACCAGCAACTGCAAATCTCTCTCTTCTGCGTGAAATACCACCGGCTACTCACTGCAGACAGACTCCAGTTACAGCTCCTGGGGCGGGCCGCGTGCCCAGGCCCCCAGCCACCCCTCCAGGTCCATCCCAAGGCCTACCTTTTCCTCTGACACCCAGGGGTGGGGAGCTGCCTACTCAGGTCAGGCCACTGCGCCTACTGGGCATTGCTGTTCCCTGTACACAAAATCCCAACCATCCCTACGAGGCCACTGAACAAGGACCTTGTTGGTTTTCCCAAGCCCAGCCCAGTTTCCAATCCTCAGTGATGCCTGTGCTGCTGCCACAGAGAGAGAGACGCGTGATGACCAGGGCACCCTCCCCCCGCCTCTGCTCCCCACACCTGGCACCAGGCTGCGGTGTGGCAGGCGTGAGCAGACATTGTGGGCCCAATGTCCACAGGTGGCTGCGGTAGAAACCTCCTTCTACTGAAAACGGGAGCGGAAGACCGTGACGGTCCTCAGACCCACCTGTGGAAAGACTTTCTTCGGTCAGTCGGGTTTACAGATGAAAATTTCCTTTAAGAAAATGTTTCAGTATCTCAAACTAATTACAGTTTGTAGAATATCCTTGTTTAACGAGAAACAAATAAGAGTAACATTATAATCGTCCCAGGAGGAACTTGATATTGGGTCTAAAACAGAATTTAATTCTAGTAGCTAGAGAGTATTCCCTAAGGAAGCCGACGAGAAAAGGTCTTCTGGGTACATTGCTAAGAAAGAGGCATAAAGGTCGTTTATCACCCAGAGAGTAATATTAGTTCTAGCCCTATTTTCCCTTCATTCTTTTAAATCACAAAGTACGAATGAGGAGCAGAAAGCCTGAAATTGCAAAGAAACTCAGAATTGAGGAAGGCGGACGAAGTAGTCTATTCATACGACCTCAGAGACTTAGGTACTAAAGACACCCTCCAGTGTCCAGCCCCCAGTCCGACCCAAGGGCAGGGCTGGTGCGCGTATTTATTTGTTCTGTCCAGAATCCTATAAGGTGTTAGGATGCCTTCAATACATACTTTTTTTGAAATAAAAATATTTCCTATTAAAAAAAAAAAAATTCGAGGAAGGCTGACAGAGCCCGGACTCCGCAGAGACCCACCGTCCAGCTGACAGGCCAGTGCCGAGGGGCCCCCTGTGTGGGGGCCGCGATTTCCACCTAACCGCACTGATTCGCTGAAGTATCTCTGCTAATAACTTCGTCGCTGGGATCCTGCGACGCTGCGTCTCAGAGACACGTGCAGCTTCGCGACCAGGTTCTGCCCTCTAGACGACAGGCTCCTTCATCTTTACGTTATCTTTTCTCGTCGCTCCTTTACGATTCCCTCTCTTTCCATTTTTTTTTTTTTCCCAGTTTTATTCGTCACCGATGTCTCGCTTTGTTTCCCACAAGATCGAAGTGCTTTTTCCACTAGGCACGTACATCCTCCGTTCCCAGCTATGGGTAACGGTGGAAGGTGGTGTCTGGGGAGACATGATGCTCAACAGAATCAGTAATTGGCAATAGGATTCTAAACAGCGATCCAGCCCAGGAAAAAGCGAAGCACAGTTTATATTCCTTCGCCTTTTTTTTTTTTTTTTTGCCATAAAAGACGTTCAGGATCCATTTTAGTGCACCTTTCGTCTCTTTTCAAATTCAGCCCGTGAAGCGATTCTCCAGCCTAGCACTCACCGAAAGCTGTGCCCACACCAGGCCTTGAACGGCCGGACAAGCCTCATGGCCGTCCTCTGCGGGCCGTTCCTCGTCATTCACTTAGGTGGTGTGTGGGACGGTGGATCCTGGCGGCTGCCTGTCACGGCAGAGTGCTCGCTTTGTGCCGGTGACTGTGCTGCCTTTGATTGGTGACAACCCTACAAGGTCAGCATTGTTACACCCATTGTGCAGACGAGGGGGCTGAGGGTCCAAGTGCCTAAACGCTTTGCCCAGAGTCGCCGTGGCGCAGGCGGGTTCAGGCTCCCGTGGGGGTGAAGGAACCCCCAAAGAATCACCGCACATGCATCCGCTTTGCCCCTTCGGCCACACAGAACTGGCGCCATAGCCTCCCAGTAGGCTGGCCAGTCGCCCACCGTGGCCCCCTCACCTTCCCACCGGGACTGGCCACTCCCCTTGGAGTCGCAAAGCTGATTTGTGCGGACTCCATGGCACCAGCCCGAGGAGTCACCTGAAGAACAGAGCTCCCTGTCCTTGTGACCGAGGCCCCACGGACCTCCACCGCGGGCTCTTCAGACATCAGAGCAGAGACCGGGCAAGAAATGAGAGAACCCCAGAACAACAGACTCTCCACCTGCGGGCCTTCAGACTCTCTTAACGCTAACCTTTGACGCATTTCTGGGTTCTGGCGACTCCCTTGGATCTTCATTAATTGAAAAGACAAAGGAAAACAAAAAGCAGACGTGCAGAAAATGAGAACTCCCTTCCTGGAATGTTCCGTAGGTTTGGGAGGGCCCGGACGCCCTCCACATCCCCGTTCTTAATCCCAGCTTTAAACTCACTTCGCTGAGCCCACATCTCCACCGGCTGCCATGCCAGGACCTTCCACATACACCGGCCTTTGTGGCACAGGGACCGGTGCTCCTGTGAGAATCTGGCGCCTGAGGATCTGAGGCGGAGCTGAGGCGGTGATGCCGGCGCTGGGGAGCGGCTGCAGATGCAGATGAAGCTTCGCTCGCTCGCCCGCCGGCCACTCACCTGCCGCTCACCTCTGCCGTGCGGCCCAGTATCAGTCTGGGCCTGGGAGTTGGGGACCCTTGACATACACCATAGGGGTTTCACCCACCCAGGACGAGATGCTGGCCAAGGCTTCACCGTCGGCAGTGGACAGCAGCACCAAGCTCCCAAAACAGTGATGTCTGAACAGGTGGAAATGCATTCACGCCAGCTGCTCCCCTGTTAATTCATCAAGAGAACGCATAACATCAAGAAAGCAGTCACCTGCATTTTTGTGTGTTTGTAGTTTATACTTCTCTTTCTCTCTCTCTCTCTCTCTCTCTCTCTCTCTCTCCCTGTTCTTAGAGTTGCACTCCTCTGCTTCTACATGCCTGCTAGTTGCCTTACTCCTAGTTGTGTTTTTTTTTTTTCTTTTTTGTGTTTTTTTTTTTTGCGGGGGGAAGAAAACAGTTCTTGGCATATACAGGGGTTCTTAGAAAAAATGAGAAGACACGGGTCCTTTAGAAGCCTCGGCAAGTTGACGTTTTATTTATCTCCCTCTGATAGAGGTAAGGTTAGACTTTTGAAATTTAAATAAAATGATTCGGGCTCTTGGGTTAATTGATAAGAAACCACCACATGGCCAGAGCCCAGGATAATTTCCTGAGGCAAAAGATGGATGGGAGCGGGAAGTGTTTTCCGCTGGCCGCTTTTTCGACATCGGTTCTTAAGGAAACAGACTGGCCCATCCCGAGGGTTCTCGCCTCTGAAGTCGATGCTATAAATCAGGCCTAAGGCTGAGCTCGACCTGTCACTTATACCTCACAGCACATGGCAGTCACTTTCTTGGATCAATAGACTCGGCGTCCGTGACCTCCGGGGAAAGGGAGCAGACTTGAACTTCCTCGTTCCCTCCCTCACTCCTTAGCGTGCCTTCCTCCTTCCTTCCTCCCTATTGATCCCAGGGTGAGCAAGTGAGTGTGCGTGTGTGTGTGTGTGTGTGTGTGTGTGCGCGCGCGCGTGTGTGATCCAGCTACACTTCGGTAGAAAGAATCATCTTTTAAAGACGGGCCAAAGCCGCTCGCGCAGGTAAGGGCCCGGCACACCGACCTGCGCCTTGCGGTACCCCCGGCTCTGCCCCCTTAGTCTGCTCCAGCTCCCAGGACGAAATGTGGTATCCTGAGTGGCTTTCACAGCAGACGCTCATTTCTCACAGTGCTGGAGGCTGCAAGTCTGAGATCAGATGCCGTCATGGCCACATTCTGGTGGGGACTCTCTTCCTGGCTACAGACGGCCGGCCACCTCCTCACCGTGTCCTCACGTGGCAGAGAGCTCCGGCCTCTCCTCTCCGTATAAGGGCGGCAGGGCCACACCCGTGTGACTTCATTCATCCTCAGTCACCTCTTTAAAGGCCCTGTCTCTAGCACAGTCGTGTGGGGGTGGTTAGGGCTTCCATATACGAATTTGAGGGAAGACCTTCGGTCCATAGCACCCACCTAACACAGCCTCCGGCCTTGAGACTGCCGTCCGAGTCAGTCCTCCTGCCTCCCAAACTCCAGAGGCTGCGGGTCAGGCTTCTTGATGGATCCCACTGAAGCCCCCTCACCTGGCTCCAGGTGTCCCATACAGGAATGAGGGACATTCAGCACTCTGACAGCTCTCCCCAGAGGGGTCCTGCTCACTGTCCTCTGGCCCCTTACCTGGGGAGTGGGTGACGCTGGGAAAGCCATTTCCAGCATGGCTCCCACGCCCCACTTCAGCATACAGACCCCCCACCCCCTGGCATTGTCGTGCTGGTCTCTGCTAAACCTCTGAAGCAGAAAAGCCTCGTTTTAATATCCTGTGACAGTTACGAACATCTGCTAAGTGGTAAAAGCAGATCATAGAAGAAAATTTATGGTTTCATATCATTTTTGCTTTATTAAAGTAAATATTTATTAAAAATCCCTAAAAGGCATTAATATGGTATGGGAAGTAGAGTCATAAGTGATTCATTTTCTGTTCGTTTCTTTACATGTAACAATCACTTTTTTGCAACTGGGGTATAATCACAGGAAAACACTGAAAATGTTATTTTTCAAACTTTGAAAATAAAATGCAGAAGAAACTACAATGCCATCAGGGCTACGCTGCCCAAATGAGAGTGATTTCCTTCAAAAGGAAAAGAATTCTCATGGATTCCGATGGTTCCCAAATTCTTTCATTATAATGTTTCTTAAATACGTAGGAACAAAGTTACAACACCCTCCTCACTAGCAACGGGCACTTACAGAGGACTCACACGAAGAAAGGCCTAGGAGCAAACGAAATTCAGATCATCGAGTTATTTTGCTAAAACGAAATCGTTAGTTCTGGGTTTAACACTGGCAAAATGTGTCAGTGGCTTTGTGTTTACTTGTCATCGCCTGGAATGTGTTTTATCGTTCAGCTTGATGGGCCGCCCTTCGAATCACAATATTATCATTGTCGCACTTTACCCTTTTAATTTTTCACGTATTCTTCTAGTTGTTTTAAACTGCCGATCCATCGTGTTGACAGCCCAGTCGTTTTAAAAGTGTATTCCAAAATGCAACGAGGAAAAATCAAGATGTGCCATTTCATGAAAACTCCCCCGTGGCTCCGCTCCCGCTCCATTTACTGCTGACGGAGCTTTGCAGTTCGTCCCACGTGAGTCATATGAAGTTGAGCCCCGGCAGACACATCTCTGCGAGGGGACAGCTGGGGCTCAGGTCCTCTGGTCGCCAGCCCCAGGTGAGGTGGCGGGTCTCTAGGCACCCCCCACGCTCTGCTGCCTAACCTCTGCAAGCCTTTACTGTTTAAGTCAGACGTGACTTCGTATTTGGTTGAAGCGGCGACGTCCCTTTAATATTAAGCCTCTGCTCTTCTTACTCCGGGATGGTTAAAGAGCCTCATTTTGGAATCCGAGGTCTTCGAAATGACGTCGGATCCAAGTCCTCACGCGTTAAACCGCTTAGAAAGCGAAGCCTTCCTTGTGCAAACGGTCCCGGCGGAGGAGAGGTCCTGCCTTTCTCGGTGGCCGAAGGATTCAAGCTGGGACAGTGGCGAACATGGAAGGACGCGGCCACACGACGTCAGGCTTATTTCATGAGACCACACGGATGGGCAATGGATCCCAGCGAGGGCCTTGAAATCGCACGGAAAAAGTGGTTTTCCAAATAATCTCAAGTGCGTCTAGGCTGATTTTTAAAAAGTACCATCGAAATGGAAAGCGAAAATGTCAAAGGCTCACGGAGAACCTGCAGACTGCCGAGAAATTTCAGCACGCGTCTTTTCCCAGCTTCCTAACACAGTAACATGGCAGTCCCCAGTGTCCCTCGGCTTGTGCGGGCGTGACTCCGGTCTCTGCCCTCGTCGTCATACACAGTTCTCCCTGCGTCTGTGACTTTGGGTCCACATTCCCCCTTCTCGTGAGCACGTCGGTCATACCGGATTTAGGACCCACCAGACTCCGAGGCGACCGCATCTGAAGTAGATGCCATCGGCAATGACACTAGTCCCGGAGGTTCACACTCACGGCCTCTTCATAGACATGAAGTTCGAGGAGATATTCTTTAACCCAGTGAAAATATCCATAAATACTTCTAGAGCGCCACTTAATACAGAAGAAATAACTTCATGTCTCTCGATTCCCCAGATTTCACATTCCGACGTGCGAGTTCAAAAAAGCACGCTCCTGCTGTCTCAGCATGGAGGTCAGCTCTGTTTCCAGCCATTAGAACACATCATAATCATAAAAGCGGGAGTTTACTGGTGTGTTGCTACTTTGGGGTAAAATATTCAGAGAACCATTCATTCATTCCTCGTTCGATTAGCATTTTCTGAGCACTAAGATCCATGATTTGCATGTGTCTTGGGGGAAAGGGCCCCTGCTTTAAAATGCTCATTAATGCTTAATAATAATGTGAAGATAATAATGTGAAGAAGCCCTTCCCAGGCCTGGCTCTCAACCAGCCGCAGGCAGCACCAGCCCTCCCCTCTCCAGGGAATGAACCCCCTTCGATCCTCCCATTTAAGGGCTGTAGGACAATTTCGCAAAAGAAGCTAGAGAGCTGCTCTGTTTGGGGTGCTGCTTTGCAAATGGAACCTCTCAAAGCAAACCCTCTCCTGGGAAAGGTTAGGGTTCCCCCCCGGGGCAGAAAACTAGAGCTTCCCATTGCCAGGCAGACAAAGCCCCGATTTGCTGCCCAAGAGGGGGTGACCTCCTTTACCCTGAGGAGACTTTCAAGGTCACCTGACTTAGGTTCGACGAGACTTTGAGAGGCGGGAGGCACAGATGAACAGTATGTCCTCCGCTTAGGGTGATACGTGTGTAGCATTCAGCGACGTTTCCAGCTCTTCATGATGTGCATCGTGTCCCAGCAAAGATCAATTATGAATTACATCATGTTTTTCTTTAAGTTGACTCATTTGAAAATTTTAAGTAATTTATTCCCATCTTGGGCAGTAATATCCATGGGTGGGGCGGGGGGACTGGTTTAATGCTTCGGTTATGTGGTTTAGTTCTATTTTCTGGTTATATTTTCTCTAAATCACATTCAGATAATATATAGCAAATATTCACTTATCTGCCACGTAAAATCCCCTCAAGTATTACGCGTGGAACGCTGCCACACTTGAGAAAGACCGATTTACTGCAGCCTTAGTGGTGCTGAGTTCCTGCCATCAGCAGTGGTGGCTTGGGACCCAGCGAGGGGGCGGCACAGGCCCTAAGAGAGGAGGGGGCGGGGGCGAAGGCGGGTCACGCGGCCAGCGCGCGGGCCTGGCCTCGATGCCAGCGCCACCGCAGAGCACAGAACCTGTCCTCCTCACACCTCGCTTTTCTCGCCACGCGACTGGACCAGCATCTCCCCCTGTGCCATCGTGAGAATTCGCGGTCCCTCATTCCGTCATTCAGGGCACCATGAACGGGGAGCCGGGCACCGTGACTGGCCCGGTCTTCCGAGCGAGAGCCGCCTCTGTGTGTGTCGTGGGTCACCTCTCAGGCGCTTCCTCGGGAAACCTCTCTGGACACATGTCCATCCATCGTACAACTGAGTGACTTTCAGGTCTTGTCCTTATTTCTAATTTTCCACCTGGGCTCGCGTGGCCCCTGCTCACGGTCAGACGTCAGCCCCGGTGCGGATGGGCTACTGCCTGCATGGGGCTCCCTAGCCAGGGGAAGAGACGGCAATCCACTAATTTTGCAAGTTCACATCAAAGTGTGGTCCTGGGGTATTCGGGGGAGCAGAGAGAGAGTCCGCGCATACAGCGCAAAGGCCAGAGCTGGGGTAGAAGGTAATGAGGTCGTATATATACAGCGCTCTGGATCAGCCCACCTCCCATTCAGGTGGTGTCGGTGACGAAGCTGACGCAGGTGCGGGGTTCCCAGCCTTTGATCCGGGCTGAGCTACAGGCACTTCCAGGGGCCGAGATAGAGCCCCGCCCAGACCATCCATTAGAAGCTGATTATTCATTATATCACTCCATTTACGTGGACACCTAGAGCTCCGCTGAGTTTCTTTCATTAATGTCTCTACCTCTACGTTTCCAATTAAAGAATCACTTTGTGATGTTGTCTATAAAAGGTACTTGGGCAGTGAGGACCCTGCAGATGATTAAGTCACTACACTCATATTCACAGGGCTGACCCAATAGAGCACTCGGGTTATATGGCAACAGATGGCATATTTTCAGAAAAACCAGCACATCGTCAACTGCCCACTGGCACAGCGTGGAAGTAGCTGAGACACCCCAAGCCACCGCACATCACAGGCTTCCCTCTTCACTCCTCTCACTGAGGTCACGGGGTGATGAATCTGACAACACAATAGCGATTTAAAATATTTATTTTACCACGACATACCATTTAATCAATTTCACTTCAAAACATCTCCTGGATTGTTCCCTTTTGCCACCGTAATCATGTGAATGTAAACATTCAGCTTATGATCGGATGACCTAACGACTTTGAAGTTTGTAAGGGTTTTAAAATCCCCTTCTCTTTTGTGAAAGTACAGGAAATACAGAGCCTGTTAAAAATCACTGCGTACGTCCAAAGGGGAATTTATCATATTTAACGACTTTGGATTTCGCTGCTGCTGAGTCCACATTCTCCACTGTGAGCCGCAGAGCCAAGGAAGGAAACCACAGAGGAATCTTTGATGTCAAAGAAAAGCAACAGGGATGGCGGGGAAGGAGATAAGGGGCGTCGCTTCCTCAGAAAAGGCTGGACGTACACGAACCAGGACGCGGAGGGCGGCCGGGCTTCCTGGCCTGGGCGTGCCAGCGCCCACTGTTTACTTTAGAACGTCAGCTCCGCGTCCCTGGCGTTAGAATCACGCCGTTGCAGACTTTCTTTTTCCTGGGGTATGTTTCATTCTTTTACAGGAAGATGCAAGGGAACCAAGTCGTACAGGAAAAATCTAAATTCCCAACAATCACAAGCCGTTTTTTAAAAGAAATAATCAAAGTCAGAATGTTGGCTCGATACATCTTCCCAAAGAAATTTGACACATTGATGCTTGGACAGTTTTTCTGGTATTTTTTTTTTTTTTTAGCTTTCATTATTTGAATGATGTCATTAAAAGCGGACCGATGAAAACTCGTATTATTTGCATAACATGTATAAAGAAAACTCTACAGTGAAACTTGAGAGCTCCAGAAAGACCCATGTTCTCCACCCATTTATTCAACCGTTGAACTAACGTTTGGAAGACAGGTCAGCCTGAAAGGTTTTGGTGATCACCTGGGCTCTACCTGCCCCACGCTGCCATCGCCACCTCTGGCTCCGTGTCAGTTCAGATGTGCTTGATTACCTGGCACCACGCACAAACCTATGAGAAGAGACATATGCTCAAGAGCAACAAAGGTCAACTGCTGCCAGAAAGAGAAAGAATTTTTGGAAATACAAAGAAAACCATTCAAAAGAACGTAAACCAAAGCTCTCTGGGTCACCACACTTGGACATGTAACATGACGACACGGAGCAGTGATCGATGTGCAGAACCCGTCTGACTCATTAAAACAAGGTTAAATTAAATTTGTGTCCCCCGCGTTCTGTTTAACCTGTTATATTTCAAAGTCCCGTGGAAGATGATAATGTTTAAAGTTTTCTTCATAAAAATTAGGTTTAATGATCTGGTCATTTTTCTTGGGTGCAATAATACATTCTCGAAGACGTCAGATGACTGAGGTATCACTGCAGTTTACCCCAGGAAGTTAATATTTGCGGGGCCTGAGTACGACCGCAAATAGCAGTCGGGCACCCACCCTGGGGAGCGTGATGAGAAGTTCCTTGCCACAAGGGGAGTGACCTTTCTGAGTCCCCAGAAGAACCTGCTGTTCTCGAAGGAGCTATCTGGGGAGAGGACCCAGCAAAGGGCAGAACTCCACGGCCCAGATGATACCGCGGAATCCCGTAGAATATTCTGCCCTCTCCCGGAAGAGGCTCCCAGGAGCGCCACATTTTAGCCCAGGGACCCTCCAAGCAAAGACAGAGGGGGACATCTCTCCGGTCCAAGGACGGGGCAAAAGGGAGGGTGAACCCATCTCGATCTTTTCTCAAAAGTGAGAATGGCAGACCCCCTAGGGTCGGCGTCCCACGAGACCGCGTGCCGGGGAGGACACCGGGCTTTCGTGGGCAGGAGCGTGTCTAGTAGACACAGACAGTTCTCAGCCCAACCAGACCCATCCGCCTCTGGAGGGAAGAAAGTCCCCAGCACGGTGGCGAGAGAGACGCATGCTCGCAGGAAGCCTGCGAGAGTTCTGGCTCACTCCCGTGCTCACACTTACTGAGCTCTCCTCACTGCTCTGCCTGAAGCTCCGACTTATCTTTGAGAACATAAAAGCCATCAAAAGCCAGGGACTTGAAACATATTTGAAGAGTCACCTTTACCATGTGGCCTTGGGGGTGTTTTGAAACCCTCAGCCGGCTGACTAATTTCAGAGAAAAGGCCAGGCACAGAGCAGTCCTGTTAAGTGGAGCTGGTAACCGAGGATGGGAGGGAGGCTTCCCGGCCAAGACTTCGGAAAGAAATGAGATGCTCTAAAAGAATAGATCGCCGTACAGGTCAGCACGGGGCCCTCATGGGTACGCCATGGCTTCCTTCCACACGGGTTGTCTGTAACCTCGGGGATACGCAGCGTGTTCACGGGAAACTCAGCAATCACGACGGGGCCGGCACGAAGCCGAGGCGTGGAGACACAGCCCCCGACGACGTCCGTCCTGCGCTTTCCGAGGACACGGGGCGTGGACTCAGGGGGGCACAAGTGTCCTGGCCGCCAGGATGATGTCCTCAGCATGAGGGCGAGAGAGGCCGCAGCTCTCACGTCTGCCCCGACCTTCCCTGAACTGATGCTAACCTCCCACACTGGTCCCAAGAAGGAGGTCCCAGCCAGCAGCCTCTAAAGAGAGACGAAAAAGTAATCCGTCGCCTTGCCGGTGTATTTCCTTCATTCACGCCGTCGGTGTTAGTGAGAACGTCCCGTACGCCAAATATCACTGCGGTTCGCTGGTTCCCAGATTGAAATGCCACGACCCCAGCTCTCAAACAGCCCATTAGCACGAATCCATCCTAGAGATGCTCATAAAACCCCGCGGCACCGCGGCCGTGTGGCTAGAAGGACAGAGAAGGGCCACCTCACCATCTGTGTGTGGTCAGTGGTCAGCACGAAGGTCAGGTTCCTACAGACGGCTGAGCCTGAGCTGAGCCTCTAACTCGGCCTGTCCTTTAGCAGGTGAACAGTAAAAGGAGGGAGGAGATGAGAAGAGGAGGCAGCGCGCTCGCTAAGTCAGAGAAACCTCGAGAATCTCGGCACGGAATTCGAAGTCACGGACGGTGAGAAATGAGTGTAGAAAATGACGCCGGAGCCGGCGGCGTCTCAGTAAAGGCCGTGTGGACCCGTGGCCGGCGGGGCAGGCGGCAGCGAGCCGGGGAGGGACATGAACACGAGGCTTTTAAACTTTATTAGGAGACGTTAAAAAGCCCCGAATAAGGGCTGGATCTACGCATTAAGGGAAAGGAAGGCGCAGTCGGTCACTTCTCCCAAAGCCAGCCCGACGCAGCTCTCATCCCAGTCCCGATGGGCTTTCCTTGGTGGAGCTCAAGGAACTGACTCTGGAATTCTGTTTCGATAAAGAACAGAGACAGGGTATGAGTGTGGGAGTCCTGACCCCCAGTATGTCAGAATGCGACCCTATCTTTACAGAGGTGACCAAGTTAAAATGAGGCCATTGGGGCGGATCCTAAGCCAATATGACTGGTGCCCTCATAAGAAGAGGTTTGGACGCAGACACACACAGAGGGACGACAATGGGAACGCACAGGGAGAAGACGGCCATCCGCGAGCCGAGCAGAGAGGCCTGCGACAGAACCCACCCCCCCTGGGGGCCTCAGAGGGAGCCAAGCTGCCAACGCCCTGACCTTGGCCTTCCGGCCTCCAGCGTGTGAGGAGACTCTCTGTCATCTCAGACCTGCTTCGTGGCACTTAGTTACGCGGCTCTAAGAAACTAGTACAGAGACGTCGTTCGACGGATGTTAAGATGTATCGTAAAGCTATGTCATGCAGATGGCACGCAGTCAGGACTCAGATAGACAAACGGACCAAATCCAACAGAACGGAACATCCAGACTCGTGACCATAGTGCCAGGACTGCCAGGCGGCTCTCCAGGAGCTTCAGAGGGAACCTTGGCGAGCATCTCGGTGACCCAAGTAAAACCGAAGATGCACTTCCCCTGGGACCCAGCAATTCTCCCATTGGTGCAAATTCCAGAAAAATTCTCCTGTGGACAAACCGCACTGTTCCCTCTAATCCTTTAGAGTGGTCCTTTCCCACCATGAGGGGGGTGGTTCCTTAAATGCATACTGCTCAGCATTCGGCTGGACCCTTGAGGACACCGCCCCCCACCCCCCACCTGGAGTTTGCCCCCTGTGTAGCTCTCTTCCCTCTCATGTCCTGTCCTTGGCCTCCAGCCATGGGGACTTTCCCGGACTCTCAGCTCCGTCTTCCTGACTCAGGGACCCACCAGGCTCTGCTGGGGCTCCCCGCCCTGTGCCACAGCCTGGAAACTCTCTCGAGGCAGGCAGAGTGGCAGCTCTTGATTTACCTGCTCACGGGACCACTGCCCTCCACCGTCTGGTGCCCAGTGTCTTGAAAATCGCCGTTTTGTATATTTCATCTGCTTTTCGGTTGTTTCAGGCAGGAGAGTAAAGCCAGTCCCTATCTTGGCAGTCAGAGCAGCTCATGTGATGGAACGCGCGGTCTTGGTGCTTTAAGAAATGAACGGGAGTGACAATTGCACGCATACACATCCACGTCAGTCCTGGAACTTAATATCGAGAGAAAAGAATCAAATTTGAAGAATAATATATTCTGTCTGAAGTCATTTACGCAGATCGAAAATATCCGAAGTGATCCTATGTATTGATTTTGCATACTAAAAACATAAAGGTATGGATAGGAAAAACCTAAATCAGAGTAAGGATGGCGATGCCTCGGGAGGAGAGAGTTGGAGGCTGGACCGGGGGGTAGTATAAAGGGAGCCCGAACTTTACCTGCAATGTCTTATTTCTAAAAATAAGACATAGGAAGCAAGCGTAAAGATGTGAGTGTATTAGCATTACTTAAATCTGATGGTCGCTAAAAGGATATTTATTAACTAATTACATTTTTTCTGTATCCTCAAATTATTTCATAATTGAAAATACTTCTCATTTAGGTTATTAAAGCTTCTAGCTGTCGGAATAGATATTTGAATTTGCCTCGGGCTCACAGTTCTTTGTTCACATTTGCATAATTAAAAATCTTACAGAGGCAGCTTCCTGGGGCCTGGGCCAAGACCCTTTTGTAAAAAAGGAAAATTCCAAGATAATATAGCTCTGAGGAGGTCAATTATTCTGGGTGATTATTAGAGATGCTTTTAAAAGTGTAAGCAGAGTTTTAGAAGTACATTTCTGAGAAGCATTTTCTTATGGAAAATGGTTTTTGTGAATTTTCATTTCAACTACACCATGCACATAAATTGTTATTCATTCTCACGCTTTCAGGAAGATGACTCTGTGTGTGTGTGTGCACGCGTGCGAGGGTGTGTGCCCATGGGGGTGCGTGTGTGTGCGTGTGAGTGCGTGTGTGTGTGCACGCAACATTTTCCCTGCTCGAGACTAACAGGAATCGAGTCTCAAATAATTGAGATTTGTAGGCTCATTGTCAAGACCATGACAGGAACAGAATTTGCTTGCTGTCTACTATGTAATTATTTAATATTAATGAATACCCTGACACATGTATTGATGGTAGGATGATTGCGTGATTCCCTTCCGGGGCAAGACAGGGCTAGACCACAGCCCCGCGACGAGGTGTGAGGTCTCCCTTAAAAAGAACGGGGAGCCCCACGGTCGAATGGAGCAGAAGAGGCAGATGTGGGGGCAGCGGATGAGGAATTGCTTCTGCCAGTTTGGCAAAGAGAGTCCCGTCTGAGGGCTCTGAGTGTCGGTGGCCACTCCACACATTTCTCGAGATATCGTCCCTTCCGGGAACCCCAGGTCCCCATAAGCCCTTAGCAACGGTTCCCCCTGGCCACCGTTACGCTCTGGAGAATGAAGGACAAGTGCATGGCACAGCCGATCGGACCATGGAAGAGGCTGCGCCCAGCTGGGACCATGGGGCGGTGGTCTCAGGGGCTACAGGGCAGAATGACACGTGACAAGGACACCGCGTGGTGGATGGCGGGACACGTTTCTGAGCTCGAGAGCCCGCTCCTTTGGATACTTGTCAATGTAACTGGAAAATAATTTGCAGAGACCCCTTTCTAGTAATTAAACTCTCAAGGATCCCTCGTGACCCAAACATCTCGTTATTTATTGAAGATGTGAAATGTGATTTTTATCGTGTAGTCGTGGATTGGTGAGGACCCGATAGCTGGGTACAGCCATCAGGAAAGAAATGTCACCCTCAGTTTGAAAGTTTCGACATCTCGTTTTACTGCTCTGTTACAGGAAGTCACAACCCTCTTCCTCTTTCCTGACGTATTAACACGTGCGCGCTCATGGTGAGGACGGGGTCAGGCGGCTTAGTGCTCGGTCCAGCCTTTTCTCCCCCAAAAACGCAGCTATCTTCTCTCGATCGCAGTGTTCGACCGCAAGCGACTGACGGCGATGTCATCTTCCAGATAGCCCCGAATCTCCTCACACTTTCGTAGCGAGGGACCTGGCGCTTTCATGTGGGTGACGAATTATTTGCGCTTTGGCTTACGACGGATCCGCCTTTCTGGGCGAAGGCAACTGAATCGCACAGAGGAGGGAGGAGGAAAGACGGAGGGACGAGAGCGAGGGGAAGAATAAATGGTAAATCCGGTTCTCGGCCAAGGTCTCGTCAGGAAAACAGGTGTTTCAAACAGGAGACGCAGTGCAGGAGATCGATCACCTGAACGGGTGCTGGAGAGGCGGGGTGCCCACACGGGGGTGGCGGACAATGCGGAGTCAGCGTCGGAGGGCAGCTGCTGCCATCCAGGGCTGGGCGGTCCCAGGGAGGAGAGGACTCTGCCAGCCCGGGACCCGGCCACTCGATGGGCACTGCTACCGTGGCAGACAGACACGGCCGGAGCCGAAGCCAGGGGGAAGCACAGCTGTGACCAGAGACGCCACCAGAAGGAGAGAGGGGATCTGCAGCCAGTTCTCCTGTTCTCCTGCCCCACGACACATGCCCGGGATCTGCAGGGCAGGGGAGCTGGGACACGGCCCCCTGTGAGGCTGAGCAGGGCAGGGAACAGCTCGAAAAGTGTAGTTGCCCAATTCAATACAGACGCCCGGTTCAATTTCTATTTCAGATAAATGACGAATACTTTTTTTTTTTTAGTATAACTACGATTCATGCCATATTTGGTATATAGTTATACAAAGGTTTATCCGTCGCTTATCAGAAATTCAGATTTAACTGGGCAGCCCCGTCTAAGAGCAAACAGGGAACTAAGTGGTACTATGATAATAAACGCTAACACGGTCCCAGCGACCTCTTGTCCCACGGGCTAACTCACCCATGACATGAAGGAAAGAGAATTTTGCAAAAGACTAAAGATGTATTGCCGGAAACAAATGAGAATCAGGGAGGGCCGAAGTTAAGGGGTTAACAGACCAGAATCTCTAAATGCTTCATAGGAAAGATCATGGTAAAGGTTTCCTCACAGATGTTGGAAAGGAAGCCCAGGCCTGGGGGGCGGGGCTGCGGACTTGCATTCAAGAATTCCGGATAATGAGTCTTGTCCCTGATTGAAGTCTGAAACCAATTAGAGGCAAAAATACGCTAGGCTCCAAAATTCAATCAGAACGAAATGATACACGCCATCACTTAGAAAGACGGGGCGTAGCAAGCTTTGATCGGGTCCCCTCCACCTGGCTGTGGAGGGGCGAGGCAAACGGACCGTGAAGGAGGCGGAGAAAGACGCCCTCCCTCTCTGGGTCCCAGCAGACCCCTAGGAGTCTGGAGCGGTGGCGGGCACGCTCATCTGCTCTTGAAGAGGGAATCGTATAGAGATAGTTGCTAACTTTGTGGTATCGGATTACCAAGGGGGTCTACTACACACGCACATGTACACACGCACACTGGAGGCGGGAAAGGTAACCCAGAAATGATTCCACCATCCACCCAACCTGGACACATGGTGCACCTCCCTCGTGCTCTGTAAGGGCCTGTGGCCCCCGCGTGGTGGTGGCTCCACGTGGAAAACACTGGAGCGAACGTGGGGACGAGAGGATGCGGAGGGGAGGCGGGGCCAAAGGGACGCTCCGCAGACGGTCTGGTCCAGCTGCATCTGCGGGCCGGCACATCTCCCAGCCACGTGGGGGGCCTGCAGGGCTGCACCCGGGTGGGACGCTGTCTCCTCTCTAGGGATGGCTGCAGCAAACACAGCCCAGAGGTTTTCTCAATAAGCTAAACCTGTCATTAGGGAGCAGTGGAAGCACCCCAATTCTCAGGCCTCTCCCGACTATCGATAACCAAAGTCTTAAAGTGCAGGGGGTCTCAAACACGCAACAGGTACTGATGGTTGATTCTTTGTGGAAGCCACCAGGGCTGAACCGTGACAAGAAAAACCATAGTCTGAGTATTCAGAAGTGAGCTATTTTCACATGAAAGAGGTTCTTGGAAGTACATGGACTCAGCGATTTCTAATCACACACACACGCAGATGAAAAAGCGCACGGTCAAAGGCTCAGACGTGCTCAGCTATTCAAGAGGGTTGAGGCAGAAGGCTTGGCCCAGTTTTCGTGGCAACACGATGATTTTACAAGCACTGCAATGACCAGGAAGCAAGGTCAAGTTTATGCAACTTGCCCACGGTGGATTCCTGAACTCGGAATCGAAAGCTGAAAACGATCGCTGCCCTCGGAGGTCCCGCTCTT
>NW_006434828.1:2126210-2126548 GCF_000325575.1 Pteropus alecto
CGGCGGGCCGGCACATCTCCCAGCCACGTGGGGGGCCTGCAGGGCTGCACCCGGGTGGGACGCTGTCTCCTCTCTAGGGATGGCTGCAGCAAACACAGCCCAGAGGTTTTCTCAATAAGCTAAACCTCTGGCCCCTAAAATAGGAACTTGATTGTAGCCGCGGGGGTCTTACCGGGAGACAAGAGCCCAGCGATGTCGGTGATGCTGGAGAATGCACTCAGCTCCGGTTCTCCCGGCCGGGCTTCTCCGTCTCGATTCTCACGGCCGTTTGCGGAGGCCACCTTACTACCCCAGTCACAGCTTTCGCTTTTCCAGAAACGATGACAGAGGCTGGAATA
>NW_006434828.1:2126803-2133287 GCF_000325575.1 Pteropus alecto
GGTCGATCTCCAGCGAAGTGAGTTATGGGATAGAAGGCGCCACGTGCTGAGGGAGGGGCGGAGTCTGTTCCAGACGGAACTGGGGCTCCCCGTGTCTGATACTTCTCTCCACCTCTCTCAGCAAAGGGATCCCGCAGGCTGACCATTCTGCACGGCCCTCTCCCGCCGCCCCTGCCTATGGTGACCACGTGCAAGTGCCGCCCCTGGTCCCACGTGGTCCTTAGAAGAAACCATTCACTTTCCGCATTCCCATGAACTGTATGGCAGCTACTGGCCACGTGTGGCTCGAGCAACGGAGACGGTGCTTTTTCAAATTTTACTTTACTTTAATTAATTTTAAGTTAAAACCGATACTCGATTCCATTATCAGAAAACTTTGAAGTGTTTTGGAACCACTTGGGTATATGAATCTACCTCTTCGACTGTCAGTTTTAGGAAATTTAAACACAGATCCCGGATTTCCCATGAAACTTAACATCTGCCTGGAGATATACTGTGAGTGTAAAACACACACGAGATTCCAAAGACTTAGTACAAAGCGTGTACTATCTCACTGATAAGTTTACATTGATCACATGAAAAAAAAAAGATAACATTTTAGATAGAATGGGTTAAATAAGGCATAGTATTTCCATCAATTTGTTTCATGTTTTTGTTTTTGTTTTTTAATATGGCTACTAGAAGATTTAAAATCTGTATGTGGCTCACGCCATATTTCTATGGGACAGCACTGTCCCGGATTTCCATGTGTCCACGGGTCCACACACTGGATGTGTAGGGATCAGGCTCCAGTCGGGCGCAAGCAGGCTGAGGGACAGGTGGGCTGCAGATCAGGTGACAGGCCACCTCCAGCCCCCCCCGGCGCCTTCGCCGTCAGGATCTTCAGTAGCAGAGCGAAGGAGGAGGGAGTCTGGGGCGCGAGGCAACTGTGTAACCACGGAGATGGCCACCGTGGCGTGGGGGGACCTCCATCAGCCCCTGGGCGGTCCGCCCACCTGCCCTGGAGCTCCACTTCCAAATCTTTACCCAGAAGGTCCCAGGGCCAGTCGCCCTCCCTCGTGCTCCGTAAGGGCCTGTGGCCCCAGCGCAGTGGTGGCTCCCTGTGGAAAACACTAGAGTGAACGTGGGGACGAGAGCACGGGGGGGGAGGCGGGGCCAAAGGGATGCTCCGCAGACGGTCTGGTCCAGCTGCTTCTGCGCCGGCACATCTCCCAGCCACGTGGGGGGCCTGCGGGGCTGCACCCGGGCGGGACGCTGTCTCCTCTCTAGGGATGGCTGCAGTAAACACAGCCCAGAGGTTTTCTCAATAAGCTAAACCTCTGGCCCCTAAAATAGGAACTTGATTGTAGCCGCCGGGTCTTACCCGGAGACAAGAGCCCAGCGATGTCGGTAATGCTGGAGAATGCACTCAGCTGCGGTTCTCCTGGCCGGGCTTCTCCGCCTCGATTCTCACTGCCGTTTGCAGAGGCCACCTTACTACCCCAGTCACAGCTCTCGCTTTTCCAGAAACGATGACAGAGGCTGGAATAGGTAAAAATCCATAGACAACGTAGAATTTAAAATGCCGTCACAACGAGGCCAGGCCTGTAAGTACACAGTGCCTCGTCCATCTCACTCAGCAGCGAAATCATAGGGGAGAAACCAACTTATCATACGAGCCTGGACACCTGACACCGGCCGGAATGGCATGGGACGAAGGGGATACGGCCAGCTGAATCTTGCTTCTTGCCAAGTTTTTCCTCTACAGTCAGAAAAGAAAGGGGCCCAAAACCTTAGAGAAGAAATCATTTATTTTCTAAAAGTCCCGATAACTGGCGAGGAGATCGTATTATAGCCCAAAAGAGGAGTTGCTGGATTAGAGTCTTTGCAGAACCTACTGTATCACACGTCCGAGAGAGGGATTGGTCACTGGAGTCACGGTGCAGCGGGCCTGCTTAGTGCCGAGGCACTGTGGGCCTGGGGACGCTGCTTAACTAAGACTGCGTGGACACTCAGTGCTTCTGTGTTGAGTCACGGAGTGTAGAACCCAGGGGACCGAGTGCCTTCTGGGCTGGGTATCCTGCCGCAGGAGGGGACTGGTAAGCAGAAGGGGACCACCCAAGCTGTGGCTAGAGGCACGTCCCAGCAGACTCCAAGGACAGGTCAGAGGAAGCCAGGTGCCAGCCCTGTCGGGAAGGGCCGGGCGACGGCCATCGATCCGTTCAGGTAAGCAGACCTGCCTCTGGGTCCTTACTGCCTGTCCCCTCCATCCCAGGAGATGTCAAACCCAGAGTGCTCACAGCTCTGCCCCAGTCGGTGGCCTGGAGGAGGGGCAGACCCCATCCCCAGGTGGGCGGGCTCCCTTGTCAATTCCATGGTGGCAGAAGCTGCGGTGTGTAAGGTGGGCGCACAAACCCACTTCCTGCCCCAGAAGCGCTGACTCTGCTGCCTTGCCGAGGACAGGCAGACATCTCGACACACGAGGAGAGCCTCGCCCCTTAGCTCATGGTCTTAAAAACATTTTTAAAGTACCAAAAAAGTCTATTTATTAAAAAAAAATAACAAGAATCAAAATCAAAACTCATCTATGATCTCACCGTACAGAGATAACACTGTTAAAGAAGATTTTGTAAAACATATTCTACCTTGAATTTACCATTTTTAGCCTGTTGTTTTCACTCCTGAATATTATTTCATGCCATTGGGTATTTTTCGACATTGTCCATTTAACAGATGCATAAGGCTCATTTTCTAATACGTTTAAATTCATCCCTTCATTATTTGGGATTGAAGCAGACTTCATATTAAATTATATATAGATTCCCATCACGATACATAGATCTCAATTTCAGCAGATTTCTCTGCTAAAAGAATTCCTTTACTTCTTCCTCTCCCCATTGCAGGTGACCCTCATGATGGCTGTATAACCCTACATTTCTTTAGCACTGGCTTATAGTCTACTAAATACTTACATGGAGGCCACGTTCCCCGTGGTGGGGTACCCTCCAGACAGTCACCCAGTGAGGCAGGTCTGTCAAGGGGAGACGCGGGGCTGAGTCCTCTGTCCAACCTCACATCCTGGTTGTAATCACGGTGTCCAGAGCAGACGGTGCTGGGACCGATGCTCACGGAAGGTGGCCTCACAATGGCTGGGCGGGGCAGGCGGGCTGGACCTGACAAGTGATGCCACTCGAGGTCCCCTTTGGCCATGAAAGGTGGGCAGAATTCAGTGAGGCTATTTCAGACAGCGCTGGAAACTAGTATTTTCTTTAAACGCACACTCACACACGCATACGACACGCCAAGAGACGAGTAAGAGGAAAAATTCTGCGGCGATCTGCCCTTCATGTGACTTTCTACAAATATACAAAAATACACCTGCTTCCCAACTTCCAGAGGTCTGGGTGACCTCCCTCTTACGCAATCCAAGCTGTAGGGTCAGCCCTCGCCCGCCTCCTGTCCTGGCTCGGCCTGGATAGCACCTTGCCTCCCCCCACTCCCCCCACCTCCCCGTGCTAAAGGAGTGTGTGAGCATCGCGGGAAACGGTGGAGGCTGGAGTGGTACGAAGAAGCAGAGATATGCGAGCATGCAGAAGTAGGATAATTTTTGAGTAAAACCCAACCCCTTCCCGTCTCTAGAATGTCTAGGTCTCATCACGGGACGGAATCGTAACATCACGTCCTGAAAGCTGCCCGATGACTCTCTGATTTGCCCCCGCTCAGTGCTGGGGAGGGAAAGACAAGCCATCCACCCCGGAGTCCCGCGCGGCGGCGCGTTTTGAGGCTGTGTCAGTGCTGGCAGGTCGCTTGGACGACGAAGTCCCTTAAGGGGACTTCGGGAGGCTGTGCCCACTGTGGGACTGGCCCTTGGGATTAGGTTGTCCGGATCAGGCTGGAAATATTGGGAAGGGAGAAAAAGGAAAGAACGCCCCGGAAAGCCTCGCATTTCTTTTGTCCTCATGGTCCTTTTCTGCAAATCTCCAGTTAATAAAGAGATTAAATTCCGGCCGAAGCATTCGGGGCCTGGAATCCTTTTGTGGTGAGCGCCCCCTTGTGGCTGGTCTTTCACGTTTTCTCAAGAACAAAGTACCAGCGCCCAGGCTGCAGGTAGAGCACCAGCCTGTCCCCCACACCTGGAGGAGAATGCCTCACCCTCCCACCTGAGGGCTCCGACTCACCTCGCACGGAATTCCCTGCCACTCTAAGCTACCGACCTCCCCTCCACACTCAGACCAGGGTAAATGGGGGCCATCTAGACACGCAGCCACCTGCAGACTCCCAACAGCCAGTCAAGAGTAGAAAAGGAGGCACCCAGAATGGTTGGAAAGGAGGCAGCAGGACCAGGGCGAGGTGTGGGTGGTGACCCCTGTGACTGATGTGCAGACGGCGACAGAGCTGGGAGGCGGGGTTCGTCAGGGCTGAGCAAACTACGGGGACCCCGCGGGCTCCAGGAAAGATGGCTCACGACAGGAGGGGGCGCTGCTGAGCACAGGCGACCCCTCAGATCAAGAACTTCGAATTGCACCCAACAGAAATACTTCTATCACTAGAGAGCTAGGAACCCCAGATCTGTGGACGGAAATCACTCGTCCTCACTGAAGCATCGCTAAGAGCAGGAGCCAGGCGGTCAGCAGGCTGCTTGGGTCCGACCCGCGGGCTGAGCAGGAAGAAGAAGGTGAAGGCTTTGCATATCATTCCTCAGTGAGCTAGTTTTGGACGGACTCTCAAGACTGCGGACCTGCTGGGCTGAGTTACCAGGGTGCCATGCGAAGGTGGCAGAGCACACACTGACCCCAGGTTAGCAGCCCACAGTGGCCAGTTGCTCTGGCTTCTCTTTAGATGGAGAGCAGCTCCCCACTTCCAAAGAGACTTCTAGAAGTTGAGCAGTACCACTGAGGGAGACAGACAAAGCTGGGACTCCACCTCCCCAAATCGGACACGGAGAAAGAAACCCAGTGGCCCTGGCCTAAACGTATGGAAAAAGAGTAGAGAGAAACACTCAGTTTTATTTTCCACCATTCTTCGGATTGATTTAATGGAAAAATCCTGATTGAAGCTTCCGGAAAAGGTTTTAAGCAGTGAACTTGAGCTGGATAAACTACCTAGTTCCTGTGTTCTGTGCTCACAGACAGGGAGCACATTTGTGTCTCATCTACGCCCCCATTTATCTCGTCCTGTCCTTACCTCAATGTGAGGGCAGCCACTGGTGATTCTGTCCACTTAAAACAATACGATCACAGGCCCGGGGCTCCAGGCGCCGGGCGGCAAAGGACAGAGAGATGTGATAAATAACATTTAAAGCACTGCGAAGTTTGATTTTCGTGCCTAACGTCTGTCTCTGGAGATTCTGTTCAGTGTCTTCTATTCCTCTGTTCATAAATTCTTATGATAACAGCTTTATTTAGGAATTAATCCAGATTCCCATTATTCATTGAATGACGCTTTCTGGTTGTGTAAGTTCCTGCCTCGTCGTAAGTTCCATGTGAACTCTTTCCGGCTGTGACACTGCTAACTCGTGTGTGTCAGAACTACACCGTGAAAGTATGAATGCGGTTTAAAGGGCTCCCAAATTAAAACCAGGGTGAAAATGGTCTCCTGAGAGAATCTGATTTATATGTTATGGGATGCTTTACATACGGTCCCATCTAGTCCACTGCCTCTTGGGCTCCACGTTTGGACAGGCACCCCTCTGGAAGCTGCAGGGTGAGTGGTCGCCCGCACAGCCTCCGGAGTGGGACTGCCCGGGTTCAGATCCACTTCTCACTGGCGGCGGGACCTCAGTCACGTCGCATAACTTCTCTGAGGCTTGATTTCCCCGCGGTGAAATGGAGACAGTAACGCCCACCCCCGGGGCTGTTTTAAGGAGCAGGAGATGAGCTGAGAACGGTGCTTTGCAAACGGCGTGTGCCAGGCCTTGCTCCCAGCGCCGCGTGTGTGTGTCATCCCCTTGAGCTCGCTCAACGGCCCTGTGCGGTGGCCGGTCATCGGTGGGACAACGATGGACGTTGGTCATTATCGTTGGGCTGGACGCTGGACATCCCTCACCCTATGTCAGGAGGCTCCATCCAGACTGGGAAACCACCCGACCGCGGGCTGTGGGCGGGGCCGACCACGTGACCCGGCTCTGAGCCAATCGGAGCGCCCCGCCAGCATCCCGGCCCCGCGGGGCGCCCTCCCGCTGCACTTGAACCTGAGGCCGGAACCACCGCAGTCCTGACGCGAGGCCCTGCCCGACCCGGGCGCCCACGAGGGACCCAGGCAACCGTCGGACAAGGAGAAACCAGGTTCCGATGGCATCACGTGACCCCGCTCAGGGAAAACGGCCTGAACCGGCCCCGACTCGTCTTCTCCACCAGCTTAGCTGGGATTTCTGGCACACGTGGCAGAGTCCCGGTGGGTCCGCTGAGACCTTTCCCCACCAGCACAGACGTGGGATCGTCGAAGGTGACCGCGAAGGCGGGACCAGCGGCCCCACACGGCCCCGCAGACCCCCGCCCGCAGCGCG
>NW_006434828.1:2133355-2146020 GCF_000325575.1 Pteropus alecto
GGCCCGAGGCCGCCCCGCCGCCCCGCAGCCCTGGCCTCGCCCTTGGCCTCGCCCTCGCCCTGGCCGCGCCGTCATCAGTGTCTGCACCATGCCTTCTCCGACGCCTCGTTCCTCCTGCGCCAGCGCCCAGGCTTTTGCCAAACACGAGGGGAAGGGCTCAGTCCTCCAGGCCGCCAAGTCCACCCAGGCTCGGACACTGGCCTCAGGCTGGGAGCCCCGGACCAGCTCACTGTGGACACTCAGAGGTTCAATAACTCACTAGAATGACTCACAGAACGCAGGAAAGCATGAAACCGCCTGGCTTTCTTACAGTAAAAGGCTATAAATCAGATGCAGCCGAGGGAAGGCACAGAGAGTAGATCTGGGGTGGGCAGGGCTCAAATGCGAAGCCTGCAGGTCCTCGGAGATGCCACACCCTCCCGTCACTGATGTGTGACAGTACGCACAGGGTGCTGCCTGCCACGAAGCCCTTGGAGTTTCAGTACCTGGGGATTATTGGGGTTTTCTCACAGAGGCGTAATCGATTGAATCATCGCCTGCATACTCGAATCCCACATCCAGCGCCCACCCGTCGCCCAGATGTCGGGCCGATATCATGTGGCTCAAAGCCCAACTCTCTCATTGCACGGTTGGTCTTTCAGGCCTGGCCAGCCCAAATCCTGAGCCGTCTCATTTGCATGAGACATCTAGGGCTCCCACAAGCCACCTCATTGGCACAAACGCTCAGGTGCGGTTCAGTGGGTCCTCCAAAAAAGCAGACACTCCCATCACTCAGGAAATTCCAGGGGCTCAGGGTTACTTCCCAGGAACCAAAGACAAAGGCCAACCAAGTTCCTCATCACAAAGCAGCTAGCTGCCAGCAGCCCCTTCGGGTGACAGGGACTCTGAGACAGAGAGCTTATGCGTTTAACTTCTGCACTTCGATAGGTAATTAACCCAGGAGCAGAACCAAAATCCTGTGACCATCCGTATGATGCTGCTTTGGCCTCCCCACCTTCTGGGGATGACTTGATTTTTTCCAATTCCATAATTAATGTCTGTATCGAGTTCTACGGAAGACCATCTGTTTGGCCAGAGGTATGGTATCGGTCACCCTGAAATTCAGAAGCTTTGCCTGGTTTGTCCCCTCCACGGGGGAGGTGGAATCCTCGGTATGTCCACAGTTCGTGGATGCTGGGCAGGCCACGGGATCCACTAGCAAATATCAGGAACGCCATTTCCACAAAGCCCAGCCGGGGACTCAGTGCTCACCAGCCCGGGCAGGAGGGGGAGCTCGAGAGAAAGTTACCACGTTTCTAAAAATGCTGA
Source organism: Pteropus alecto (assembly GCF_000325575.1). Lineage (NCBI taxonomy): Eukaryota > Metazoa > Chordata > Mammalia > Chiroptera > Pteropodidae > Pteropus > Pteropus alecto. Next base: position 2,134,664 of record NW_006434828.1, read on the forward strand.
CCCTTCCTTTAGCCGATGGGCCAACAGCCTATTCCGATCATATCACCAACAGCGGAGCTCTTCAAAGAATTTAGACCAGGAAGTTTGCAGCGCCTCCCGGAAAGAACTAAACGCCATCATCTATATTTTATAGGCTGGAGGGATGTGGGCAGAGGGACCTACCAGGGCCTCGGCTGAAGGTGGCAGCTGAAGGCCCAGGTCCCAGCTGAGCAAGTCAGAGAAGGCATCTCATTAGCCAAAAACAATCAGAAGAGTAACACAGCCTAACTTAAGCCATCAAAAGGCTGATGGGTCCTCTCAGATTCTGTCTTTAAAACCCCACAATGAAAACACCAGCTCTTACAGGGAACAGGCTTCTACCGGCCTGTGGGTGTCTTCCTGGGGACTAACTTTCCATCAGAAAGTCACTTTGGGTGGTAGAGAGTGGGGATGAAGGACTTGGGTGACCTTAAAAGCCCCTCACCATACCCCTTCCCCACCCAGGAGAGTGGGGGCCCTTCTTGCCTTCCCTAGGAAGTCAGACTTGCCAACGAGACCACGGTTCCAGCGTCCTTGGTCATGATACCTCCCAGACGTGGCTGGACGCACTGGCCATGTTCCACGTCTCTCCCAATCTTTCGCACGATCTCCAAGAGAGGGGAGGGAGAGGCTGCCGCTCGAAGAACCAGCACGATGTGCTTCCATGTTCCAGGCCAGACTCCTGACGCGGCTCGCTGCACGTCCGTGGCGGGATTCGTGGGTTGACAGTGCCACCTTCGGGGGCAACCTCCCCCAGCTCGGAAGGACGCTCTTGTTCCTTCCCAGGGCTCTGTGGCTCCAGAGAACATCCCATCGGGAGTCAGCGCCCTGCTTTATCCCGCTCATCGTCCGCATCTCAGCATTTAGAGCTTTTTCCATCACAAGCCAGTGGCCTAATGAATAAGACTCTGGATGTTATTTTTTGTATCACTGGAGGTGCGTCTTCAGGATAAATTCCCAGAAGAGGCACCGTTGGGCCAAAGGGTACGCGTGTTCATTGGCTAGTGTCATCGTAACAAAGCACTACACGCTCCGTGGTACTTAAGAGAAACGTGTCCTCTCACGGGTCTGGAGCTAGGAGCCCAGAGCCACGGCATGGGCAGGGCACGCTCACTCCGAAACCCAGACGAGAACCCTCCTCGCCTCTCTCACTTCTGGCCCTGCCAGCGACCCGTGGCGGGCCTCGGCTCGTAGGCGCATCTCTGTCTCTGTCATCATGTGACCTGCTCCTTGCGTGTCTGTCATCTTAAAAGGGCACCAGTCACATTGGCTTTAGGGCTCACCCTGCTCCAGCGTGACCTCATCTTAACCTAGTAACCTCTGCGAAGACCCCATTTCCAAGGTCACATCACAGGTTCTGGGTGGACGTGGGTTTGAGGGGATGCCATTCGACCCAGCGCTGTGAGATCAGTGACATTGTGCCGGGTTCTGTGCCATGGACATCTCCCCCCGACAAGTACAAGGCAGCGCCTGCTCCCCAGAGCCAGCAACACGGTGCGTTGTCCAGCTCGTACGTGGAAAACGGTACCTCGGCGTTGCTTTTCATTACAGATAAAGTCAAGCTTTTTTTCTTACGTGCTGATTTGTACATGGGCCGGGCGAGCAGGGTCTGTTCACGTCTTTGCCCATTTTTCTAAAGGGTTGGGTCTTTCTCCTCAATTTTTCGCGGAGAACTTATGCAGGACTCCCCCCCGCTCCTGACCTGCTGTCCATCCTTCATGACCATCTTGCAGGGATCACGGCTCACGCCAGCTCTCCTGACCCGCAGAGCCCGCCGTGCTGTTACTCGCCAGAAGCATTTTCAACGTGCGGCAGCTCGGCTTCTGAGATGTCGTGGCTCCGATTCCCATCTTCATTTTTCATCCAGACTCTCTCTTTCCTGTTTCTCAATTGTCCCTTCTCTGGAAAATGTTTACCCCACTCCCAGCGACTCTCCTGGGTGCGGGGTCCCGCCCGGCAGAAAGCCATCATCCCATCATCCGCCACGAGGTCGGCTGCGCCCTCCCGGCCTCGCGGGCTCAAACCACCCAGCGCGGGAGCTTTGTAGTGAAACCCTGCCATTATTTGGGCGTTTTCCTCGTCTCAGATCCATCCGATGCCCCGTTACCGCCTCTGCTCTTTCTTTCCCAGACAGAAACACAAGTCTTTGTGCTGTTCCTGGTTCGTTCGCATCTGCTTGTATTTTGAAGTCGTTAAGAACACCTTGTGACCCAGTTTTACTGTAAACGTTACCTGTGCCTTTTGGTTTCTCCAGCCCATCGCTCTGGCTGTTCCTCCGGGGGATTCAGAGAGACCGAAAATCTAGATGACTGCCAACGTGGCCGTCTTCACCTGTTTCTCCTCAGCCTTCGAGAACTCTATGCATGACCAAAATCGGCCCTGTGATCCTGATCCACATTAAAACGTCATCTACCAGATGTGCGTTTTTTAATATTGCATATGGTATTTCTGGTATGCAGAGTAATCTTTTCAATATTGATATGTTCATTCATTTTATGTGTTTTATTCTTTTTTTTTTTAATGACATGTGGATTTTGAATCATAAAGGAGAAGCCTTTCCCCATACCGGAATTCACTGATGTCGCCTTCTAGAATTTGTATGACGTTATTTTTTACATTTATGTTATTAATTCATTTGAACCACATTGCTGCGTATGGGGAGAGGTGTGGTTATTTAATTGTCTCCGCATCATTTATTAGAAAGCCAATCGCCTTCCAGCATTTGAAATGTCACCTTCATCGTATACTGAATGTCCACGTGTACCTGGGTTATTTCTAGACTTTAATTCTGTTCCATTGATCTGTCTATTCACGCACCAAAACCATGAGTTTTCTTTAAAAAAATTCATTCTTTTTACAATATTTATTATGAAATATTGAAGACACGCCCAAAGGTTCAAAGAGTGGTACGAAGTATAAGAAGGAACTGATCACCGTGACAGCTGAGGCCCTTCGGGTGTCCTGCCCCCGTCAGGCCAGCAGAAATGCCGCCAGACCCCCGGCCGGAAGAGACAGAGATAGTACAAAGTGAAAGGAGCAGTTAGACCAGCCGGAAATAGACTGAGGAAGCTGGTTGCAAACACTTCTTACTTTTTGTGAATAGAGGAAGGAAGACTCGGGGTCAGGAGCACAGAGGTTAGAAAGACGATGGCCAGGCCTTGAGAGCTGACCCGGGGACTGTCCCCATTTGCCCGGCAGTGCTGCCGAGAACACGGGCCTTGGAGCGAGCGAGGCCTGGGTTCCGATCTGGGCTCCTTACTCGCCGTGTGACCTCGGGACAGTTACCTAACCTCTCGGAGCCCTTGTTCTTCAGCTGGTGGTTGTGAAGGTTGCGGGAGACGATGCGGATAAGGTAGCTTAAGACGTGCCATGCGAATGGACTCGGACCCAGTTTAAAAGCCATCCTCGCCTCCATCAGGCTCAGGGGCCGCCCAAGACTCCAGACACGGACGTTCTGCCAGCCTCAGGCTCATTCACGCTGCCCACCCCGCCTCGGCCCATCAGCGCCCCTTGGCCAGGGACGGAAAACCCCTGGGGGTCTCACGCCCCCGTGAGCAGGTCCTGAAAGCTACAGAAAGTCGTGAAAAACAAAGCAACGTTACCCCCGGGAGCCCCAGAAAGAGCCGTGGTGGGGACTCAGTTTCCTGGGTGCAGGGGCTGGGATGGTCCCTGCGCAATGCACCCCTTCCCAGGACAGAGACAGAGGACGCCGCCAAGCAACCCGCCACGCCTTCCCCGTCAGCACCCCGGAAACGTCGCCCTGTGCGCAGGTGTCGCCACAGGCCGGGCGCAGGCTGAGTGTGGCCTTGACCCTCCGCTCGCAGACAACGCAGAGCAGCCTGGACCACCCAACCTAGGACGGAGCCGGGAAGGGCACCGCCAGCCCGAGGAAGCAGGGGCACGGAGAAGAATTCCTGTGACACACCCTCTCGATCCGCTCTCTTCCGCAACCGAAGTCGTGCCCAGGCGTGAGAAAATGAAGTAGATACTGTAAAAACGCCCGGTTTACTGACACTTCCTCGTTCCCAAAAGGAGAGATGCAGCTCCGACTGCAGGACGTGTCACCCCACGGGTGGGGATGACATCGACACGAAGCCTCATCGCCCGGGGGACCTGACACACCTTCCCATTCCTACCTAGTCCTCTAACTCACTCGCTGATGTGTCACCTGCTGTGTTTTCCAAAAATGTAATAATATTAAAAATCAAACGTAGAGGGCTACCTCTCGCCTGAGGCAGAGTTATGTTTCGGGGGACGCGATCCGATGAAGTATCCAGATGCTGTGACATCCTGAAACAGGTGCCACCTACCTGCTGCTCAGACTGAAGCAGGAGACGTCTAAAAGCCCGGACTTCTCCTTATTGTGAGTGCACTTTTCTGGCAAGCATTGTTTGAGTAAATTTGTTGATCATTTGTATTAAAAAAGAAAAGAAAGGGGACTCCTCAAAAGTACAGTGCCCCGGGTTTGCAGTTGTAAAAGAAATTTGGAGGAGGAGGCGTTCACTGCCCGGAGCAGGAAAATGGGCGGGTGAAATAAGGCGCCCGGGGAGCCGCCCAACCCCAAGGCCCGTCCTTGCTCCCTCAGGCGGGGAGGTGAAGACCCTACGCGGTGCGACAGTGCCTCCTGGTGGTCAGATCTGAGATTGCACCCAGAAGGTCTCCAGACAGCATTCATCGGGCTGTTTGTATATAATGAACAGGAATCATCAATTATTAGCCCAGGCACTGGACTAAAACGAATCTCATTCAGTCCTCGAGATAGCCTTGCAGGGAAGACTGGTGGTTACCTTGGTTTTACAGGCTCAGGAGACTCAGACAGGGGCCAGGGGCTCTCTCAAGGTCACAAGGTCAGTGCCGGATTCAGAGGGCTGGGCTCACAAGCGTTCTGCCATAAATGACGTAGGAAACGGGATGGTTTCAGCTTCGGTGCCTCCAAAACGCATGACGAACTCTGACTTGGCGTCCAAAATTCCACATTTCTTTCCCCACCAAAGGCTGACTTTCAATTAAGCACCTCCAGACCCTCGTCTGTCTCTAGGAGAGAACAAGTCATCCTTTGAGAGTTTCTTGATCTCATGCTGTTTGCAAGGGAGCTGGGCTAGGTGCCCTGGGGAATGTCCGCTGACGAGAGAGGCTCACTTCCCGGGCCATGGTCCTCCCAGTCCAGGGAGCACAGGACCACCCAAGGAGACCCTGGTGACCACAGCGCTAGGCTACGCCGAGACGCTGTGGGCTAAGAAATCAGATAAAACTCGTGGTTCATGACCAAGTGCGTGCCGCTGCGTGGAGGCCTGGGTTAGGCTTGGGGGACCGCGTGACTCTGATGGGCTCCGGCACCATGTCTGCTGGGGCTCAGGACCCCTGAGCAAGCAGAAGGCGGGAGAGAGGAGGAATGGGGACAGGATGGCCTACGGGGGAATAACAATCTTGATCCCACCTCAGGAGGGATTAGGACCCCGATTAAGCACATGCAGCATGGCAGCTGCGAGAAATCTGAGGAGACAGGTTGGCTTCAGCCTTCATTCCAGCATGGGGTGCCGACAGGTTTCACGTGGCATGCTGACTCCGAGCCTTCGGTCCGGGCCGAGTTCCTTTGTGGAGGGAGATTCTGAGGCCCTGTCCAGCACCGTGGGGAAAAAGACCCGTTAGTCACATCTGCCACTGTCAGCGGCTGTGGCGGCGGATGGAGCCACTCCGTGAATTTGTCTTTTCTGGTTCCGGGAGAGCCATCTGTGCACGAGGATGGATGTGGGGGCAGGGGAAGAAAATGCAAGAAAACTGGATATCACGTCCCAATCCAGTGGGAGGGGACTGGGGTTCCCGGTGGCCCTACGGGCCTGGAGGCGTGAAGAGAAGTAACAGCAGAAGCACAGGGGACGTGCCGTGGACGGAAGCCAGCTGTCACAGGCCCAGGTGCTGGGTACCACTCGGGGAGGCGCTACAAAGAGGAGGGGGAATCCTGGGAGGTGGCCCGCACAGCCGCCCCATCCCGGCTGCGACCGCGCCCCACGTGACACCGCAAGCCCAGCACCCTGCAGAGGGGACAGAAAAGCAGCTCCCACGTGCCTTTTGGGCTTGATCCTTCATCATCGAATTGCCACTGGAGCTAACGGCACCAGAACATCCTGCCATGAGGAGTATCGGAAGGCAAAGGAAATGAAGCGAGGACCGAGGGCGGAGAGGAAGGAGGGCAGGGAAGGTCCTGTGCGCAGGAAGCGAACCAGCGGAGAGGGAGCCCGGGCCGTCGGCATTTATTGGACAAACGTCCCCTGAGCTCCCGCTGCAGTGCGTGCTCACAGTTCAGCGGGACTGCGAGCCACTCCCCGTGCAGCTTGCAGAATTCAAATCAAACTCAAAACGAAAGGCGTCATGAACGGTTCTACACCCCTGTCACGTGGTTAGCCAAGAGACGCGTCTTTACCGCAGAAACACATAGCGAGTGTGACAGGAGGCTTTACGTGATGTCATTTTTCCGTCAAGACCACCCGTTCCCTGCCCATCTCTGCTCGGTGTCCCCGGTGCGTCTGCCCTTTCTCCCGCTTTCTCCAGAAGCCCTTTGCTTCCGCGGCCCTCGTCCTGCAGCTTCCTTCATTCTTCCAAACTTCCCCTAACGTGCATCTGCCCTGAGCTCCAGGGCCCTTCGCAACTTTTGCAAAAATGTCCTCTTACTTCCTCCAAACTTCCCCTAACATGCATCTGCCCTGAGATCCAGGGCCCTTCACGACTTTTGCAAAAATGTCCTCTTTTATTATCCACCTGTGAACACGAATGTAGCCAAACTGGGAGGGGGTGGGGGGAGACGTGTCCTGTATTTTAAGTTTAGATTGTTAAGGTCGTTTGAGATTTGAGGCCAAAAAGTCAATGTTAAAATAACTTTATAATACTATATTAAATTTTTATAAAGAAAATATTATTTTCACCCATAGTCTGGCCCCCTCAACTGTGTGATCACTTGCATTCAGGTCTACGTTTCTTCCATCGTTTATCCATAAATCTAGCCTGGGACAGAGCGATAACCAAGAGCTATATACATGATTATTTTCCATGTTTTTTCTTAACGTTATTTCAGAAAGACTACTTTTATGTGGACTCTGTGTTTATAAGTTTAATCGATTCGAAACACTCCCTTGGCTGACAACAACATGTTTAACCTTTCACCTATTAGACACTGAGGTCGCTCGAAGGGCTCTGGCTGTCGTATTTCCGTTGTTGTGCCATTTCTAGCCATCGCTGATTTCCTGTTTTGCAATGACTTTCTCAGGATGGCCTCCCAGGGGCAGAACTCCAAGGTGACGGCGAAGATCATGTCGTGGCTCACGCGTGCTTACCAGAATGTCGGTGGCCACCACGGTGCCACCCACAGGGGATGCCTGTGCCAGGAGCTCCATTCGAGACTTAGCAGTCAGAGACACAAATGTCCCTCTGAGTCCTTGGCCCAATGGCACTTCATGAGAACCTTCTTTTTCGGCCACATCAGCACCCCAAAAATCCCAGTTCCTCCAGAGGACCACCCCCCGGAGTTTGTAAGCACCTCTGCTCTGCCGACAGCTCAATGCTCGGAAGTTAGAACTGCAACCCTTCCCCTCCGTGACTGGTCTTTTCACCCCACAGACAGAGGCAGCTGCCCGAGTTCTGAGGCTTCCACCCTGAACATGAAGCCCAGGTCCTCGTCACTGAGAGCTGGCTCAGGCCTGGCCCATTCCCTGCGACTCTGGTGCAGACCTGTCTAATCACTAGACTCCGCCCACAGCCCTGGACCTTTGTGTCCCAGCTTCTGCCTCAGGTCCTACTGCCTCCTGCCAACCCCCCACTATGTCTACCGATGTGCCTACTCTGGATATTTCAAATAAACAGAATCGTACAGTATTTGATCGTTCGCAGCTGGCTTATTTCACTTAACACAATGTTTTCAAGGTCTGTCCATGTCGGAGCATGTGTTAGTATTTTGTTTAATTGGCAAGGGATCTTTCACTGCACAGATATACTATATTATCTATTCATCAACCGATAGACATTTGGATTATTTTCACTTTTTGGCTGTTACAAATGATGCCACTATGAACATCCATTACAAGATTTTGTTTGGACTTATTCTGACTTCTCTTGGTTATACACCTAGGAGCAGAATTCCTGGGTCACGTGATAGCTCTACACGTAAACTTTTGAGGAAGTGGCAGACCGTTTGCCAAAGCAGCTACTCCATGTTACGTTCCCACCAGCAGTGCGAAGGGTTCTCGCGTTCTCACATCCTCATCGACACATATCACTGTCTGCCTTTTTTATTATAACCAGCCTAGTAGGTGGGAAGTAGTATCTCATTTGGGGTTTGATTTGCATTCCCTTAATGGTAATGATGTGAGCATCTTTTCATGTACTTGTCGACCATTCATAGATCTTCTTTGGAGACATAACTAAGTAAATCCTTTGCCCATTTTTAAATCGGACTATTTGCCTTTCTATTTTTGTGTTGTAAGAGATACTTATTCATTCTAAATCCAAGTTTCTTGTCCAGTATATGATTTGCAAATTTTTCTCCCATTCTGTGATGGTCTTTTCACTTTCTTAATGGTGTCCTTGGAAGCACAGACATTTTTAATTTTGATAATGTCCAATTTATCAACTTATTTTCTTCCGTTGCTGTTCTTGTGCTGTCCTATCTAAGAAACCAGTGCCCAGTTCCTGTTCCGGGCCACAAAGATTTACCCTATGCTTTCTTCTAATAGTTTTACAGTTTTAGCTCTTGACATTGAGGTGTATGATACAGTTAATTATCGTATGTGGCATGAGACAGGGGTCCGACATCATGCTTCTGTACATGGATGCCCAGTTGTCCCAACACCATTTATTGGAAAGACCATTCTTTTCCCCAAGTGGAAATGATGTTGGCATCCCAGTCGAAAATTAATTGACCGTAAATACAAGGCCTTATTTCCAGATGCTCCATATATTCCATTGACCTATATGTCTCCTCTTATTACCACTGACCTAGGCACCCACCCCGTCTTGACTACTGCGGCTATGTCATTGTTTTGACATTGGATGGAAAATGTGAGCCTACCGGTTCTTTGATTTCAAGATTGTTTTGTCTAGTCTCTGTCCCGGAATTTTTATAGAAATTTTATGATTTGTCAATATTTGCAAAGAAGACAGTTGTGATTTCGATTAGGAACTGCACTGACTCTGAATGTGAGTAGTACTGCCATCAAAATATAAAATCTTCCAATCCACGAGCAAGGAATATATTTCCATCTATTTAGATCTTCTTTCAATGGTTTTATAGTTTTCAGAGTATACATTTTGCACTTCTTTTGTTAAATTTGTTCTTATTTTATTCTTTTGTTGCTCTGGTACATAAAGTTATTTTCTTACTTTCAATTTGTTAATTGTTATTGTATAGAAATATAATTGATCTTGTATATTGAAGGAAATTGTGGTGAACTTTTATTTTTATATTCCGTCCAAAGCATTGCTAAATACAATCATTTCCACATGGAAACAGTGTTGGATATTAAAAAAAAAAAGTATCAGTGAGGCTGTTGCTGTCTTGAAATTCTTAACAATCTTATCTTTGAACTTGTTTTTGGTTAAGTGGAGTCCATGGCAACAGCGGAGCATTTGCACGTGAGCAAAGAGATACGTGCAATAAGCACGTTCACGGCCACTCCATATGGTGTTTCAAATACCCCACGAATTTAGACTTCCCAGAGGAGCCCAATGGTGAGCATCCAGCAAGACTCAAACTGAGTACGAGGTATCCCATTATGTCTACAGTTGAATGAGCTGGGTGATGACGGCCCTGAGAGACCACAGTATCCCTAAGAACCTGAACTTGCTTCAAATACATAATAAACAATGGTGTCCTGAAAACACCAACAACCAAGGAACTCTATCATATTCTTACGTTACTTCCTTGTAGTGTGCCTTCAAATTCCTTTATTGTACTGAAAATAATAACATAGCAGGAAAGGAGAAGTTCCTTTTAGTCCTTCCTTACTCATCGGAAAGCCTAGGGTACAAGGTGCTGGTAGAGCATGTGCATAAATCAGAGAGCATTAAAAACGGCTGAGTTAGTCTTGTGCAGAATTTCCATGGTTCTGATAAGAACGAAACACACAGGCAAGCCCGAGCTATGACCTAGGAATCGGGTTATTTCAGTCTGAGACACTGAGCCAAAAGGGAAAATCTTTCTATTACCTTTAATGGCACTTCCTCCTCCCAGCCTCATTGTTTTGAACAAGGATCCTGCATTTTCGGTTTGTTTTGCATCCACAGATTATGTAGCCAACTCTGCAGCAGGAAACAAATGGAAGCCTCTTTCTGGGTGGTCTAGTGACAGCAACTAAACGAATATGTGAACAGACAACGCAATATGTAAACAGACAACGCACAACGTAGCGTTCACTAGCAATAAGCACTGTGCAGAAAACTGAGGAAACAGACAACACAATATGTAAACAGACAACACACAACATAGCGTTCACTAGCAATAAGCACTGTGCAGACAACTGAGGAGGCCAGGTGGCTGGAGCAAGTTGGAGAGGGTCTGAGAAAGAGACCTTGAACCCTGGGAAGCCGTGGCAAGGGCTCTGGCGTTTAGGGGGCTGAACAGAAGAGTAACAAGGTCTGAGTTTTGTTTCAGAGAAAACTGTGGCCGCTGGGACTGTGTAGGAGAGGGAGGCAGGCGCGGAGGTCGGGCGGTGTCAGCGGTGTCGGCTCCCGCAGTCTCCCTCAGTTGCGGGGTCTACAAGACGGGAGCCCCGTGTGGAAGGGCGGTGGGCCCTTGCAGACATCCGGAGGACTGAAGGAGCAGGCCCGGGAGCAGAACCATAGCTACGTTTTGAATCTTTAAATCTGCGTGTGTATCAGACCTCGAAAGGAAGACATCGAATAGCCTTCAAGTTTGCACAAAACCCCTCCCTTCCAGGTTTTGGATGCGCGCACGCGCACAGCCGCCCACGACGCCGGGGCCGGTCCTCCAGAGCAACGAGAGCTAGCGGCGGCGACCCCTGCCAGCCGCAGCGACGTCCGACGACGCGCCGGAACAGACGTCGCGCCTGCGCAGAGGCGCTCGGCATCGGAGGCTTTTACGTCATCACGGCGCGACGTCCCGGGGGACAGTTTGGGGATCTGGCTAGCGGGAAGGTGTGGCGGCGGGACCATCCGGGAAGATGCCCGTGGCCGTGATGGCAGACAGTGCCTTTAGTTTCAAAAAGCTGCTGGATCAGTGCGAGAACCAGGAGCTCGAGGTAACCGTCCGCGTCGCGCCGGGGCGGCTGCGGGGTCTCCTCCGGCCCGGGCGGCCCCGGGCTCCGCGGTAACGTGGCCTGGGGCCGGCGCGG
>NW_006434828.1:2146054-2186592 GCF_000325575.1 Pteropus alecto
AGCCCGGCGTGTGCGGCCCGGGACGTCGCGGCCAGCTCCGAAGGCCGGGGGCGAAGGCCCGGTCTCGTCGGACTCGCCGGGAGCTTTTCGTCGTCTGTCTGCAGCTAGTGTGCCCGAAAACCGTGCGCGTCTGCCCCTAACAGTCTCCACTCTGCTGCTCGTGTTAGCCTAGACAGCTGTCCTCGAGGTTGGAGGGGTGTGGATCCTGTTAAAGACGTGTGCAGGCACGGACGCAGACCCGAGATGTGACCACTGGAACTTTTCATTCGCTCAGAAAGGCCCTTGGTAGTCTCATAAGACGTGAGCGTACTGTTTTGTCTTTAATAAGACAGGTGAAAACTACATTAAAGGTTCCGCCCCTTAGGAAGGCACTTAAAAAGCATGAATAAAAAGTTAACCAAAGGAGACAACAGCCCAAAAAGCAGCTCACTAATAGACAGTAGATGTTTTCTGAACGAATTAAAATTGAATGAGGGTAGAAATGTCTGTAACTTATCTGTGATGTTTTTCTGGTTACCACTCGTTTACTTAGATGTTCAACATAATTAATAGACTGGGAAAAATCATAGTGCTTTAGAGATCAGGTGGAAATATTTGTTTCTTTTAATAGTAAGATCGTTATGTAAGGATTTGAGACCTGGGAGAAGGATCCTGTTTCAATATTTTTGTTTATATAAAGACACTGGGGCCCAGAGAGAGAGAAATCATTGCCGATGACAGATCTAAACTTTATACTCTAGCTTTTATTCTTTGATACTTCTGTTGGTGTTAATAATATGCTCTTTTTTAAAATGTAAGATTAAGTGAGGATTTTCCTTTTCATTTTTGGCCTTCTAGGCTCCTGGAGGAATTGCTACACCTCCAGTGTATGGTCAGCTTCTAGCTTTATATCTGCTCCATAATGACATGTAAGTACCTTTTATCTAAAGCTGTGAACAGCGATTTCTTCAGGGTCATACAGAAATTATTTGTGCATTGAAGTACCATGAAAACAGGCACAAGGAGCTGTATCTTTTATTATAATACTTAAAAGTCCTGTACTGTATATTTATTGAATCATAACGAATTGTGATTAAGCTGAGTTGTTTTAAAATACACTTGTTTTACCTTCTAAAAAACACTCCAATTTGTTATGGGAAGCTACAGTGTCAGCGAATGTGTTTAATTTTCTTTTCGGCCTTTATAAACCTTTCTTATGACCTTCATGTCCTTAACTTCATGTGTAATTAATAGACCAAGAGAAACGGAAATGGAAGATTGAGAAAGCTAAGAGAAATTCATTACCAACGTGTATGAGATTTCTTGAAAGTTTCTTGTTTTTTAATTACTCCTGGTTCATGTTTATTGAGGAGAAGCTAGAAAGCATAACTGCAAAGGAACAGGTGACCCCTAGAGCTACGACCCACCGACGGTCACTGTTACATTTTGTTCAAAATTCTGCAAAACCTTTTTTCATATCTTCTAAAAACCTAAACCAAGATTTTTATTACACACATGTAAATTGTTTTATTTATTGTAATCCCGTCGTTCAAAGTTTGTTGTGGTTCAACCTTCTAAACTCTTAAAAATTCTTAACGTTTTGGTGGCTCTGTACCCACTAGTGGGAGGAAGGGTCCAATAAGAAGAAACGCACTGTGCTCTGTGCATGTCGTCAGGGAGCACCAGAGCCCTGGACATCCATCAGTTTGTTTCTTTTTACGTAAAAGTTGCTTGGGTAGTTCTATTTAAGTCTTTATTGTCTTATTTAAGATCTGGACCGTTCATAAAAAATTTGCTATAAATGGCAAAATGGTATTTTGGCAAAAATACTTCATGTTTCTTGACCTAAAAACTACTCTTACTTCCTCTGGAGAAATATATGTAAAACTGAATTTCATTCTATATTACATAGAGTATTTTAAAATATACTTCTGTGTGTTTGTATTGGGATCTAGATTTTCAACATTTACTGAGATGATTTTTTTTAATTGCTTATTCTTTCTTGGTGGGTGTAAATTAGGAATAATGCAAGATATCTTTGGAAAAGAATACCACCTGCTATAAAATCTGTAAGTATTCTTTTAATGTTTTACTACTTTACTATAGTAATGACATTCATTTAAAGGGCCGCCTTGTGAAAGTTTGTTTGCTTTCCCTTGTAGTTCACAGAAATTATTAAACTGGTATTAAAGTTTAAAACTCAATCTTCAAATTCTTCTAATCAACTTTTAATTTCCCTTTAACTGTGTAGAAATCTGTGTTCAGCTCCTACCCATCAGCTTTCTTGATATAGTTCATATGTGTCACTTAACAGGTAAACAACTTAACAGGTAAACAGCCAGTTTAGATAAAGGTTTGGGTTTTGTTGTTGTTGTTTTAACGCATTTATGCAGTTCTCTATAACGGTACTTATTTTGAACCTGGTACTACTTATAAGAATATTCTAAAAATGATAATTACTTACAGTGTTAAGATTATTTTTGCTAATTAGGATTTTAGGTTTTTTATTTGTGGTCGGAGAGCAGATGAAATAACCTCTTAAAAGTTTCTTCCAAAGTGGAATCGAGTAAGTTTTTATTTTCAAGTGATTCACTATGTCTAGAATAAATATGAAATGAATTTTTGAACATTCACAGAATATTACCGGGAAATTCATCTAAATATTTTTGTTCATCATTGATATTAAGCAGCAGATCATGTTAGTATTTTTGCTCCCTCTTCTTTTCCTTGTCATTCTATTAATGTTTTTCTTGCTTCATTGGCTTAAACAAAGAGCAACTGTGAGTTCTATGCATAGTGTCCATGGTACTAGTGGGGACTTCTTTGTTAGGCCACTGCGTGTGACATCATAGATCAAGTCTGTATTGTTAGCTGTTTGCTATTACGTTTGTCCTAAAAAGTTTACATATGTATCGACATTATGTATTCTGTGTATTATATATATATTAATGAAATATTAAAACATGCTTTAAAGAACATTTAAGATAATTCTCAGACTTAATTCCGAAATATGTGGGACTACATTCTCATGCCTTAATTTACTATTATAATAAAAATTTTAACATATAGACTTTACTGTTTACAGCACTTAAAAACCTTTTTGATAGTGATTGAGCTGCAAAGTAATTAAGCCTCTTAAATGCTGAATTATGTTTTAAGGTACAGTTGTTGGTAAGTCTGCAGAGTGTACATCCTCAAAGGCAATAACGTTTATTGCAGGCAAATTCCGAACTTGGAGGGATTTGGTCAGTAGGACAGCGGATCTGGCAGAGAGATTTCCCTGGGATCTACACGACCATCGGCGCTCACCAGTGGTCTGAGACGGTCCAGCCAATCATGGACGCGCTTAGAGGTAGTTCGTTTGTGGTTAAGACTTAAGTCAGACTAGACCTATGCCCTGAGTGCTGAAACGCTGACCTAAGTCAGCGGTGTTTTTTAAAAACACATTTTCTGCGAAGCGAATGGGGGCAGTTTTCAGAATTCTCTTTTAGAATTGTTATAATCATGCCTTTTCATTTTACGTTGCTTGCGATCCCATTGACAGTTCAGGGCCTCCCTATCTCTTAAATTAATTCTAGATTGAAATTGCTTTTGACAGTTGAAGAGTTTTTTGAGAGTTTGTTTTCTACTGAAGTGAAATCTCATAATACTGTAATAAGTTCAGGGTAAGTAAGATGTTTAAAACAGTGCATATTTGGAAGTTGGAGACAACGCCTACCAAAGCCTGAGATCTTTGTTGATCTTTGTTGATCTCAGGCTTTGGTAGGCGTTGTCTCCAACTTCTGGACTTGTAACTCATCAGTACAAAGGTGCTCAGGTGTTCACTTAAATTGCTTTGAAAGATGACAAGCCTGGTACGATGGCACTGATCCCTCAGTGAAGCCCGCCTCTTCCTCTGTCTGTCTGTCTGTGCCCCCAGCATTTGCTGCCAGCCTTCCCGCTTCGCTCTGGTCATGCGCACAGTGGTGTCTGTTTACGCCGCATTTCTTATCCTTACCTCGTTACCTCGTTTCTGTAGCTAGCGTCCGCCTTCCTGCTTCGGAGGAGGCAGGGAGCAGGAGTTGTTGGATGACCGCTCATCACTCTGGTAAGGCGTGTCATTGTCACCGGGAGCAGGCGTGAGCGGAGCCTGCTCTCCAGGTATAATTCCCGGGATGGTAAAACAGAACAACCTAAGTGACGAAACAGAAGGCACTGGAAACGTGAAGGACGTGCACAGGAGAGCAGGGCAGTGGCGGGCGGGCAGGGAGCACGTGGAGCGAGGCAGCCCCGGCCCAGCATGTGCGGGGAGCAGCCCCAAGCCTGCCCAAGCCTGCAGGGCCTGGCCGGGTCTCATGACCGCACGGCACTGCGCGGCAGTCACTGGCAAGACTAGGGCGCGGGTCTTTTGGCCGTCGGGACACGTGCCCGGGCGCCTTCAGTGGGGACAGTCGTCCTTCCCTGTGCCAGCTTGGAGAGCGGTCCAGTGGCCCCGGAAGCTGTGCGAGATCGTGGCAGGTTGGACTCTGGAGCCAGACTTCCAGAGTTCAGTTCCTGGCTGTGTCACTCGCTGACCCCTCTGCGCTGCATGGTCCCCGTCGGTGACATGGGGTTAGAGGTAGTGCTGTCTTCGGCTTGGTTCACATGGCGTAACACGCCCTCTGCTCGCCTGCAGCATTCACGAGTAAATGTGGAGAATTCTACACGCCCAGGCTCTTGAATGGCGCTACTTTTCCTCCGTGACCTGCGGCCCGGGGAGGGTCATCTCATGTGGGTCTGAGTCACTGCTGAATCCGGCATTTTAATGTCGCACAGAGCCGTCTTTTCCAGCTCAGAACAGCCACTTTCTTAGATCTCTCCCGCTCTGTTCTGAGTGAGTCACTGTCCTACCAGGACAGTGACCGAGGAGCGGCAGAGCTGTTCTCAGAGGAAAACATCCAGGGACTAGCTGTAGACAGTAGCTGATGACACCCTGGACCAGAGGGATAGGCGAGGGGCTGGCGTGACTGGAGCTGTGAAAATAGGGCCGCCCCATGGGGTCTCTGCATGCAGGGGCTCAATGGGGTGGGGAAGGGACAGTGGACCTTTCCCCCTGACCTACAGGACCTCCAAGCTGGGGAGTCCAGTACCGCAGGCCTTGGGGGCCAGCCCCTCAGCATAGAGCGCAGTGCGAGGGGCGGAGGCGGGTTGGGCGGGGTGGGGCGACCAGCTCATCCTCCCTCCCACCTTCAGCACGGGGAGCTTTAAGTGTTTGTCGAATGACTGGCTGAGCGTTCCCTTAGGGTCCCCCTTTCACCAAGCCTTTGTCCCATGACAGACTGCCACAGATAGCAGGCGCTGGCTTAGTTTCCGCCACCTTCCAGCATGTCACCGTAATGCATGTCCTCGTGAGGTAACAGTTCACAGACCTCAAAGGCCACTAGTTAGAATGTGGGTGTTGGATTCGTTTGTGCTGGGCGGTCAGACGCCCCCGGGGCGTTTCGGCCTCTCACGGACGTCCTGGGGCCTGCGCGCTCCGCATGTCCGCGTCCCGCTTGCCCTCCGTCCCCCTCTCCTGCTGCTGTCGCCCACAGTCTGCTCCTGTGCTTCCCCGTCTGTCTCCTCTCGCTCCTGAAACTGACGGGCATCGCGGCGGGCTCCCCACTTTCCTTCTTCAGCCTTGCGCTCGGTTCTCTTCTGTCGAACGCCCCCAGCAGAAAGAGTTCCCCTTCCTCCAGGACGTTTTAAGAGCCTGATTTAAGGTCGCTTGCCGAGAGGCCGGCAGTGAGCGGGAACGGGCTGTGACCGTGAGGGAGGCGGCGCGCGTCGTGGCTCAGCGAGGGGGAGGCGGCGAGGTCAGATGGCAGCCAGGCTTGGGCAGGAGAGGACAGAGGCGGGTCGCACCCAGCTGGGTCCTGGCGACATCAGCACACACCTGGCCAGAGGTGCCAGACCCCTTGGGATGTAAAATGTGAAAGACCAGCCCCCTGCGGAGGTCCTGGCGGTGGCGGTGGGCAATGGGTGCCACAGGCGGCAGAGGCCACTCGCGGGGTAGGCCCGGCGGCCCCGCGTGTCGTCTGGGGACGGGGCTCCGTTGCTGCCGCTGTTCGCAGCCCCTTCCTGTTAGGTTCAGCCGTTCGGGCTTGACCTTGGGGCTTGAACCTGAATGAAGTCAAGAGCACAAAGCAGGCTGGAAAGTTAGGAGGAGGGCTCTAGTTACGGGGTGCGCTGCAGCTCCCGGGGGCTCCTGTGTCGGGGACCCTCCTGAGAGGTCAGCCGATGACACAGGTGGGTTTTTTCTGCTCCATTCACACCAGCGTTTGTTAGTAGAATAAAAACAATTTAAAAACCTCCATTACAAACGCATAAATGTATTTAGTGAAACGTTCTTAGGGGTTAATGTTAACTCTTTCTATCTCCGTGGTTTTCATCGTCATCTGAGAAAGGCGATTCGTCTAAGAGGAAGTATAAGCAACGTATTTGTTCCAACGTTTGAGCGCCTCTTGCGAGCCAGACACGCATCTGCAAGCGCAGAACTCTGCGGCTGGATCTAACCTTGCTTATACCATTTGAACAAGGGCAGTAATGTAATTTAATCATGCGTTTTCAAACATCAGCTCTTTTGGTCACTGTCCGCCCACCCCCCACTCCCACGCAGACGCAACGCGGAGACGCGCCTTCACCCTGGTCTCGCAGGCGTACACCTCCATCGTCGCCGAGGACTTCGCCGCCTTCGTTGGGCTCCCTGTGGAGGAGGCCGTGAAAGGTACGCGGCCGACCCGGTCCTGTCGGGGAAGTGGAGGTGTGAGTTACAGGTCCCCAGTCCCTTACCAGAAGCCCTTGGAACACGGTATGGTTTTGGAATTTCCGTCTTGTGTGTTCTTTAGAAAGGTGACATAACACACAGGGGGCGCAGCACTCAGCAGGCACCCTGTCACCCAGCACGGGGCGGCCGTCTGTAGGGTCTTGTGAGGACAGATTATATTATAAATCGACTTAACGGGTTTACAGCAGGTTTTGCCACCAGCTTCATTAAAGAAAAAGTGTGGTCTGTAGAGCTTTGGGACTTCTGAATGCGCATGAGAGATTTGGGGTTCCTCTGTGCACGTGTGGCCGTGTGTGCACGCACGCACACACACAGGCTGCCCACTCCACAGACAGCTCTCAGCAGGACGTCCAAGCAGCGATCAGCAGCCCTGACACGCACACCGGGAGGTCGATCAGACTCCAGGGTGGAGGGCGCGGTTCCCCAGGGCCAGCCTCCGCTTCAGACGCCAGCCTCAGGTCCAGGCTGTTCCCGCGCTTCTGACCAGCTGGCTGTAAGTCAGGTTCCCTGACCCCTCCTCGGGTTCGACTGATGAGCCAAGCAGAATGGCTCACAGGTCTCAAGGAAAGCTACTCAGTTCTCGGTCGCTGGTTTGTTGTAAAGGATGTTAAAAGGAAGAGAGACACGGGACGAGGTCCCATGTGGAGAGCGCCTGTCCTGGAGTGTGGGGCCGGCACGGTGGCCTGCCAGCCGCCCTTCCGGGTTCTCACGGGGCCTTCACTGGGTGGCCTTGACTGACTCAGTCCTTGGCCATTGGACACAGACTCAGCCTCCAGTCCCTGGCCCTCCCCGGAAATCAGGGTGGGCATGAAAGTTCCCGTCTAACCACGGGCTCCTGTCGGCAGGCAGCCCGCACCCTCAGGTGGGGCTCGGAAGTTGCCTCATTCACATGCTAAGAGGCACCATTCTCAGGAAACTCCGGGGGCTTGGGGCTGGGGACCAGGCTGGATGGAGACATATACCTGAGAAATACATTTCCTGGAGCGACCCCATCTACATGTATTTGTCTAAACCCCCACACCACGGGAGCCTTATTTGCTTTCAAAGCACGTTTTGCAGAAGACGCACCAATTAAAGATACTTCAGAGCTTCGCAGAGGAATGCTCTGCCAGTTTTATGAACTTAAAATTTAGCTGTCTCTGAGAGGCACCCCGCTGGTTATTCTGGTCTCCCTCACCGGGACCTCTGTAGTGCTTCTGGGGTCTCGGCGTGGCCCCGTGGCATGGCCCCTGACCATTTTTGACTTTTATGTCTCAGACCTTCAATCCAGATCTGAACCATGTTAAATGTGGGGAGCCCTCCGAGGCGATGCCGAGAGAGGACCAATCGGAGCGGCCGATGAGCAGTAGTGGGGAGAGGAGGAAGGCAGGGAGGCCAGCGGGGTTCGGGGAAAAGGGCAGGGAAGGAGGGACAGCGCAGCGTTTGACAGCTGGCCGCGCCGGGCCCAGGTTAGCCTGGCTCTCATGCGTGGTGGGGCGTGCGAGTCCAGGAGGTCAAGGGCACGCAGGAGCGCCAGGCGGCCGCGTGCTCATCATTCTGAGCGCGCACTCTGCAGCTGCTTTAGATCATTTTGTTCCCCTCTGAAAATGAACGTGTTGATAAATGTCGTTTTACTTTTTTAAAGAAAGCCCCAGGCGGTCTCAGCGCTCACAGGTAGACATCCTCTCTCACTCTTACTTGGCAAAGGTGCACTCATCCCAGTCTCCCTCTCCAGCCCGTCTCTTCCTCGCGGCGGCTTCGCCCACCCTTGCACCCCACTCTCCCCACCGGCACCTTTGCATGTCCGTTTCCCAGGAGATGCGCAGACGGAGCCCTCCCCTTGGGGTAGCGCAGGCACCTGCTGCACTGGGTGGCGGCGGGAGACGCGCTGTCATCTCCGGCCGGAATAGGCGCCCCAGCCAGCACCACACCTGAGTCTGGCTTCCAAGGCCTGGCTCGATTCTGGACTCACAGAAGGCAGGCTCATGACAGTTGTTGGGGTAGATGATACTGTTACTCACACAAACATCTCTTTATTGTGACTCTTCTCTTGAAATTGATCTGTAATTTGTTACCTAATAAATAATAGAACCCAGAGCCCATGCTGGGTTGAATTTGGTCCCAACCCCATGCTAGCCATGACCTAAAACAAGTCACTGGATTCCTTAAGCTTCATTTTCTACATCTGTTGCATTATGGTTGTGTGTCCCACTTAGAGTTGTTACAGTGGTTACATAAATGATCCTATGAAAGCAGCTAGCACGTCCCCCGCTGGGCAGCCTTCTGGACATGTGAGCTGCTGTTTCATCGTTGCCATCATCTCTGCCGTTACTGCTATGATGACGGCAGAAATGTCAGCTTTCTTTATGTCTGTTTTTAATGATATTAGTCACGTTAATACCATGTGACATACTTTATAGAAAACTAGTCATTTTGCTAGTGATTACACCAGTGAGATAGAGTAAAATAAAACTTCGATATGTTTCAGAACTGTTCAAAAATTACTTACGTTAGAATGCTGTAGTATAACTTTCTAGTAAAACCGCATGACAGGTCTCCCTGGCACGTACAAGTAGTATCACTGACAGTGAGTGAAAATTGTGGGGTTTTGCTTATTTCTTCATTTGTGTGTTAAATACACGTTTCTAGGCATATTAGAACAAGGATGGCAAGCCGACTCTACCACAAGAATGGTCACGCCCAAAAAGCCAGGTAAGTGGGGCCCTTCGCCGGCTCGTGCAGCCTCGGACCCCCGGGGGGCTGGCCGCCTCGGCTTCTCAGACGCTGAGAGTGAGCGATTTGATGAAACATCTGCCGTGCTGACAGAATGAAGGTGACTCCTATGTCACACACAGGCCTAGGACGACGGACAGAGTAGAAAGGGTCATGAAGCTCACTTAGTTTTACTTTAATTTTTTTAACGTATTTCTTTTACAACAACTTTTACGTGGATGTTTTATAATTCTTATTACAACTTAATTTTTACTAAATATTAATTTTCTGTTCTTTTATTTATAGAACCATTTGTAAATGTGCTCATTTTTAATACCGAAACTATTGCCTTAAAAAATTTTTTGGTGCCCAGCTACGTCCTGTATTCCTTGTGCTGTAGACATGGGGCCTCTTCGCAGCAGGACTTGCCAGTGGCCTCAGCCGTCACAGTTACCTGGCCTGCCTTTGACAGCTTTAAACAGTGCGACGGTCTTTGTCGTCTCAGTCGGAGCTCACGGCCCCTCAGTCTTCTCTGAAGTGAGGCCTGCCCGGCGCTGGCTCCTGCCTGCCCGGAGTGTCCTCCGCCCGGTGTCGGAGCCATGTGCCCACACCCACAAGCCCCTCTCACCCACCTCGGCCACACGTCCTTCCCCCTACTCTGCATTCCCATTGTTTAGACCAGGGTCCCCAACTCCTGGGCCGTGGACCGGTACCAGTCGGAGGCCTGTTAGGACCTGGGCCACACAGCAGGAGGTGAGCGGCAGGTGAGCGAGCGAAGCTCCATCTGTATCTGCAGCCGCTCCCAGCGCCGGCATCACCGCCTTAGCTCCGCCTCAGATGCTCAGGCCTTAGATTCTCATGGGGCACCAGTCCCCAGCGCCACAAAGGCTGGGGACGGCAGATTTAGACGTTGATGCCACGGAGAGCTGTTACACAGATCTCAACGTCTTCAGCCCCATGAGGGTGGAAATGAGTGGGGGGACGTGGTCCCAGCCAATCTGGGTGAAAAGGGACCAAACAAAGACTCGATAAAATGGAGCATAACCGCTGTCTCTGTTGAGAAGGGGCCGTGAGCGCATGTCGGGGTAAGACACGTTCTGCTTGAGAATCTCTGTCGTTAACGACCTCTGTTGATGGGCTGTGCATTGTGTGTTCAGTCGCAGGCGCCCTGGATGTCCCCTTTCACGGGTTCGCTCCTTTATCAGGTGGGTGCCTCCGCGTGCTCCTCTGCGTGTCCCGTTCTTAATCTTCGCTTTGCAGTTAGTGTCGATTTCTCTTAGCTCTAACCTCGCAGAGCTTGGTTCTTCACCGGGCTCTTACAGTAGTTCACCTTACAGTAGTTTCAAGGGTGGACACGCGGGCCTGCGCCTGCTGTGAGCACCGTGCCTCGGTGCTCGCCGGCACTTGGTCCCCAGAAGGCAGCGCCAGGCCCGCACGTGGCAACGTGAATGCAGGACTGAGCTCGACAGTGGGTGCCTGGTTTTTGTTCGTGGACTGGTGTGGTGGCGTAGAGGTGCGTGTCACTTGGCAAGCACGCACCGTCATTCACAGGGTGAAAGTCGCACGGGCGGGGGTCTCGGCAAGAAAGCCTGGACGCTCTGGAAAGAAGTCGACCCCAGTCGCAGTGAAGCCGGGCATGGCTTCCTCCCAGCCTGGGAGACTGAAAGCAGAGGCAGCTCGGCTGGCTTCTCAGAAAGGTCCCGGTCAGGGCAGGCCTGGGGAGGGGTCCCTGCAGGTAAACCAGAGCCATCGGAGGGCGCGGGTGTGACCCAGCCGTGCTGCCGGCCACTGACTTCAGTGTCTCTCTGACGTGCAGAGCCAGCCCCGGTCCCGCCCATCCCCAACGAGCAGCAGCTCGCCAGACTCACCGACTACGTGGCTTTCCTCGAAAACTGACCGGTCCCGCCTCCCGGACCCACCCCGGAGCGCTGTGTCCTGAACTGATCCAGAAATGCTAAATTTTTATTTTCAGCTTATTGGATGGATTCAGCGCCTCAGCCTTCCTTCCTGAGTGTGCGATGGTAAAACACACATATACTGTAAAGCGCATCATGTGTATTTTGTCCTTAAGCGCCCCGCTGACTAGTTGAAGCAGGCCCGGTTTCATCACGCCACAGTGCGGGTGGGCCCGCCGGTGTCACGCAGCCCGTGTGTGTCCCAGCGGCTCGTGACTGAGCTCCCCTGCGTCCTGTAGCCAGGTGCCCGTCACCTGTGTTTCCCGGTCACGCACAGCACACCGTTCCTGCTGCTGGCCGTAGGGGCGCGCCCGGGGAGGAAGGCTGTGCCCGGCGGGACCTGCACTGTGGGGCGCTCCCATCCGCCCCCTCGGGAGAATGCGCACTCTGCTCCTCGCCCCGGAGTTGCCACTGCAGAGACGCAGCCGGGGACCCGAATGGTCTCAGGAGACCAGGCTGTTTTCCCTGGCTTCGCTGATGGTGTGAGCGCGCCCGTGGCCGCAGTGGAGGGCTTGCCGTGGAAGTGAGCCTCATTAAGACGTTCGCGAGATGCGTCACGCTGTCACACGGCCCTTCAGGAGAGGGGAGCCCTGCACAGGGATGCGTCATCCTGGGACAGAAGCCGTGAAGATGACGAGCAACTTTGTCCAGCTGCCCTGCAGCTCCCGGTTGCTCACGTTTGACCCTCGGTTCAAGCTCTGCCTTTTGGAGAAATGCGGAACGAGCCCCTCCTTTTCCCGTGTGACGCCCTCTGAGTGTTTGAAGCTGTTTATTGTGTCTTCAGGTTAAAACATCCCTGCATTCATTCATTCTGCATTTGTTCAATAAATATTTAATTGAATTCTTCAACTGTTTCATCTGAGGCAATTTCTGGACATTTCACTATCCTGGTCTTTCTGTGGCCACGTTCTGCTTTGTGACTGTCTCTTGAAATATGACTTTCTTAATTAGAAACGACCGATATAGCGATAGTTACGTGACTTGTGTCCTCATTTTACATACATTTTACTGGCTGTTGCAGTTTCTGTTAACATTTATGGAAATACCTTTTAAGTTAATTTACTTGACCTTGAGCGGTAGGTCACGTTGTTAAAACTCGTCGTTTTACAGTTTAGGAGATGGAAATTCAAGCAGTCGGGGTCAGTGGCCGGAGAGCCGCGATGCCAGTCCCTTCAGCTCCGGGTTACTACCTGCGAACCGCGTCAGCCTCACAGCTCCCAGCAGCTTCCGTTCAGAGAAGCCAGTCGGTAACCAGGAGCTGAGTGTGCGCCTGTGGCCGCAAAGGGTGAGGACCCCACACACTGCAGCAGCGACACCCGCAGCGCGGGGTCACGGGCTCCATCGCGCTGAGAGGGCGGCCGGACTCACGGCACACGTGCGTGTTCACTCTCAAAAAGAAACGGCGGAAGGGTAAGCTGAAAACTAATAAAAACGGTTTCCTAAAGGGTAAGGGAACAGCAGTGGAGTAAGTAGACAGAAAAAATAATTTCACGTGACCCAAACGCAGCATTTTGACTCCATTTGTCCGGGATGTATACTGAGGACAGAAAATCTTGAGACAGCTGAATGTGATTTCATAGTGAATAAACACTCCCTTTTTAATTTCAAAAGAACCCATCCTGTTATCACTGTTATTAAAAGTATGTAATAACAGTTCAGACATCGTGTAACGTTGTTAGAAGCCAGTAATCTTAGCTTTGATGTGCAACCTTATGATTGAGTTTCTTTTCCAAGTGGCAGCTGTCCCCGAGCGCCGTCCACCTGGGAAGACCCAGAGTCGCCGGCGCCCTGGCCGCGGTCTCTGCACTTCTTTTTTAACTAACTGGAACAAGAACTTGTCTGTGAAAGAGCTAATGCTAGGCCTGGACAGTCATCGTGTAGGTCGACATCTGGTACGAGATGTCCCAGGTTCATGAGCGTGTCAAAGACAAGTAGGTCCCTTTCAAAAGGTGATGGATGCCGGCCTTAGGGGCACCCACTGGCCAACCGTGGGACAGATTGAGGATGGGAAATACATTATGTGTTTGTTTTTCATCCCAAATTCGTAATTACGTACTAAAACTTCCTCCTATACACGAAAGGCAGAATAAGCAGCCGGCTCCCCCTCCCCCTTGTTTGTCATTCGGGATCATGAATCGATGCTCTGGCGTCCTCCCGAGTAACAAAATTAAGCTTCCAGGGTGATCACACAGCCAGGGTTGGATAATTCTACATGGCAGAATCCCACCTAATAAATGTAGATAGAAAACCAGTACTTTGCAGCCTCTAAATCAGGAGCCTAGGAGCTGGGTACCAGTGGCTGCTGGGGTTCCGGGGCGGGGGCTGAGACTGAGCTGTCTTTGCCCTGGCTGTGTGCAGGTGCAGCCCCGCGGCCCCTTGCTTCGGGTCCATAGAGTGCCCTCCTTCAGGGCTTCCCCTGCCCCCGCCACACGGGCGCCTGCACAGACCTGCCCAGGAGTGAGCTCGGCCGGGGTGTGACAAGGTGAATGAACGCGCCCTTTCTCGATTGGGCACACAGTTCCAGGGTGTGACCTGTCCCTGGACCAAAAGCAGAGCCAGCCATTTTCCAGCTGCCGGGGGACGCGCCAAAACCTCAGGTGACTTAACATCGTTCTAAGCTCTAAGCGCACACCGCGCCCAGCCGTAAGGAGAGCGACCGAGGCCAGCCGGCGACACGCCGTGTGTCGAGAGCCGCACAGCGATGAAAAGCCAGCCTGCAGGTGTCCCGCATCAGTCAACTAACGGTGAAAAACTGGGTCAGGTCGTTCACGAGGCTGGCGTGAGTGATGTCCAAGGTGAATGGCTCAGCCCCACCGGAGCCTCAGGCCCGCCGGCTGCCTCCCCCTACATCTTGGGTCCCCAGCAGATGGCTGCCGCACTCGGCTCCAGCCTGTTTCCCCACGAGCACAGGGCCTGTGGGTGGAAATGGGGCGTGTGTCCCCAACTGCTTTAGTTTTGCCCGAGGCACGTGAATATTGCCCGATTTCAGAAGCTGAGCAGGCGTCCGTGCTCAGCATCGTCCTGCAGTATCAGGGGGAAGTGTTTGTTTTGATGCTGCTTCGATGCCCCCCCCACCCCCACCCATGATGGGGCTGCAGATCCCGGTCCGCAGCCTGGGGCGGGCAGCTTCTCTCCGCGTCCCCGCCCCTTGCAGCAGCAGAGGACTGACGAAGCAAACCAAACACACAGGGCGAGCGCTGGGTTCTGGAACCTTCTTGAGTTGGAAGGCCCAAAGCAAATGCTTCTGCCGGAGCCAGACGTCTGTCGGGGGCAGCCACTCTGCTCCCTTCCTGTTCCTGTCGCTTGGTTTTCCGAATGAACTTCGCTGCCGTCATTCACGTGGTTAGGATCATTCCTATCACACCGTCCTCTGAATTGCAAGTCACTGTCACTCTGGCTAAAGACACAGACTCTGCGGAGAAATAAGTCTTTGAAGCGGGGAGAGAGCCATAGGCAATGATCGATCGGGCGGGAGGTTTCAGAGAGCAGACGGCATCGCGGATTCTTAGTCTCAAACGTTCTGCGTGAGCGAAAACCTCAAGAACTTCTCATGCCTTCAACCCAATAATTTTTTCCTCATTTTTCCTAAAGAAATAATTTGGATGTGGCTAAAGATTGGGGGAACAAGAATGTTCATCACTATAGTACTTAGGAAATTAAAATGGCATTTACAAAGGGAGCAAATGTATTGGTAGCAACGGCTTAAATAAGAAGTTCGTTCTCACCCACTGCCATCTGTGGTGGGCCGGCCGGGGCCAAACGTGGCAGGTGCCTCTTTGGAGACGGGTCTTGGGGTGAGAGGTGACCAAGTGCTGAGACCGACAGCAGTCCTGAAGTTCAAGAAACCCGTGCACATGATCGGGGGTCACGCTGCAGGTTTGCTCCGGATGTGGGAACCCCATCGTTCAGTGGGTGGCTGCATCCCTGAGGAGTCGGGGACATTGGGTGTCTCAGCTCTCAAGCATGACCACGTCAGACCTGAACATGGCTGTTCAGCTTCCTTGTCCGAAACGACGCGGAAAGAGCTCAGCGTCCGCAGGTCCCTGAAACGCGGCTTCGCGCAGCCCCGGCCGGTCTTCACTCCAGCTCCCAAACCAGCTCTGGGACCACAGTCTTCCTGGTTTTAGGAAAACATGGCAAAGGGCCCTGCAGGTGCGATTACAGTTAAGGACTTCAGGATGAGGTGCTTACCCAGGTGGGTCCAGTCCCAGCTGCAGGGACCCAGACAGATGGCAGCGTGAGGAGGACCTCTGCGGGCTTGGAAGCTAGAAGCAGGGCCAGGAGCCCAGGACTGTGGGGAACTTCTAGAGCTGGGAAAGGCAAATATATGGATTCTCCCAGAGCCCCCAGAAAGTAAGACGACTCCCCATCTTGGCACGTTGACCAGAATGAGCACGGGGCTCGCCATGTCTGCACGCACGGGCTGTGACCCTTTCTCTTTCCCGAATAAATCCTTTTTGGTGACAAAGCACAAAGGCACAAGAAGACTCACTGAAAGAAAAAAGCATGGCACGAAAAATGACCCAAAACTTCCTTCTCGCTGTCAGCTTCCTCCCCCTACACACTCCCTTCCCGCGGGCGCTTGCTGGCTGTCCCCGTAAGGCACGGGCACCTCCCTGGATGACAGCCCTCCGCACGGGCAGGGTGCAGCTGTGGGTTCGCACCGGCCAGGGGCTGCTGGAGCCCAGCCCACCGGCTTCCCTCCCAGGCCCACCTGAGACCCTGCCCCCAGCTTCATTTTTAGGGCGCATAACAGGTTACTGTGTGGACCTGGGCTTTGTCTGGAATCCAGGCATGGGCTACAGGGGCTGAGAAGGTCAGGAGTTGTGTGTGACGATGGGGCCAGGGCTGTGACTTTCCTCTAAGTCTTAACGGGACACAGGCCAGTCCTTGAGCAGAGTCATTCGCAGCCTGGGCCCCAACCCCATCCTCTCCGCTGAGGGAGCCCCGGAGCTGGTCCAGGGCCCCCTGGGTTCCCTGTGCCCCACCCACTCTGAACCAGGCCTGCATCAGCCCAGCGCGACACCTGAGCCCAGGTCCCGCGAGGCTCCCGCCTCATCACCAGCCCCCAGGGCCACCCCGCGAGGCTCCCCTTTTCTTTCCCCCTTCCACCCATGCCCCTTCTCTGTACCCCACGCCCCGTGGAACCCCTTTCACTCGGTTTGAAACTCGGTTTCTGTTGCAACCTCGCTGCCCCCGTCACCTCCTATTCCTTCTGAACTGAAACAGAATATTTAAAACTCAAAGACACGTATCCTGAAGCAGCATCTCCCCCGACAGGGGAGCAGAGGCTCCACCCAGAGGCCCCTTGCCCCCTGGCGGCACGTTGTCCCCGGCCAGCGACGGCAGCTCTGCGTCCTGTGCCACGGGTGCTGGATGACAAGCCGGCGTCCCATCTGAAGGCCTGACCCCACCAGCCTCCGGCCGGCACTCGGAGCCCAGATGCGTTCTGAGCGGCTCCAGGTTTCCCGCGGTGTCGACGGGAAGGTCAGGCTATGTGCGGAGTGGCGTCCGAGCTCCTCTCAGAAGCCTGTCGGGGGGAGGAGGGGCGCCCCCCGGAAGCCGGCACCCTGCAGGGGGGACCAGCCTTCCCGCTGCCACCAGTGCCAGTCACCCAGCAGACCCACTGGGAAGGCCTCAAGACGCAGGGCAGCGGGTCTGGGCGGAAGGACATTTCACAACAGTGGCACCGGGCCTCGGTGAGCCACTGGCCTGAGCCCCTCTGAGAAGCAGCTGGGACAAACCACGGAACTGCAGACACATCCGGCCGCGAAAGCCTTCTGCTCTCCCTTTGCCTGAAAACGTGTCCGCAGATGGCGAGGACCAGCACAGACCACACCCGTGTCCCCGATCGTGTTGCAGCCCGAGACAGAGTCCCCACAGAGGCCTCAGGGCCACGTCTTGGCTCACTTGTGATTCCTGTTTCCCGGGGTTCCTGTGACCCCCACGTCGGCCCATGTCAGAACACTTCCGGACCCCGGTGGCGAGCTGTTGGAGGGACAGATCCCACTGTGGCTGGGCCCTGGGTGCCCCGACACCAGTGCCCCTGCCTCCCGGTCTGCGGGGACGCCTGGAGGGGGCACCACACGGACACGCTGGTCTCCAGGCTCGCCCCCTGTCCCCCTCCTTCCCAAACCGCTGGGCAAGAGCGACTCTGCTTTTCTTTCCCAGCCCCTCCCCGCCTCAGCCCCTGCTGCCCGAGAAAGCGCTGGAAGGAGCCCAGGCTCCGCTGAGTCACCCGCCTCTGGACACGCTTAAATAAACCAGAGGCGGGTGACAGCGGGGACTGGCCGCTGGAGGATGCAGCCAACCAAGCGCCAGCCCCGCGATGTGCCGCCTCCCCTTGCGAGCTCCGAGTCACCGGGGGAGCAGGAGCCGGGGCGTTTTTTAGGGGCAAAAACCAAGTAGGAGTGTGTGTGTGTGTGTGCGTGTGCGTGTGCGTGTGTGTGTGTGCGCGCGCATGTGTGTGCATGCGTGTGTGTGAGAATCTGTGTGGGAGAGTGTGTTAACTGTGTGTGAGTGTGATCTTGTGTGTACGTGTGTGAACACATGTGTGAGTGTGTGAGAAACTGAGTGTATGTTTGAGTGTTTGCGTGTATTCATATATGTGAGTGCGTGAATGAGTGAGTGTGTGAGTCTGCGTGTGTGAGAGCTCCTTTACCTCCCCCGAGACTGCATTTCAGGGATGGGCCTTGAAACAAGACCCTCTCCCCAGGCACCCGGCTCAGCTCAGTCCCAGGAGACCGGTCGGCAGCCTGGCCCCAGCCTGCCCGCCCTCTTCCCGCCTCCCTGCCGACTGGGGCCCGGGCCGAGGGCACTGTGAGACCTCACAAAGGCGTCCTTGTCTACTGGGGCCGTTCTGTGTTGATCCAGGAGATACTTACAAAGTGCAGGTCCTACGTTCAGTGCGTGAAGCCATCGGCGCTGCCGGTTCATAAGGACACCATGACCGCACGCATTGCGGGGCACAGCTCGCCTGTCCTTGCTGACCATTCCCGTCCGCGACAACCAGGGAAAAATAAGCACATGAAAAAGATGAGAGAGGGTGTGGAGAAGGCCAGTGACACCGTCGCCCGTCCCTGGGCACTGACCCCATGGCCTGAGAAAACCGCCTCTCCCCCAAGAAACTGGACCCCTGCAGCAGGCTTGGAGGGCGCGGCCAGGGTTCTGACCCCCACCCCAGGTTCTAGCCCGTTCCCTTTTTTCTCAGTACCAAGTGGTCTCCAATATTTCTAAAGGCATTTTTGAAAATAGAAGCTTTTTCTTTCTCATATTTTACAGGAAAAACCCTCTCTGGAACTGGCAGGGGGCTGGGGTTGCCGGTCAATAGCCTTGGTCAGCGGAAGCAGTCACTGGAAGTCTGACCTCGCCTGCATCGGCCACTCGGCAGAGAAACAGCCCCTTATCGAGCAAATTCGGTGACATTTGGTAACTATCAGAACTTAAAAGCTTGGGATCTCCCCACTGTTGAGGATGACACCCAAAATTAGTGGTTCTCAACCAGGAGCAATTTTGTCTCCCCAGGTTCATCTGGCAATGTCTGGGATACTTTTGGTTGTCATAGTTGGTGATGGAGGCACAGAGGCTGGGGATGAAGCCGAGCACCCTACGGTGCACAGGATGGTCCCCACGAAGAATGACCTGGCCCACATATCAGTAGAGCAACGTCTGTCTTCGCCTACTGGTCCACTGGCACCAAGAGCCCCAAATGGTGGCACCCCAACTTCAGCATTTCTCACCGAGCTCCCGAGTAGAAGCAGGACCTGTAATCCAGTGGAGACTAAATCTGCGACTCTTCCTCCATGGGTACCCTGGGAGTGGGGGCCTTCCTCTCCCAGAGCGGAATGTCCTGCTCTGCCCCTGGAGCCCCCTCCCCCTCTCCCTATGGGCGCCGACACTCACAAGCTGAGGCTGACCCCAGACGGCGTGCGGCAGGACTGAAATCTATTAACTGGACCACTGCAACCTGCAGCCCTGCCTGGAAAATGTAAATTTAGGAGTTTGGATGGCGCCTTTTCCTAGTGCCCAGGGATCCGGAGAATTTTCCCTATTATTCTGTTAGATCATTTTGTTGGGGATTCGGTTGAGTAATGGATATAAAAATTACAAAAGGTTAGAACATCGTCGTGAATGAGAAGCTTTACAGAAGCTCTGTGATGGAAACTGACCGCAGTTTTAAGTGGGTGCCAAACAGTATATTCAGGGATTAGGGATTAACGTGCTTAACATCCAACTCGATATCCAGGCTTTTGACGATTGCTTCATTTTAGGGTAAAACGCGTAGCCAGTTGGAGGGCCTCCCTGATTAGCTCACTCTGAAATTGTCAGTAATTTACGGCTTAATCAAGCACTTGGGCAGCCTGGCTTAATTATCCATGACACTGAAGCTGGCCCTCATCGAGAGAGCTAATTGACCTGCCTCTTAATTCAGCTGCAGGAAATCCAGGGTTCGTCTCTGAAATTGCCTCGATTACATATGTACTTTCGCAAGACTCGAGTTTCACTAAGTGTTCCTATAAATGCTAGTTCGAGTTCTTTTGTAATCAAGACGGCATGTCAGGGATTTGTACAGTTAGTTCAACTTGACTTTCTCCTCTAGCCGGCATTGTTGAGTTTGGACGACTACTGTCTCTTCTGCTCATATTAAAATACTGTCCGTTTCCTGGCGAATTTTACTCCCAAAACTTTTAAATAAACTCTATATTGTTAGTGTGTTAGTTTTTAAGGAAGAGACCAAGCCATGTGACTTAATGAAAAGTTTCGTGTTGTTAAGATAGCAGTTTCTCCCCAAAGTGATTAATACATCATATTCCAAATGAAAAATTTTGAAAACCTATAAAATCATGCCATCACCTTTTTTTTTTTTGCTTTTTATTTTGAAATGATTTAGATCTTACAATTGCAATAAAAGTACAGATATTCGACTACACCTTTCTAGTTTCTCTAAATGGTAACATCTAACATAACCAAAAGTGCAGTTGACACCAGGAGATCAATGTTGATATAGCACTATTAAGTAATCTATCGACCTTATTTACATTTCGCCCATTGCCCCTTTGCGGCCAGGACCCAGTTTGGAGCCCTGCATCGCCCTCGGCCGTCCTGTGGCCTTGGTCTCAGACATCCCTCAATGGCAGACTGTCTCTCGATTTCTATTTGTTTGACATTTTCTCTTGATGAGACTGAGCTTATGCATGTTGGCCAAGGACACCCCAGAAGCAGCACCGCACCCTACAAAAGTGCGCCCGTGGTGGCAGGGGTACCCGAGGTCCCTGTGATGTTACCAGTAACGTCCCTGGGTGATTCGGTTAACGTGGTGCCCGCTAGGTTTCTCCGGCCGTCGGGTTAGTATGTTCCCTCTTGTAATTAATAAGTATCTAGTGGGAGATGATTTGAGTTTGGTCAATATCTCGTTTCTCATCGTACTTTCACTCACTAGCATGTTATCATCCATTGAATGATTTTCGCCTACAACTATTGATAGGACAGGTCAGCCAAATAATGGCTTTCTAGTTCCGTTGTTTGTTCTACCTGTACGAACTGGAAATTTGCCGTAAGAGCTGTTCTCTCTCTTCCGTTTATTTGCCCGATTGTTCGTTTGCACGGCTGGGGACGCGGGTTCGGTTTATTCCAGGGGTCACACTGCGTCGCGACTGCTGTATATTTTTTGGCTCATCTTGCCCCGGATTTGGTCGTTGGGGTATCTTCCAAGTTGGCTCTTGTTTTGACCTGACCCCATCCTTTTTGGGTCACTTTCTTACTTTCTGGCACCACAGAACGTTCCAGGCTAACCGTGTGCGTTCTCTGGGCCAGCCCTGGTGTTGCCTGTTCCTCCGAGGACCTCCGTTCCTGTCACTGGAGAACGCTACCTCCAACCGAGATCTGTTCGCTGCTGCCACGCTGCACTGCTTCTCGGCCTTCTCATTGGTCATCCGGGTCCCTTTGTCACTACCTTCCGTTTCGGATCCTACCACGTTCTGTGCGTGGGATAAAGAAAGACAGATGCTTATACAGCACGGTCTGACCTCCACCCCGGGGAGGCAGAGTTCAGTCCTTCTAATTACCCCCCGGGCCTCTTTTCTCCCTCTCTCGAGAATATAGAGGCTGAACGAACCCGATGTAGTCTAGGGGCGCAGGCTGGGGGATTCGGTCCCGGAGGCAGGGAGGCTGGCCGGCCGGCTCGGTGGGATAAAGAAAGACAGATGCTTATACAGCACGGTCTGACCTCCACCCCGGGGAGGCAGAGTTCAGTCCTTCTAATTACCCCCCGGGCCTCTTTTCTCCCTCTCTCGAGAATATAGAGGCTGAACGAACCCGATGTAGTCTAGGGGCGCAGGCTGGGGGATTCGGTCCCGGAGGCAGGGAGGCTGGCCGGCCGGCATTCCCTGTTGACCTTGGGTTCAGGGTCTGAGAGCCCACGGAACGCCCCCTTGAACTTGTGCTCGTAGTTCGCTCCGTCTCTCAGACACGCCTCGTAGGAAGCGGACAGACAGGTCGTGCGGAGGCAAAACTCCATCAGTGGGATTTCAGACAGTTCAGACACCAGTTCCATCTTCGTTTTTGTATTGTTTTTCTCAGATTTCTTCCGATTCACCTGACTGAAATGCTAGAAGCTTCTGGCTCGGGAAGGCGGCTACCCACTGACATGTGTGGAGGGAGAGCCGCACCCACCATGTGCATTTGGGTGCGTGTGCAGCTGTTTTTAAAATAGAAACTTTGCATTTTTTCTCTCCCTTCCTTAAGACCTGCCAAAGCCAGGGAGAGTGTGGGATAATTGGCAGTCTGATACACCACTAGAGGGAAAATACATTCTTTCAAAATTTTTTGAAATAAATTTTGCAACACATGGTATGAGATTGAAAAATATTCCTATTCTTTTACTCATTCATTTCCTCTCCGGAAATTCTATTCTGGGGGCCAAACCCAAAATTATATATATAAAAAAGACAAAGATTTATTTCAGAATTTTTACAATAATAAACTTGAGAGGAAAAACCCTGAATTATTTAATCACAGGAAAGTTGAAAAAATATCACAAATGCACTAGATAGAATATTAAAGAGCCATTAAACAACTTTTCTGACACATTATATTAGTAACATAAAAGAGATTCGTGATCAAATATTAAGTTTAAAAAGGAAGATAATGGGTTAGTTGTACGTTGGGACACCACATGCATACACGTGATTTCTGCATATTACAAAGACCAAGAGGAAATGCGCCACCGTGTGAATGGTGGCGCGTAGTGGGTGTGTTACGGTGCGTCGCGTGTTTTTTTTCCTTCTACTTTTCGTATCTTGTGCATCTTCCTGAACGAGCACAAACCACTTTGATAAAAGGGTGGAGATAATAGGTTTTTCATTTACAGTAGGAATAAGTGGATGGACTCAGCTAGTAGATTTGATTACAGTGGCATTGAAGAATAGTTACAATGTTAAAAATGTTTAATCATTCTCAACCAGAATGGAGCTAGCAGAACCATCTGGAACATCTTCCCAAAATACATATCCACATATCCAGTTCTCATGCCCACCCAATTGACATGCGCACACACACGCACACACGCGTACACACACACACACACGTGCACGTGTGCACGCATGCACACAGTCACTGGGGCTAAGAGCCACGGCTGTCATTCTCCGCCACAAAGATGCTTCACCAAGGGGCTGAGGAGGGGCGCCCCCTTCCCGGGGGACACAGAGCCAGGCGGAGACTCACACAGGCCTTCACTGACAACTCTACTAAATTTGTTTTTTTTTTAAAAGGAATGTTTGGAAACCAAAGAAGTTACTTAAAATCCTACATGTCTAGAAGGGCTGGTTTTCCTTTTTATGTATTTTATGCTAGTGTTTTTGAAAACTATATTATAGCCTTTCAAAAGACATCCCTCCCTAACCCTTCCTTGCTTGTGAAGGCAGTGTGGCATGGTGGTTTGGGCATGGGCTCGGGAGGCTGACACTTTCTGGGTGTGTGACCTTGAGGACAGATGATCTCTTTTTGAGATTATCTGTCTTATTTTTATGAGTAAAATAGGAGGATGATAATAGTTTCTGCCTCATGATATTGCAATGAGGATGCAAAGAGGTATCTACAAAAGGCACTTAGAACAATGCCTGGTGCGTGGTAAGCCTATAATACCTTTAGCAGAAGTCATGACTGGTGCTCTCTGGGCCACATCTGGTCAGCAGACGTGTTTTGGTTGGATCTCACAGTGTTTTAAAACACTAATGAATTAACATCTGTAATGTGAGTGATTTCATATAAAAATTCAGATTTCTCACTTCTCTTGAGAACAATCTGAGCACCTGCTGCTCCTGGGCCAGCATCTTGTGTGATGCAGACTGACAAGGAACTGGGCTGCTGTCCCCTCGGAGCCCGATGACGCCGCAGCCCAGAGCCACTCCACGCACTCCTGTCGGGGGCCCAGCCCCGGCAGGCAGGGGGCTCCCGACCTCTGGTCTGTAAATGCCACCATCTGCCCTCTCCCAGATGACGCTGTCTGATTTGTAAAAACCAGGGAAGATCCAGGCAGATGCATAATGTCAAATTAGCACAGAGTGTGGACAGCCAAGGACACGTTGACTGGGGACATTGATGGAGACCCTGGTTGACAAGTAGGTCTCAGAAGGGGACATGGGTGTAAGGGAACGGGGCTGGCACAGGGGCTCAGGCCAAGGTCACAGCAGGTCCAAGGTCTGGCACGTCAACCCGAGTAGATGCAGGAGAAGCTAACGCGCAGGGGGTGGCACCCTAAAGAGGCCATCCAGAGCACCCCAGCGTCCTGAGTTCCTCGCATAGGTGCTGGGAGTCCAAGTTCTGAGACCAGAGCTGGGGGCAGGGGGCTCAGCCGCAGAGCCTGCAGCCTGGCCGTTTGTCCAAGACGGTCACAGCGAGACCTGCAGGGGCCGGGCCCACGACGCCCCCTCGTGCTGGCCCTGGGGGTGCCGGGGTCCCCGAGCGGCTGAGGAGAGCGAGGTGGGAGAAGCCGCCGACCAGGGTGCAGAGGACTGTCCGGCGCGGGGACCACGCCCGAGACCCCGGGCTCCTTCGCTCTGGGATTCGCAGAGCAGCCCGGGTCCCACGATGTCGTTCCCACGACGACTCGCTTCTCCATAAAAGCCGTGTCATCCGGGCTTCCTGACACATAGTTTCCAGTGGGTTCAGGTGGGCGGGAGGATGGTCCCGGCTGCAAGCTCAGGGCCACAGCCCTCCCAAGGCCACGGGCGCTGACTCAGGCGCCCACACACCATCTTCTCTGTGGTCTGAGGGAAATTCTGTTGGCCGGTGGCCCTGAGCCGTGGGTGGGCAAACTGCATCTTCGCGACAGAGGGACTTAGCGTTCTGCAAGGACGCGCCCTTCCTGACCACAATGAGAAGGCGGAACTCGTCGAGCGGTCCAGGGCGCCCAGCCCTGGGCACACGATGGGCCTTCGCCTCTGGGGGCCTGTGCTCTGCGGCCAAGGGACGAGGTAGGCGTGAGGTCAGAGAGCCCCGGGCCAGCACGCGGCCCTCCTCTCCCGCCCCCTCTGAGCCAGGCCGCCCCGCATCCTGCCCCCCGCGCCCCTCATCCCGCCCTCTGTCCCGCACTAACTCGCTCTGCAGAGACGCTTCACCGCCGGAAATCACCGCAAGGCCCTAGGTCGAACTTTCCTCTAAATTCCCGTGGGAAACAACTGGACAAAGGTGAGCACGGGGCTGAGAAGGGAGCCAGCACCGGGAACCGGGGTCGGGGGGCGTCCCAGGCAAGAAGCGCCCAGAGGTGTCTCTGGCACACGGAGTAGGTGACAGGGATGGCCTCCCAGGCATCATTGCGCACGCGTCAGAAAATCTCTCTTGGGTTGGAAGTGGGGGCGCTCCGCAGAGACCCCGAGGAGCCTGGCTGGGCCTCGCGTGCCGGGGCCGGAGGGCACAGGCCGCCGGGCAGCGCGGGCGGGGGGGCTGGCGGCAGGTGGGCCGGGCCCCGGGCTGCTCTGGCAGCGACACCTGGGGGCTGGGGTGATGCTTCGGGCTGCACGGCAGCCTTGACAGAAGCTGGCCTCTCCTTCCCGCGGTCCCCGGTCCCCGGCTGTGTAATCAGGCACAGACACCCCCAAAGTCAGACGGCAGTGTGGAGGGGGGAGCCAGCAGCGAAGCAGTCAGCGGGCGCCGGAGGCAGGGGAGCTGGCGGGAGCCCCGGGGTCTGAAATGCGACGCTGGGCCTCCGTTCCCTCATCTCAGCTCTCACTGGTGCGGGTTAGCGAGGACCCCGCGTGAGAACCCCGCGTGGGGACCCCGCATGAGGACCCCGCGTGGGGACCCCGCAGGGCTCTCTGCGTGGCGGTTTTAGGACAGTCACCCTGAATTCCTCCCCCGGACTCAGCACTGGGCCCGCGGACTCTGCCGCCGGCGGACGTGCAGACACCTGCTGACGTTGCTCTTCCTATCTGTCTGAGTTATCCGACGCCACACATCCATCCGCCCCTGAACCCAGCGCCGTAAAGCAGCACTTCATGGCTCATCTCCCCTGGTTTGTGTAGGTCAGAAACCCAGGAGCAGCCTGGCCAGCGATTCCGGCTTCTCTCGTGCGAGGCTGCGGGCAGACGTCCACCGGGATGTCACTCGTCCGAGGGCCGGCCGGGGCCGGAGACGCTTCCGGGCCGGTCCACCTGCGTGGTTAGCAGGTTGATCCCGCTGGTTGGCAGAAGCCTCATCCGTCTCCATGTGGGTCTCTCCGTGTAGCTCGGGCCTCCTCGTAGGATGGCGTCTGGGCTCCTAAGATGGACGTCCCGACCCCCAGAGAGAGAAAGAGAGAGGGAGGGAGAGAGGAGACCAGGAGGAAGCTGCATCTTTTCCGTGACTTAGCGCGGGCGCCCAGGCACCGTCAGGTCAGCCTGCCGTGCTCCGTAGTCAGGGCAGTGACAAGTCCCCGCCCAGATGCGAATGGAGAAAGCTACACCCCGCCTCTCAGGGGCAGGGCCCGGATCGCAGTCGGAGGGGCATGTGGAATGGAAGAAACGCATGTGACATCAACACGTGTCTTTGGAACGTGGCGGACTGACTCATCATCGCTCTTACTAGAGGCTGAGAGAGCAGCGTCACGGGCATCTTCTGCCGAGAACGGCTGGCGGTCAGGAACGGGGCTCGTCCGGCCGCGTGTGGACGGAGATGGGCCTCTCCTGTGAGACGCCTCGTTTGATAAAGACTGTCTGGAAATGTTTATAAAAACGAAGAAAATTGGCTGGGTTGGTGAGGGAGCTTGGAAAACAGAACGCCAAAGGATAATTCAAGAATTCGTCAAATTTATGTTATATTGCAAAATTTCTTACACTTATCAACAACAAAAAAAAACCTAGCCATGGGAATGGATGACGTGAGTGGCCATGATGATGGCTTGAAGGACGAGGGCGATGGAAACACAGATCCCAGGAATGTGGGGTGGGGGGTCGTCTGCACCCAGATTTGCGGGCCTCGCCCCTCATCCCTCAGCCCCACTCGGCCGCTGCCTCCGGACGCGTGACCTGGAAGCCGTCGCGCGGAGCCCCCAGCATCACGCCACATCCGCTTCCCCATGGAGCCTTCTTGGATCCGCTGTCTTTTCCCTTGGGACCCTGCCCTGCCTGTGACCAGCCTCCCCGGAGCCCATCCGACCTCTCAGTTCCAAGGACCGTTTCCGTGGTGATTGTCACACACGCCTGCTTCTCTGACATGGTGCTTTTTTGTCTCCTTCGTGACACTTCATGCCATCCTCATCTTCGAAGCATGCGCGAAATCGACATCGCCACCACCAACCGCACCTCCACCGGCACAGACGACCCCAGGCATGCGTGCGGTGGTCTGGGTTCTCCCAGAACAGAACCAATAAGAATCGGAGATGTAGAGATCTATACGTCCACCGAGATCTGTGTATCGATATGCCTAAATCTCCATTCAGAGCAAAGAACTGGCTCGTGTGGCTGTGGCTGCAGAGGCTGAGAGGTCCCCGTGTGTGCATTTGGCAGCCGGGGACCCAGGCGGCCACAGTGTGGGTTCCAGTGTGAGGCCAAGATCTCCGCGTGAAGACGGGCAGGTGGAGCTGAGCGAAGTCGCCTTGGTCCCTCCTTTTTGTTCCATTCGGGCCTTTGACGGATGGGATGAGGCCCATCCACACTGGGGAGAACCATCCACTCCCCAGCACCCCCCCCATTCAAACGCCAGACTCACCCAGAAACACCCTCACAGACACGCCAGAAGTTGTGTGTCTTATCCGGGCATCCAGAGACTCAGGTCGGCAGGTAAAATGCACCATCGCGACAGGACTCCCCGGCCCCTCCCCCGGCAGCCGCGGGGGCCTTTCCCCAGCTTCCCCACGCCGTCCCCACCTGCCGTCCGCGTTCTGTGCCCCCGCCCGTTCCTCCATTCCGTTTGGTCTGCTTTCTGCCCACGCACGTCCATGGAGTTGCTCCCGCTAGGACACCCGTCAAGCCCGTAGATGCCTCTGGACCCTCCCAGCGTGCCCGGCCTCTGTATGTGACCGGGCGATCACCCCAGGGGCCTGGAACACGGCGCTTCTCGGGGGGCCCTCCTCCACCTGCTTCTTCGCTGCCTCCTCCTCTGCCCCAGCACCGAGCTAACGGGCTCTCCCCGTCTTACTCCACGCGGTCCCCGAGGAGAGGCCGAGAGAAGGAAATGAAACCAAAGGGTCCGGGTCTCGACCGTCTCTGTCCTCAGGGGGCTTCGCCTCCTAGTCAGACCTTCCCCTCCTGGGCCCACCCCTGGCCGGTCCGCCTTCGCGGGCAGAGCGGAGGAGGCTGAGGGGCGGGAAGCGTGCGCGTTAGGGGGCCCCCCGCGTTAGGGAGCCCCCCGCGTTAGGGAGCCCTGCAGCAGGTACGGCTCGAAGCTGCCATTCGTGTTTCCGCCTGTCTGACGCTGTGCCTTATCTCTCAACTGGTTAAGAACTAGAAGAAACGGAGTATTGTTTATCGCTGGTCATTAAACTCCCACATATGTCATCAATGTCTGCTTTCCCTGCCAGGCTGCACACCCAGGACTCTCTGCGTGTTGCGCGCTCTGGGTGCTCGGCCCCCCACATCACCCCGACGTACTTTTGAGGCAGTAACAGTGTGCAGTGTATTTCCGTTTTCAAAACACTTTTGCATAATTGTTGCATTTAAGTTTTACGATGATAGTACTTTATACTCGCCCCTCCCTGTCGTTAAAGTTAGACATTAAAGACCCAGAGAGATTAATCAGCAGAGATTCTGAGCCACAGGACGGATAATGTGGCCCGGATAGAAAGCCAAAAGCTGCTGAGACTACCCAGCCGTTTCTTCCAGGTCTCAGAGCTGCCAGGAGGCTGGTGACCGGGTCTGTCCACAATCTTAGAAGAGAAATATGTAGCTACAAGACCTGCTAGTCTGATTAGTAATTTTCGTATTCGTCAGCCTTCGACTTCTGGAATGGCAGGATGTGGAGCCTGACGAATTGTCCACCCCTCCACCCCCCAAAAAAACAACAACAACAATAATAAAACCGGACAAAGCGGGCTGTCAGGAAGGAGGACGCGCCCTTCCACCGGCAGGAGTCTGGGCAGACGCTGGGCATTCAAGGGATAAGAACACCCTGGGGCTCGACGCCCCTAACTCCAAGCGAGTTGGTTCTTCCCAGCCTTTGCCACGTCACGGCCCGCACGGGGAATGGTGGTGGTGTTGCTCGAAGCTGGAGCCGACCAGCTGGGGCTCTGGCAAGGAGCCCCCACCACCCCCAGCCGCGGCCGGCCCCGCCCAGGGCTACAGGTCAACAGGGCAGCACACCTTAGTCCGTTCCTGGCCACGGAGTCCCTTCAGGAAAGTGTGTCTGTGATGGCCGTGCTTGGGGTCCTCCCGGACGAAATAATTACGGAGGAACCTTCACAGCTCTGGTGCCAGGCCGCTGTCTTCCTCCACCTCCCCAGCCCGGGACTATCGACTTTTCCTAGAAATGGATTTGGGTATTGGGATTTGCATGTTATTCTCTAGTATTTAATCTCCACTCAGGAAACCAGAGCAACGACTGGCTTTTATGAGAATTTCAGGGTCCCGTTACTCAAAGACCAGATCAGGAGTTGGTAAACTCCAGCCCATGGACCACTTCTTGCCAGCTGCCTGCTTTTGTCAATAAAGTTTTATTGGAAGCCGGCCACACCCACTCAGCGTTGCCTGTGGCTGGTTTTGCTGGTGGCGGCAGAGTCCTGTGGTTTTGACAGAGGCTGTCTGGGCCACTGAGCCTGCAATATTTACGTCCATCTGGCCCTTCACAGAAAAAGCTTGTCGACCCCTGGATAGACGATGCAGAGGTCTTCCTGGAGTGTCACCTCGAACTCATTTATGACAGTTGTCTGCTTTCGGCTTCAACTTGGTGTTTTCTTGGGCTAGAAGTCTCTCTGCTGGTGGTGTCTCCTGAAAGATCAGCCATGTAACTGTTCATAAGCCCTGTGAGTCCTCACGCAAACATGACCTCACTAACCTTGGCCAGTGGCAGCGAGAAGTACGTGCTGAGTCCTGGGGACAATGACTGGGTCCCTTCTTGGGTCGAGATCGGGCCCTCTTCGCGGCACCGCGTGGGGCGTTCACATAGCGCAATAATCAGGTCACGCAGACCGGCACCAACTTCTCCAGCACCGTGTGAGACCGCTGGGCGACATGCGACCCAACACGCACGTCACGAGTGCTCAGTGGCAGCCACGAGAGATTCTGAGCACGCTGAGTGGACGCGGCCACGAATGCGAGCGGGCTTAGCGGGGTCCTCGCTGATAATCGTTACCAAGGGCTGAAGCACGGGAGTCGATGGATGAGAAAACACGTTTACTCAATGTCAGCTCTCAAGCCCCGCCCCCTCCTGCCCCCCAGCTGCGGCCGCGCAGGCTCCGCGCTGAGCCCCTGCAGACCGCCCCGCGCTGAGCCCCGCGCTGAGCCCCGCGCTGAGCCCCTCACTGAGCCCCGCGCTGAGCCCCTGCAGACCACCCTGCCCTCGTGGCAACACCAGGATGCAGACACTCAGGCCCCAGGTCACAGAAGGCAAAATCGCAGCTCAGGGGGCGGGGCCTACAGAGCAAACTCCGGGTGACCCCGAAGCCTGAACCCCTACCTGCGCGGGCTTTCGGTCTTTTCAGTGCGTTTTTCGGTAAAGTTGCTCTTCGATCACTAACTGTGGGAAACACTGCTTCCCCGAAAGGACCATTCTGCAGAAGGCAGGGGATGGAGGGGAGGGAGGGGAGTGGCTCCTTGAGGCTGTGCTCCCCTGGAGGGTAGGATGGCGCTTCCGTTTTGCTTTCGGGGGGTCCTTGCCCAGCAGTCATCATCCAAACACAGTCCCCTCCCCCCGGGCAGCCCGCATGGCTCAGATGTGCTCCCTGCAGTAGGACCCCGAGCTCGGAAGATGTCACAGAAACAGGGAGGAGGGGCAGGTACGCGCGGGCAGGAAACGTTGCCCAGCCAGGCTGGTAAATCGGAAAAGCAGCCCTTTCCTTGCCTCGGTTGTCCTGTGACCTGCTGGGAGAAAGAAGTGACATCTCCGCCCGTTTACGCATGTCCCAGGGCTGCCTGTCATCACCGCCCGACCCACACGTGGCACTGCCCCGGGGAGCAGCCGCAGCCAATGTCCCTCCTGCCAGGGCGAGACATGACCCACGCTCGCCCAGCGACTGGAGACAGGGTGGACACTGGGACCAGGGCAGCCCGTCCAGTGACAGACCAGTGACCTGAACCCTGTCTGCCCCGGCTCTGCGGGCACAGGAGCTTCCAGCACAGGCTTTTCGTCTCCATTAAGTAGTAAATAAGTGTGAAGTCCCAGCCGCCTGCATTGGCTGCCACAGGCCCACAGAGCGTTTAAATCACACGACAGCAGGCTGTCCGGGAGGTGGCTGCAGGGCGGGCGCTCCAGGCCTCTGCCCCTGAACGCGACCCCGTCCGGACCTGCTGGAGTCACTCATGGAGCACTGACGATGTCCAGGTTCTCTGCCTGCAGCGTCCAGGCCCCGCGGCTCGCGGGGTGTCCCTGGTCCTAGGACCAGCATCGCCTGGTCCGGTGCACACAGCCTGTCCGCGCCCGTCTGTCCGTGATTCGCTCTCCCGGAACGTGCCCTTCGCCCGCTGCCCTCATCGTTCCTGCCTTAAATGCCCGTTTCTTTCCTCTGCCGGCTCCTCACCCACCGCCCTCTCCAGGGACATGTAACACAGCCTTGGGAAGAGGCCTCGGCTCTGGGAGCTGAGACCTCCCACCCGCCCGCCTCCTCCCCGCCTTCCACAGACTCTGTGGCTTCAGGCATGTGGCCTGACCTTGACGTGGCTCCATGTGCCCTTCTCAGGTCACGGGACAGCCCGCCCCGCCCGGCTCTGAAGTCCGCAGATGCGCGTAAATACGAGCGCTGTGTCTGCCCATTGACGGTCCGCAGGGCCTTCCGAAGCAGAGGCCGCCCGTCCTTCCCGTGTCGGGCCTGACGTACGGCGGGCATCTTGGTGACCCTCTCCTCTCACAGGGAGGGGTGACACGAGGGGACGCAGAAACACAGCTCGATCCCTCAGCACCTCAGTTCTTCCGGCCCGTGGCCACGCAGGGCGCTCCGGCCACCCGTTCGGTGCCTCGCTCCTGCCTGCCCAGGGCAAGAATCAAGAAACAATGAAGGAAAAGCATCCACATGAGGAACGGAGACCAAAACCGCCAGAAAAAAAAAAAAGGACTCAGAAAAAGCGGAGACACGGCCGGAAGCGAAAGGAAAGAATTTTAATGTTAACCTTCAAAAATAAGAAAACGAAGATGCCCACAAAAAAACAGGAATGACGGTGACCCGCACACGGAGCGGACGCCGGAAACGGCTCTGAAGCCGCGGAAACGCACCGCAGAGCAGAATGCGCGTGGGAGAGTCGGAGATGAAGCCCAGGAAATCCCGAGACGCAGAAAAACAAGAGGGGGACAGAGAGCGGGAGGGCGGGTGACAGCACCCAGGGCGTGGGGAGGGTGCCTTCGGAGCCCCGCCCTCTTCCCCTCCCGGCCCTGGTCCCCGAGGGCACCCGCGAGCCTGGCCTGGGACGCTCCAGGAGGCGGCGCCTTCCAGGACGCTCTCCCCTGACTCCAGAGGCAGCCCCCCTCCTCCCTCTGGGGGGGACCGTCCCGCTGCTGCCACCCCAGACCACTGCCCACGCCGTCGCACTTCGTCCCTCCTGGAGCCCTCCGGGAATTACCCGAGTGAGCCCTCGCTTGGCCCCGACAGAAGATGAAGATGAAGAGTCTGACCAGCGACCAACCTTAGGACAGTTTCCCGCACATGCCACCTGGGTCTCCCGATTGAACGGGCTCACGCGGACGCACGCTGGTGTGCGATGTCACAGCACCAGGGGACAGAGAGGTCCCGATGACCCCCAGAGGAAAGCTCTCACCATCAGGATGGGTTCCCACGGGGCGTCGGGCTCTTCAGGGTTGAGGTTGTGGGGGCTGGGAGGCCAGGCGGTGCCCGTAG
Source organism: Pteropus alecto (assembly GCF_000325575.1). NCBI lineage: Eukaryota > Metazoa > Chordata > Mammalia > Chiroptera > Pteropodidae > Pteropus > Pteropus alecto. The sequence goes on from NW_006434828.1 coordinate 2,178,915, forward strand.
AGGTTCCGGGAAAACCCCACAAAGCCAAGTCTCCAGGGCCAGCCAAGCCACCAACCACTCGTCCAGGGAGCGGAACAGTGGGGCGGCCAGCGGAACGAGGGGCCGGCCTGGGATTCGAGAGGGAGGGTGTCCAGCGCAGAGCGGGGTAAAGGCCGAACCCCCTGTGGCCAGGAGCATGGCAAGTTCCCGAAGAGTAGCCGCAGAGGAAATAATGGGACTGTTAGATTCTTTCGAAATAGTTAAGCAATTGAAAAATAATGTTGCTGGACATCTGATAGAGCATTTGCAAGAAGTAGTGGTAAATAGTAGAAAACCAAGACAATAAAAACGGTGCATTTATTGACAAAGAGAAATAAAAAGCCGTACAGGGTAAAACTCAACAGCGAACAGGACTTATGTGATTTTATCTAATCTTAGGATTTAATGGTGTTGGAAGATGAGGAACGGCAGTGGACTTGCGGTGGGGACAGACGAGCCTGTCCTAGTCCAGGCCCCCGATGGAGAGAGGCGTCTGGTCCCGGGCGCCCGTCGTTTCCCAGGGCAAGCACGATATTCAGACACATGGAGGAAAAATAAGAATTTTTAAAGGACCGGAAGTACGACTGGAGAGGGGGAAGGTTTGAGCGCTGGAAAAATTCGCTTTTGTTCAGTGCGGGGAGCGCTGCTTGTTTTTCTGACGTTGTGTGAGCGTGCCACCTTGACAAGGATGAAAACGAGTCTTTAGAACGCCATGGAGGGAGAAGGCGGGGCTCGGAAGAAAGTTCCAGCTGGCCGAAGCCTGGTGTCGCCACGCGGGAACTCGGGCCTTCCACAGACACGTGGGACGTCATGATTTTAAACCGTGGTTGATAATTCAAAAAAGACTTTAAAGCACCGTGAAGGCCCCAGACAAGCGTGCAGACAGCACGTGCATCATGGGAGTGCCAGCGTGGCTGACGGCGCCCCCAACCCAAACCAGTTCCTGGGGCCGTTGTCACAAATGAGCACGTACTTGGTGGCCTAAAACAACCCAAGATTAATCTCTGACAGAGTTCTGGACCAGAAGTCCAAAGTCGGATTCGCAGGACTGAAGTCACGGTGTCCGCAGGGCTAGTTCTTTCCAGAAGCTCCGGGGGAGAAGCCGTCTCCTTGGCTTGGCTCCTGTGGCGGCCACACTGTCGTGCTCACGGCCCTCCCTCCACCTTCAAGGTCACTGTCACATCTGTTTCCACGGTCACGTCTCTGACTGCGACTCTCTCTTTCTCAAGGACCCTTTGGATGGCATTGGGCTGACCCAGGTGACCCAGGATGCTGTCCCCATTGCGAAAGCCTTAACGAAACCCCATTTGCAAAATCCCTTTTGCCATGTAAAGTGACAGTCACAGATTCTAGAGATTAGGAGGTGGGCATTTTGGAGGAGCTTTTACTCAGCATTTCGGCCCGTGGGTGTTGACACTGATGGGCCACAGAACAATTTAAGGGGTCACAAATAGCATTCGTAAAAAGGAAACAGGACAGAAGGGTCGGCGGCCACACTCGGCGCGGGTGAGCGTGCTGCACGGACCCGTCTCGCAGCGTTCACACGCGCATCTGTGTCCACGGCACACGCGTGTGTACAGGAGCCCGGGCTAAAGGCGGGGCAAAGCTGGAGAGCCCTTGGCGTGGGCCACCTGGCGGCCTGCTTCGCTCAGAGCGGCCGGTTAGGAGAGGGAGGACTTGCCGAGACGCCACGTGGCTCTGACTTTCGCCAACTGCGTGACCTTTGGTAAGTCAGCCAACCTCTCTGAGTCTGTTTCTCAGACCACAGATGGGGGATAATCGTGCTATTGCCCAGGGTCATGGCGAAGGTCGAAGGGAGGCATGTGACAGCCCTCTGGAAAAGCACAGCTGTGACGCAGTGACGCTGAGAGTCTGTTCAAGGTCATCGACCCGCCTGGAATGAAAAAGGCCTTGTGAGGGTCTCGGGTATCTGCTGTTACCTGGTCTGTCCACAAGATGGCAGCCTTGAAACACGGGGACGGGCGCCCCGGGGGCCACTGAAGCCGCTGGCTTTACAGGGCCAGGGTCTCCCTAAGAAGGTCGTCTCGGAAGAGACTAGCTGGTTCTCACTCCCGTGTTCCTACAGCAGCAAATCCCCTCCTCAACGGCCAGCTCTTTGCTAAACCAAGGACAAGTCTGCTGTCTTCGGGCGATGGCCGGCATCGTCCCAAGAAGGATCTGGACTCAAGGACGGACCGGGCCACTCCTGTCCCAGGCTCCCACTGTCCGGGTCCCCTGCCAGGCCCTTCCCGGGGGACATCACCTGCGGTGGGGACAGGGGTGTAGCGGGTCACTCCACCCACAGGCGCGCAGGCCGGAGCCCTTTGGCTGGCGGCCTCCTGGCTGCAAACCCTGCTCATTCCCTTCCTGTGACTTCCCCCCGGTGCGACGGCACTCTGTCCTCGGACCCGAGGTCCCCCCAGCTCCCACAGGGCTCCGTGTCCCCTCCCCCCACCACCCCCGTCCTGTCCGCCAGGTTCTCCCCACTCGCAGGCACCCCAGGGTGAGGGCCCCACACCCAGCTCCCCTCTGGCCTCTTGCCGGTCTAACAGGGTCCCCGTCGGTCCCGTGAGAGATGGCTCCCATCACGATGGCATGTCTGCTCCAGGTCACGGCAAGGTGGCAGGAAAATAGGTGAGCCACCTCCCTGGGAACGGGGTCAGCCGATGTCGAGTGAATGGACTCTGAAGAGGGAGGGGGTGTGGGGGATGGTCCCGGGGCCGAGCGGAGGTCCATGGTGACATGTGCACGAGGGTGTCCCAGGCCGAGCGGAGGTCCACGGTGCCATGTGCGGGGGGACAGGAAGGGGAGGCTCCGGGAGGTTTCTTAAGCCATGTGCATTTCGGGTGTTTGACATTTAAACACCCTCACTGTGCTGTTGCTGGCGGGGGAGCCGGGGAGCCACAAGCTGCCCCCCGCCTGTGCAGGCAGAAGGGCACCCGGGTCACTGCAGCAACGACTTTGTGGCTGTGCCCCCTCCTGTTCCGTGGGCGGGCTCCTGGCTACGGGCCTCTGAGGACCACCTCGGCCTTCACAGCAGACTCGGGGACCGTGGGGACCGGGTCCCTTCTGCGGGGAAGGAAACGGAGGGCTCGAGGAGTGGGGTCTCCGAGGTCGCACGCCGGCCTGGGGACATGCGGGTTGCAGTGCAAGGGTGTGGCCCCTTCCTTCTCCCTTCCTGTGCTAACCTGACCAGGGCCTGGGGACAGTGCGGAGCCAGCAAGGGAAGGACCGCTGACCTGGCACCGGGTCACGCTGAGCATTTCCTTAGGCCACAAACTCTTTTTCCTTTTTTTCAAAAACCAGCCTCACACATGCTTAATTTAACTGGAAGATTCTCTCTACATCTGCACGTGCGGAGGAAGAAACTTCAGCGGCCAGAGGGCAATGCCACGAGGGTGAACTGAGCCTGACCTTGGCGAGGACAGCTCCGGCCCGGCCCTCAGATTCCGGCTCTCTGATGAGAGAAGAGTCCTCACCGTCCTCCCCACACCGGCCATGCAGCGGCCGCCGACAGGAGCCGCGGTCACCGACCGGTCACTGACAGGTCCGTGTGTGAAGGGTCCGCCCAGGAGGCCGGAAAGGAAGGGAAATGAAGACCCAAGAGGCAGCCCCGCCGCCCGCACCGCGATCCCTGACGCTGGCCGCGTTTCTTTTGGACAAAGCCCTGAGGGTCAGTGGTGTCCATGTGGCCACGTCCCTCCCTGGCAGCTGCAAGCTGGCGGGAGCCGCAGGAACGGGGGCTGGGTTACCCGTTCCAGGCGGGTCGGGGCCCAGAGCGAGCAGTGCGGGGAGCAGCTGCCCGTGGCCAGATCCCCCGATGACGATGGAAGCGTGACTCAGAGGTGGCTGCAGGGCGGGGGCTCGCGGCCACCGAGTCAGGGGCCCGGCTCTGCGGGGGCTGCCTTCCCACCCACGTCCGGGCCAATCTGTCGCTGGACGTGGGGCTTCTCCAGCCCCGTGTTCCCGGACGCGGCTCCGTGTCCGAGCCTCTGTGTGCTCCCCACTTAAAGGGCAACAGTGACGGGCGCTGAGGCACCCCAGCCCGGGGCACGAGCCTGCCAGGGGGCCACGCTCTGCCCGCCCTCCAGCCAGCCCCGGGAGCAGGGGGCCCCCCTGCCCGTGTCACGGGGGAAGAGAGCCAGGTCGAGGCTCCCAATGGAGTCGGCTCCTGACCCCAACCTGCTCTGCACCCCAAGCTCAGTGCACTGCTTTCTAAGCACTTCTGAAGTGGCCCCGTGCTTCCTGCGTCTGGCCTTTTCCTGTGGTGACGGCTGCAGAGATGTGGGTGGGGGTCGCCCCGAAGGCCCCTCAGCCTGGGGCATGGGGCAATGACACAAGGCTCCTCCAGCCTCGGACGGGTCTCGGCTCCCCTGGACTCGGCCTTCTCCTTCCTACAGAGAAGGGGGTGTCGCTCCCGCTCCGGACCTGCCCGCTCAGCCTCGTCGCCGGTGGGACGGGGGAGAGGAAGCCCCGGCTCCACGGGGCCAGGGACGGGCCCGTGGCGTCCACGTCCGTGTGCTGAGCCAGGTGCCTGTGTCACACGGGTCCTACAACAGCCCTCAGCGGTGGGCCCTCATTGTCCCCACCCAGGCCAGGAACCGAGGGTCAGGGGACGTCGATGAGCTGTCCCTGGTCACCAGCCGTCAAGCAACTGGTCCAGGACTTGATTCGTGGGCTTCAGAGTCCACAGTCTTACTTAGTTCCGAGCCCCCCATCACGTGGCACACGTGGCGGAGGACACTAAGCCGTCTGCACATGAATCAAAACGCGGCTTCTACACCGTGGCTCTGCCAGCCTACCACGTTCCCGCCCACCTTGACCTGACGTACAGGTCGCTGTGCGCCTCGCAGGAGCTCGCTCATGAACAACGCTGCCCCAGCAGGCCGCAGGGGTTGGCGCCGTTCACTGTCACACAGGGACAGACAGACAGCACGTCCTGGCTATGGACAGAGAGAGTCAGGGCCCAGCTCAGGCAGCTCCTGGCGGCTGAGTGTTAAAACTCAGGACTGTGGTGAGGCTGTTTGTTAGACACGGCCACTATCGTAAATTAAAGCATATTCTTTTAAAGTAAATAAGTTATTATCAGCAAAGTCAATAAATTCCCCCAAGCTTACTACTTCTTAATAATTTTTATTACAGTTTACTATAATCTGTTATTTATTGACTGAATCCGAACGGTCAAATCCTACGTGAGCGTGAGATGCCATGTGTCTCCTCGCAGCTCCGTGTCCAGTGGTGTCTGGGTGGAAGCGTTTGCACCAGGGGAATCTGCAAACACTACAGACGAGGTGTTTGGGGTCTGGGTTATTCTTGGAGAGCTGGTTGCTACACGTTCACCGCCACCCCACTGGGTGACAGCGTGTGTGCCGCACCTTTTGTGTTCAGAGCGACCCTTCCGAGAGGATCCATCTACGTAAACGCGGGTGGAAAGACAAGCCCCAGATCTAGACGTCCAGGCCCTCGGAGCGTCTGACTCACCCCCTTCCCGTTTGCCCCGAGAATCCTCGCCAGCAGCGTGGGCGGCCTCGGCGTTCGCCCCGAGATAACTCACGGAGGACAGCCTGACCCTCGCCCCCAGAGCTCGCCATATGGAGAGTCCTTGGAAACAAAGAACGTCATCCTGTTTACAGCGTTCTGATTTTAGTGGTGGTGTTTCCATTTACAAAACGCAATTCTTCAAATCTGATCGCTGAAAACGTCAAATCCGAGAGAGCCTGGCGTTCCCACCGCGGTGTTCGCGAACGCTGGCTGCGCGCTGCCCTTTCTTGTCTGAGCTGAAAACGGGTCGTAGTGAAGCCTGACGGCTTCGTGGCCGCGGCCGGTGGCCGAGGCCTGGGACCCAGAGGGCCTGGAGCGAGTCCGCCGGCGCCAGCCGCTCGCTCAAACGCTCACGCTCACGGCTCCACACTTCGGGTGTCCGGCCCGGCCCCCCTGCGAGGTCACCGGGGAGGGAGGGACCTGCTCCATTCTGAGCTTCTCCCTTTGGCTCACTCCGGAGGGAATCACAGACGGTTTTTCCGTGAGGCCACCAAGAAGGGCCCGCTGCCCCCCACTCTGGACCCACCTCGGAAACTGGGTTCTGGGAGGCGCGTGGCCAACTTGGAAATCACAGTGAAGACCCCCTCCAGCGCGAGACCCAGGAATAAGCAGGACGCGAGGGCTTCTCGGCCAGAGGGGCAGCTGGGCCAGGCCTTCGGCACCGGTCTGACTGAGTGCCTTTTTGGGGGTTCCCTCGGGGGGCCGCTCTATAAAGCTTGCGTGGTTTCAAGCCGAAGCCTCCAGTTTGCGATGCCCCGCTGTGTGCTCCCAGGCAGCTCTGATGGCCCGCTGAAGACAGCAGAAGCCTTGCCGTCCTCAGGGGAGCGTTCCGAGGGGAGGTAGAGGGCGGTCATTGTCACACACAGGACAGTGCTGCCCAAACGTGGTGGGGCCAGGCGGACATGGCTGGAACAGGAAGTGACTTCCTTAGGGGCGTCCCACAGGCCAGGGAACTCCGCCCAGGGTCCGAGAGCATCCAGGTGGCGGCCGCCGTCGTGACTCTCAGCGGGCAGCGGTGCTTCGGGGCGAGGCCCCCAGGGAGCCCCCAGAGCGCTTCTGTGGGGCCTTGTCAGAGATCCCCAGTGTGTACCCTGGAGGGAGACGGAGACAAGGCCTCCATGTTAGGGACCAATAGAGAGCTACGGTGCCAGCCGGGACGTGCCAGCTCAGGGTCACTGACACGAGCTTCGGCGAGGACGGGGGAGGAGCAGGGCGGCCCAGGTCGGCGGCCCGGCGGGCCACGTGGGGCGGGCCAACGGCAAAGCCCAGAGCTCGAGTCTGCAGCAGGCACTTCCCAGGTGTGCCCCGAACCAGGCGGCACTGGTCTCATGTCCGGCCGCGGGCTGGGACCCGGAGCCCGATCTCTTAGACACCGAAGGCATTTTCCAAAAACGTGCGACACGGATGACCTCCGACCCAGTAAGTCCATCTCTGGGAGCGACCGTGAGCCACCTTTTGTGACATTACAGCAAAAACATAGGAAACGACCATATTTCCAGTAATCGAGGGAGACTAAGCTACTAGTGCCCCAGTCAGGTGAGCGACCAAATGTCCGATTGGCCCAGGGAAATCATAATAACATGACGGCTGAGAAAGAGGTGACACACGCAGACATGTGTGATGCAGTCTTACGAAACGCACAGGAAAAGGACACACCCCGAAATTCTGAAGATGCTTTTCTGCGATCGCTTTGAGTTACGGGCGAATCTTAGATTCTTCTTCACTCGTTTTCTCAGACTGGTTCGTAAAAGCCGAGACAAGGTTGAGCAGAGTCCCGCGTTGGACGAGAAGAGACGTTTGTGGGGTGACGACCCTGGCTCCTCAGGGAGGCTCCTGCTGGACACCCCCTGGTTATTTTTTCCCACACCCCCTCGGTGGGCCGCCTTGGAATCTGTGGAAACTGCAGCCGCCCGCCTGTGAGGGGGGCTGGGATCGGATCAAGAGAGACCCTCAGCCAGCGTCACATGACAGTCATCAGGGGGAATCAGGAAACGCAGAGCCGGCTTCTGCCTGAAGACGTAACCACAAGGTCTCACGTCATCTCCCTGTGGAACCTCTTGAGCTCGTCTGATCCATCAATAGATGCGAACACCTCCCAGAGGGGGAAAGGCTGGAGGGA
>NW_006434828.1:2187171-2192741 GCF_000325575.1 Pteropus alecto
ACACACAACCCCCCCAACCCAACTCCCCCAAACACACACCCCGCCCCCCCACACTTAATACACCCACATATCCAACCCACACATACGCACACACACAACCCCATACACAACCCCCCACACACATATACACAGAAAAAGGAGGTTAAATTTCATGAACTAGAAACTGAAAATTTCTGTGCAAGTGAAAACAGGCCAAAGACGCTCCTTTGAGTGAAGTCTCTGGAGACACTTCATCATGTGACCGTGTGCCCCGGAAGGTCACAGTCATCATCTGAGAAAGGTGACGGGCCCAGCGCTGCGGTGAGGGGTCGCGCCCTCTGTGAGTGGCAGAGGTGGTGGAGCGAGGGTCACCCTCTTGGGGGCGTCGGGCATGGCGGCCCCAGAGCCCAATGCAGTATGTGCAGATCTAATGGTGTTTGAAAACTAGCTGCAAATTCTTGCAGAACTCATTTTGTTTGGTGGTTTTAGTTTGTAGTGTCTTTCCATAAAATCTGGCCATTTGGAAAGATGAGTAATATCTCATTTTGTTTTAATTAACAATAACTAGTGAGACCGAACATCTTTTCAAAAGTTTATTAGCCACTTGGGTATACTCTGCTATCCAGTGATGACTCACACTTTTTGGCCATTTTTTTATCGGGGTGTTCATCTTTCCGTTCATTTATTTGTTTCCTTAGGTTTAAAGGATTTCTCTGTAGAATCCCAAAACTAGTCCTTCATGAGACTGTGCATGTAGCAGGTCACTCCTCCTGACCCGACGCCTCCAGGCTTGCAGGGTCTGTGCTGGAGTGGCTTCAGGCAGAGACCTCCAGGCGGGAAACTCATTGCGTCTGAGCGAAGTTTGTGACACGGTTAGTTCACTACGGTGGCTTCGTGACGGGCAAGAATCGTGAAGCGAGTCTAGAGAGGTAAACCGCTGTGTAGGTGAGTTCTTTCTCTAAGAGAGCGGAGAATTGCCTCAGACAAACTTATTTTCAGGACATTCCTGGGACAAAGAGTGACGTTGCTTGTTGGTTTCCGTTATCTTTCACGGGCGAAGAGAGAACAATCGTGAGGTCGTGTTGACCCAGGCAGTTTCAGTTCTCATATTAAAAACTCATTCCCATTAAAACCACCCGTCCGTGGTTTCGAAGGCCTGTGTCATGGGGGCTGTGAACAGGGGCAGTGTCCCCTGCCGTGAGCCTCCAGCTTGGGGCACCCCTGTCCTCCACCCCATCTGGTCTCCTTTGCCCCAAGCATCTGGAAGAGGTCACGTTCTCGGATGACACTTTAGTTACTAGGCAGAACCTGAGCCAGAATTCATCGTTGCCAGACTGAGGGGGAAATGGAAGCCGGGGGTGGGGGGCCATGCTGGGGGTGGGGGTAGAAATGAAGGGGGGAAGCTGTGAAATATTTAAAACAATACCATTTAGATAAATAAGAATGCATTACAGGATGCGAAAGAACCCATCTTGTAATGACATGAGCAAACAAAAAGACACAGATCAGGAAAAACAGCAACAGAACGATTTAACACGGAAGAATAGGAGGGATGCTTAGCGAGAGAAAGGAATGAACATGTGGATGGACGGACGGACGGACGGACAGACGGACGGACACACACACACATGGACACACGGACAGACACACACACAGACACACACACACACACACACACACATAGATACCAAAATGGAAAAAAGCCTCCTCTTCACTGGTAAACTCTAAGGTAGCTTATGTAGAAGGATGGATGGATGGATGGATGATGGATGGGTACACAGATAAATAGATAATGGATAGACGGAGGGACAAATAGAAAGACAGAGAGATGAGGAACCTAGCGTGGGCCACTGATAATAATGGTCCATGAACTAATGAGCATAATTAACTCAGTCTCTTGCACCTGAGAATTAAGGGGAAAAAAATCGGTTTGTTTCAGATAACAAAGCAATCGTTCCCGGAACTAATTAAAAGAAACCTGAGCTAAATTGCAGAGGGAGACTAGAAAAAATGCTACGCTGTCTCTGCCCTTCTCAAATTCCCGGACTGGGCGGAAGTAACGTGAACGTCCCACTGCACGAGGGATGACGTTCCAGATAATTTAATTCAAATCTTGAGAGCCCAGTTCCGTCATCCGACACGTGGCCCTCGGCCTGCCTGTGCGCGTGAGTGTGCGCGTGTGTCGGCATCCGCAGGGACGCAGAGCTAGAACGGAACGTTTGAGATGGCCAGGACCGTCTATCTCGGGACAGTGGGGCATGTTGGGGTAGGGATTTCATTTCCTTTTTACGTTCTGTTCTTCGCGGCAGCCTTTGGATATTGGCTCTGTCGCTGAATCGCTCACTCTCTGACCAGTAAAGAAAATGAAGGGCAGAGAAGGGTCCAGCGACTGTCCTTCGAGGCCTCGGCCCACCGTGGCTTTCTTTAACAAACCTCGAAATCTCACCTTAAAACAACAACCACGACCACTGACCCCGCTGTGTTAGATCCTGGCTGTTCGAGTCATGTGAGTATTGCTGAAATAGCCATTCGATCAGACCGCTTGAAATCAGGACGATCTGAGCTGCCACTCCTGGGTAATGACAATGAGGTTTTACGTGTCCGTCATTTAAAAAACTCACCGGAAGAACTTCCTCCCTGACGGCCCCTGGTATCGGCAGACCTTGTCCCCTCCTGTCTCTAGGTACCCAGCGACGTGGGTCCTGTTGCTCCGAACTTTACCGTTTTTTCGCAGTGTTGAGCTGAGGGAAGCAGCTGCCCGATCTCAGGATCTCACGGGTCGGCTGGGCAGGACGAGCGTTAATAACCAGAGCCCCCCACCCCCACCCACCCCGCTGTAGACCGGGACCTGTCCGTCCAGTCCCCAGCGCGCGTCCCAGACCGTGGCCGGGCTGCACCTGGTGACAGGACAAGCGCTTTTCCTGGACGTCTCTCCCCTACACGCCAGTCCAGAGCCAGCTGACGTGCGTCATGTCCCAGGCTTCGGATCCTAGAGCAAAGCCTCCGCAGCCGGCGTGCTGGCGTCAGGGAACGCCGAAGGCTGTCATTTGATGCGATGACTTTGTAAATAGAAATTTCAGATTCCCCTCTGAACAAAATGCCGGTCGCTTTGAGGCTGCTTGTGCCAGTTTCGCAGGAGCCGAGAAAGTAAACAGCTATGTCTAACGATGCATCTCTGCTTCAGCCCGTTCGCTGCCTCGAGCTTTAAAAGTTTCCCATTTCATACCCGAAAGAATTCTTTTCTGTTTGTTTCATAGGATGCTCTCCCTCCTCAGAAGTTATCAACTGGTTTATAAAAGTCACTGTTGACAAACGACCTCAAATTTGGGTGGCTCCACGTCAGTAGTCGAAAATATTTCATAATCGACCGTAATAACAGACAGGGCTCAAGGGAATGCAGTGCACGGCACACCTTACTGGGCTGAAGGGTGCGGCAGAGAAAGACAACAGCGTGAATTTGGGGCCCGGGCTGTCATTTGGACATAGAATCGTGTTTTGACTCATTTCACGCGGTTCTGGGGGAAGTGGCGACCTCGCCCCAGCTGGGAGCAGGCCTGGTGTGACGTGACGATGGGTCTCGTCTCTGGGGAAGCTCAGGGACACAGCCAGTGCCACGGGTCACCGGGGTCAAGTCCAGTGGGTGTCAAGAGGGCAGAAGCAGGGGATTCGGGAGGCGTCAGGGAGCCCGACCCCTTCCTTCTCCCCACATTCCCGTCCGGGCCCAGGGGTCTCTGCGCTAAGGTCCGGCCTCTCCCCTCACCAGAAGTGTCTGAGTTGTGGTGTGTGTTTGTGTGAGTGTGTGAGTGTGTGAGTGTGTGCACGTGTGTGGAGATTGCCGGTTTCCCCTCTGTTCCCCTCCAGCTCCCCTCCAATCCCCTTGTCCAATAGTATGTGGACAAGACGGTCTTCGGGAGGTGTTAGGCCATGAGCGTGGAGCCCTCACGATGGCCTTGGTCCTCCTAAGGGTAGACACGTGCGAGAATTTGCCTCCTCGCTCTCTCCGCCACGTGAGGACACGGCAGGAAGCCATCCATCTGCGAAGGAAGAGCCCTCGCCAGGACCCGACTGGCCAGCACCTTGATCCTGGACTTCCAGCCTCCGGAACTGTGAGACGTGAACGTCTGTCGCTTCGGCCGCCCGCTCTGCACACGGGTCTGTGGTGGTGGGTCGCGCCCGCTCACACTGCTCCTCCTCTGGCTCTTCAGAGGCTTCCTGCTTTGTGAGTTAAGCTTATGCTCAGGCCCTCTGCTCTGTCCTGTCCTCCCGCTGGTCAAGCAGACTTCATGTCTGCCCTGTAGACACAGGAGGTGAGCCATGGTGCAAGCAGCTCCCCTTGGGGCTTCCTCGCCTGAGACACACGCTCCATGTCAGAGTCGGCCCGAGGCCCCGCTTCCGTGGGCTAGGGGAGAAGGTCACAGGTCACTCGCTCAGCGCTCAGGACCCAGGCGGTCCAGGACCTGGGGGCTTCGACCTGGCCGCCTCCCACACATGTCCCAGCAGAGACGTGAGTAACGTCTGGCCCGACTCGGCGGTCTGAGGCAGGCAGACGCGAGCACAGGGGAGGGGGTTTTATGGGTTGACTCACTTGGCAGCTTGAAACTTCGGAACAGCTGCTCTTCTTAGGAGCGAAGTTTGACGGGGAGGGAGAAACACATGGGCCGTCAGCAAGGAAGCAATTAGCCCAGCACTGCGGGGGCCCCGGCTCCATCGGCGCTGATGGACTGCGTCGTCCAGTAACCACGGGACACGTCGCGTTGGGAGCACGTGGAGGTCGTACCAAGAGGGCCCTATGCTGGTAAATTTCAAAAGAGTGAAATGTTATAGTCTGTTCTATAGTCATAGCAGAATCGAATTAGAAGAGGAAAACTTTAAAATGTTTAAAATATCTCAAAAGCAGGCAAAATAGCCCTGTGCTTGCCATGAGATTGAATGGAGCGGACGTGAAGGAACGTTGTGGTGTGTGTGGCGGGCGGTGGTCTGTCTCGATGGGGTGATGCTTACACGGACGTATGTACAGCTGTGAAAATTAGTGAGTCGTACACTTAGGTTATTTGCATTTCAACGTATATAAATTTTACCTCAATTAAAAAAAACAAGTAGCCGAGGCGCCCTTTCTTCCCCGTTACTGACCGTGACAATGACGCTCTGTACGTAGGGTGACCCTATGTCTTTATCATACTGCGTCACAGACTGATCGGTGCTGGCAACCCCTTTCACATCCAAAGCGCCCTGACGCCAGCGACACCCCACGGTCCTTCCGCCTCTGGGGGCCAGATCCGAGCCGCCATGCGGGGCCCGGGGGAAGGGCAGGCCACACCGAGGTCCGAGCTGGACCGCAGATGGCACGACTCCGGAGGGGAGGTGGCTGGGAAATTTTAGCGGAGGTTAATTCGGGGAGGCCCAGATCTCGGTGGTTTCAGATCCTTTACTTTGGGGCGGCCACATGGGGAAATCTGACACGTGTTTAAAGAAAAAAACAATGTATTGGCACAAAACGAGATGTAAACTTGGCACGGAAGCGACGCGGGCTCGCGTCCAGCGTCCAGGCTTGTGAGCAGTTGCAGATCTGAGATTAAAAGGCGTCCAGGGCG
>NW_006434828.1:2192859-2198378 GCF_000325575.1 Pteropus alecto
GCACGGGCGGAGGGGCTCCTGACCCCCCGGCCTCAGTCCTCCAGCGGCGGTCGCCGTGTCCTCCCTCTGCCGGCCCCCGTTAGCGTAAGGGCCAGGATTTCATCTACCTGCGTTGGAACAAATGCATTTCCGACAGGGGTCTTTCCTCATCAGTTTATAAACAGCTGGGACACAGCTACCGAGATCGTGACCGCGGGAGCAGACGGCGGCGACGGTCTCAGCATAAGGCGGTCGTACGTCCAGTCCGAGACGCACACGCGCACTCCGTTAGTGTCCGTCTCGCTTAGGTGTCACTGAGCAGCAGACTACCCGCGAACGGCACTTATTTACGAGCTCGTGATTCTGTGGGTTGGCCATTTAGACTGAGCCGGCCTGGGTGGTTCTTCCGCTAGCCTGGTCACGGCCCTCTCATGCAGCTGCAGTCAGCTTGGGGGGGGCAGCTGGACAGCAAGGCATCCCCGAGGGCCCCACTCACGTGTCCGGCGGTCGGCTGGTGTGATACGTGAGCCACACGTGTCCAGTATCTAGCTGACCAGCCCTGTCTTCCTCACATGGCCTCTGGGTTCCAAGGCAGAATGAGAAGACAGACCCTAATGGACAAGCACGTTTTAAGCACCTGCCTATGCCGTATTTGCCAGTGAGCCATTGGCCCAAACGAGTCACAGGACCAAGCTTAGATCAAAGGGAAGGAGAAACACAGTCTACCTCTTAATGCAGGGGCTGCAAAGCTCTGCAACTCGAATTTTTCTCCATCTATTCAAGTTTTAAAAGCTAAATCTTCAAATTAAAAAGAAATCCTAGAATATTTGCAGACCCCTAAAAACACTTTCCGAGACCCCCGTGACGAGCAGCCCCCGTGAGGGCGACAGCCTTGTGGAAAGAAACGGCTAAGGCTCCCGTGATGCTGGTGTTTGCAGACAATGATCGAGGATTAAACCACGTTTAGACTCAAACACTCCTCAGTAGTTGTTTGCCAAGTGGAGTTAGGAAGCCTGAGCTATGGGGAAAGCGTTTCCACTTCTGGGTGTTGCGAACGGGTCCTGTTCTCCGCTGCTAGAGATGCGATGTCAGCCCAGGACGGGCTTCAACCGGGAGAGTCACAGGGGCTGAGTGCGGGGCCACCAACGGTCTTCCAGGCCACGTCGGGAGGAAGGACCCCGAACGTGGCAGGGGACTGGGCGGCTTAGGTCACAGATGACTCACCGCTGAGTCCGCGTTGACATGAAAGGGGACGCCTGGCAGTCCTGAGGAAGGCGCGGGTGGCCCTGGGCGCAGACCCCAGCTCGGGCGTCGCACAGGAGGCTCGTCTCCCTCCTGAGGGCAGGCGGGGAGCGACGCTAGGCCACTCCCCAGGCTGAAGACGGGGATGAAATCTCTCGTTCCTGCGGTTACTGGGTTTTACCATGACCGTTTTTTCCTCCAGGGGAGAGAAAGCCCAAACCTCGGTGTCCCTTGTGGAGGAAGGCCACCCCTGGTCAGGGCTGCTGGCCGGGGCACGAGCTCGGCCACCGCAAACGTGAAGGAAAGTTTTATCTGCAGCTGGGCAGCATCACCGCACCCCAGCCACGGGCCAGCTCGAGGGGGGCAGACTCGAGAAGACCGTGACACGTGTCATTCATTTTGTTAGTAAATCCTCCTCGGAGCGGAAGTAACGCTCGGGTGATGGTAAAAGCCTTGTGGCTAGTTTTTGGGGAGAATACTCTGGAGACTAAAACATCCGACACAGACAGGTAGCTCGTCAGAGGGCGCTTGTCCAGTGTCCGAAGTGTGCTTGGCCACCCGCTGCGCAGTGTCCGTGGCAACAGGTGGGCGGGGCCGGCAGGGGCGCCTCTGGAAGGGTCTGCAGGAGAATCTTCACTAGATCACCTGTCTGCCTCTCACACTGTACTGATGCTCCTTAATGGAAGGAGCCCCAGGTGCCTAACTTCAGGTATGCCTGGAGAAGCCATTCAGAAAATGGTCATGAATGAAGATTTATTAATTAATGTTCTTTTTATTTTGATTATGGAAGCAATGTAGGGAGGCGGAGGGACCGGGAGGGGCTTCAGAATCCGCCGAGGACCCTCGGGGGAGAAAGCCGTCGCACAGGCACATGGAGCAAGCTGCCACCGTGGCACAGAGGCTCCGTCCCCCGGGAAACGCCTTGGCGGCAGGGGGCTGTGGCTGCTGGACCGGAGCCCCCTCCATGCTCGCCGTAGGGCTGTTTCCAGGCTGTGCGGTCCATGCACGCTGGCCTGCCCTGCGCCCTGCTTCCTGGTCGGGCTTGGACGGCCACAGGCGGGATATTGTGAATGCTGGCCGTGGGCGGACAGCTGTCGGCGTGAGAGGGACAAAGGGGGCTTCTGACCGCTTCTGCCACTTCCTGCCCCAGACTCGCAGTGCCTGGTGGCCGGGCTCTGTCTTAGCACTTAGCTAGTTGAGCTAGGGGGCCAGCGGGTTGGCCGTAAGCCACCGGAGTTCAGAGTTGACACGCTGGTGTAACCGGGTTCACTCTGGCTGACCTCCCAGGAAATGAACCCAGTGGGGCTGTCAGGCTCTCTGCCCCTGAGCAGGGAGAGACCGGTTTACCTCGGCGGGAGTGGGCGAAGGCCTTCACGATCAAGCACCAAGAAGGGCCGCGTAGCTTGCTGGTTCCGCGCAGACTCTGCTGGGTCAGCATCCCAGCCCCACCGCTCACTGGTGTTTCTCGAGAAGTCGGTTAACCTCTCTGGGCCTCCGCTGACCATCACTAAAATGTGGGTAATAAGAGCAGATGTTGAAGTTTAAATGAATGAATATTTGAAAGTATTTAGCATAGTATCTGGCTGTTTAAGTGTTTATTATCCAAAAAAAAGAAACGAACAGACTTGAAATCAAGACCGTAAAAAGCCAGGGAGTCCAGAGACCGCAGGCTCTGGCCCTTAGGGCAAACTTCCTGAGACAGCCAGGTGAGCTGTGGACATTTCCGGGCCTCCCTTATCACCCCCCCCATCCCTCACCCCCCTGCAACCTCGCCCATGGGAGGAATAATACGCAAAGGAACTGGGAACAATCGCTACGTGGAATCCAATTGGGCCTCGACGCAGCTTGGGTGCAGGGAACAGGGCCTTGGCATGTCCCAGCATGCACTGTAATGGCACCAAATTCAGGGTCCCTGAAGCCCACCCCCCTCCCTTCCGACCCCCACCTCTGTCCCTTCAAACTCTCCATCCCTCCCCGTTCCATGCTCCGCGCTTTCCCGGATCGTCCAGGAGTCTGAAGGGAAGCCGTCAGTCCACGCAGGCCCGTCCTGCAGACACAGCGTTAGGGTCCGTGGGAATCAAAGGTGAACGTCCATCTCAGAGTCGGCGTCACCTTCTAGGCGACGGTCTTGTCTCCTCCACAAAGGCGAAGCGGGTGGAGCGGGGGAGGGCGGTCTCGCCGCGCGCACGTGATCCGACTCTAAGGCGAGGCGACCTCCCGTCCGTGCCTCTCGTTTGTTCCCTGGAGGCTTTCTCAGGCCCACGTGATCCGGCTCTAAGGCGAGGCGACCTCTCGTCTGTCGTCTGTGCCTCTCGTTTGTTCCCTGGAGGCTTTCTCAGGGACCAGGAGCTCGGTTCTGGTCCCCAGCGGCTCCCGGCCCCGTGCCAGGGTCTGGAGCCCCAACTCCACATCCCACGCAGCCCACGCCCCCGGGGAGGCCAAGGTCGGCTTTCTCAACTACGCAAAGATTTACAGTAAGAGTGAGATGCAGCCACCTCCGAGTCCCTCCCCTCCCCACCACGGAGAAGGTGGAGAGAGAAGGCACTTGTCAAACGCAGCATGGGGCCCCATGGGGCGTCCTCAGTGGTCCCTCCTGTTAACTTAACCCTAAAGTATGTACACAGGGGCAAAACTTTTTTCTTTCTTTTTTTTTCTTTTTTTAACCCAAAAGCCTTATTGAAAGGAGGAAAGGGGTACCGACATACTTTCTTCAATTCATACGGATTAACTGGCACTCGGCTTTTTTCTCTCTGAGACCAGGTTTGACAAAGTCACGAGGAAGGAAAGACAGAGCCCTCGAGCCCCGGCTGTGGAAAGGGGTGGTGGCCCCCGGGGTCGAGAAGGTGGCACAGAGGGACTGGGCTGGGAACCACGACCGAGCGTGCCCCGCAGAGGCGCCCGCCCCCCGCGACCGGGCTGGAGGCTGCCCGGCCGGGGAAAGCAGCTCCCACCTAACGCTTTCCATGTGCCCCGTTTCCTTTTTCCCGAAGAGAGCGTCCAACACATGGGTCCACCCTTCTCCTGCAAAGGATCCAAAATGAGGAAATGAAAAACACAGAAAAGAAAAAAAAACAATAAATCTTCGCTTCCAGTCAGGAAATCCATTGGCCACTCTTCAAGAATGCTGACCTCTGTCCAGTCCAGGGGACGGACGCAGCGTTCCACACTCGCGACCTGTAAAACAGAGGACGCGGAGTCAGGAAGGACCTGGAGCGCGGACCGAAGGAGAGTCACACGCGGGCCCGTGTGGGAGGCGTTCGGCTTCCTTTCTAAAACCCGGACTTGGATGTGTGCTGTTAAAATTTTGTTATCCAAATGGACTTGAACCAAATGGTCCAGAGAGGTCCTTGGATTCCCCACACATCCTAGGAAAGTAGAGAAACACAAGCCCAGGGAGAGCGCCCGAAGGTCCCCTGTGCGGGGCTGATCCCGCACCGGGCGTGTTTAGAGCTTAGAGGCGAGGCTCTGCCGTTGGGCGAATCCAAGTGCTCATATACACATCGAAGTTTCCGGATGTGCCGCCTTAAACGAGTTTCTTAAGCTTTCCGAGGCTCTTTGCTCACCTGTAAAATGGGGGGACAGCCATACCCTCCCCACAGAGATGCTTTGAGACTCAGTGTGTCAATCCGTGTAGAGACCTCACGTTTGACCTGATACTCAAGACGCTCAATCCCACTGTTGACGAAACTCAAAGCTTTATCGGTATTATTTTTGACTATTAACGAGTGAGGACTAAAGGTATTTTTCGTCTGCTGTTTCTCGTGTCGAGACGTGTGAATGAGCACAAAGGCAGAGTGGTTCACGTCTCTGTCACGGGATGTCATCGTGGCTTCTCTCAGCCAACTCTCACCCTCCCCGGCGTGTACCTTTAAAGCAGCGGCTTAGAAAGGAACATTTACTGTCCTACTTTCCCAAGGTACATTGTTATCTATTTAAAATGCAATTATATTGGGGGGCAAAGGTGCTATTTACGTTGGGTAAATTTTACTTGGGATCCTGGGGAAGTGATGAGAACTGAAATAAGATGCTTACAGCGGATGAAAGCCGTTTCTTCTAAACGTTTTTAATCCCTGGTTTTAAGCAATTTGAAAATGATTTGATGGGTGGAGTCTTTTCATGTCTTTTGTCATCCAGTTTGGACAGTTTTATCCATTATTTATTAAAATATTTTTTTTTCCAATATATGTACCATGGGGATCTCCAAAGGAGACTTTTGGAAAGATCGCTTCGCTTCTTTCTGGAGGAAGAACGGGGACGGGGAGAGTAGGGAACACAGGTGGCTGCGGGCAGGTGCTGGG
>NW_006434828.1:2198416-2210910 GCF_000325575.1 Pteropus alecto
AGCGGTTCACGCTGGCCGGGTGATGCTGAGGGCGAGGGGGGAATTAGGTCGATCTGAATGTTTGCGAGGTAAAAGCAATGGTTTTCGTAGCCATGGGTATGAATGAGCTCGTCCGTGGTCAACTGCGTTTGGAAGAGGATAGAAACTTGGACAAAACACCCAGGAATCTTGACATTCAATAATTCTGCAGATGAGCCTTCCAGGGAGCGAGCAGTGTCGACAGAGATCAGAAGAAAACCGGAGAATATGTTATCACAAAAATTAAGGAAAGAACGTGCTTCTCAAAGCATGAAAGATCGAAGCGGAAAGCATTCTTTCTACGCCATCTTCCCGCCTCGATATTCAAACCTGTTCCTTTCGCTCTCAAGATTTCTTTTAAATTGTGAGAGGATGGTTGATTTTTTTTTTCCCCCCAACCACCCTCCACGGCCCTCCCGTCTGGCAACCATCAGCTTGTTCTCTGTATCTACGGGTCTGTTTCTGTTTTATTTTGTTTGTTCGTTTGTTTGGGGTTTGTTTTGTTGTTGTTTTTTTTTTGTTGTATTTTTTTTTAGATTCTGCATATAAGTGAAACCACACGGTGCTTGTCTTCTCTGTTCTCCTCACCCTCAAGACTTTCAACCACGCTCGCTCGCAGCCTTTCTAACTCTTTGCACCTCTGAGTTTCGCCAGCTGCCCCCCCCCTTCATCCTCCCATCTTCCTCTCTTTATTGATATGCTGCCACTTGTGTAAAAAAAAAAAAAAAAAAACTGGCTCAAAAATGTCGTCATAGTTCTTCAAATTACAAAAGCCAATTCATAGTCAATAATATTCGTAGGAAAAAAATCAATACAAAACGAAACTGACAATGACTAAAGCTCCACAGAGTAAAAGTTTGCAAGAAATAAATCGTCCTGCCTAAATTCATATGTTCCAATTTTGACAGGAAAATTAGATAATGGGTAATGACCACAAAAGAAAAACTAACTTATCACGATGAAAGCAGTGACCGTTAAAATTATACTAACTGAGGAGTCAGATACTGATTTTTATTATACACTCTCCCTAATACATGAAGAAAACTGACCTCGGTGGAAATTATTTCAGTAAAATGGAACAAGTAAACAAAAGTGTTTATTTTTTTTTTAACTTATTATTATTATTTATACCTACAGCACCTGGTCTTCCTAGGGGGTCTCCCATCCAAGTACTAACCAAGCCCCACCCTGCCTAGCTTCCAAGATCAGACATCAGGCTTGTTCAGGGTGGCGTGGCCGTAGACCATGGACTGTGGCTCCACTGGGGCATGAACCCAGGACCTTCTGCATGTAAAGCAGACGTGCTCATCGCTATACTATGGAGCCACATCCTTATTTTGATTTTTAGAAAGTTGGACAAAGAGAATCTCATTTGGTCAAATGGAATTCACTCTGGAAAATAACTATTTCACAGTAAATCCATCCGTACCCTTGGAACTCTGATTAAAATGTTTCTTCTCAAAATGCCCTCAGGGGAACAAAGTTTCAGAGGTCAAAACGTCGTATTAACTTTAATTTATTTGCATGGAGTTCTGCACAATAGTCTTATGACTCAAAAAATGTTTTTCTTTTGCTTGTTATTTTCCATTTCTAATTTATTTTATCTGTGTTCTCTTTTCCATTCGTGGCTACCATATGTGAGTATCTTTTAGAAGGTTAATGCAGGGAAAGAATTAGACTCATTTATGTATATGCTGTTTTGTGTATAATAGGAAGTAGAAAATATTTCTATGCGAACAAATACAAAATTAAATTAACTGCATAAAATCTTTTTCCCCTATAAACTCAGTCTGATTTTAATTACATAAACACACTGAAAATTAGCAAGCCCTGTGACCAGAGACAAACTTTCATTTTTTCTGTAGAACGATATTCTCAGTGAAGTAAAATTTTACAGCACGATGTGGATTCGTTTTAATTTGTGCCTTTCTTTTAAGAAGACAAGGAAAATGGTCTCTCAGGCCACAATCCTAGAGATTGTGTTTCCTTTCTCATTTTCTCTGTGAGTCACCGTATTATTTTGGGCAAGTCACACCGTCTGGGTCTTCGCTGTCTCGCCTTTACGGAGAAGCCAAAAGGCACTTCGAGCATCATCTCCCCGCAGAGGCTGTGGGGTGCGGGAGGTCGTGGCGTGTCCTGTCTACGGAAGACGGGCATGAGGCCTGAGAGTCTCATCGCATCGGAAGTCGAGAGTCACCGCCGGAATGATGTCAGGGTGTCCGCTGAGACTTCCTGAGCGGACGACAACAGCGCAAGACTCTCCCTCGTTGGTGACCGAATCTGGAGCCTGGTGGATGACTGCCTCTCAGGGGAGGAGGAGGGGGCGTGCCCGCAGAAATCCTCTTGGGATCAGTCCACCAGGACTTCATTGACGACACTTTATGGGCGTGGACAGGAGGGAGGGAGAAGGCGCAGGGGTTCTTCCAGGTGTCCCGCGAGGCCGGAGGGGCGAACCGCCCAGTTACCTGCCCGGAGCCACGTGTGCGGGGTGCACTCGGGGGTTTGTGTCCTCGGCCTGCCCAAGGCCTTCTTGGGTTCCACCTGGGGCTTCTTCCTCCGGGTATGGAATCCTTCATTTGACCTTTCTCGAGATCAGAACAGAAAGTTGCCAGATCTTGGCCCCCAGTTGGAAAAACGGCAAAGATGCAAGTTCCCAGGGGAAAGGTGGATTTCTTATCCAGGAGGTCGCGTCCCTTAACTGGCCGGTCAGATGGGGTGTCAGCCCATGTGTCGCCTTAGCCTTGAGGGCAGGTTGACAGCACTGCTTCCTGGAGACTGGAGAGAACATTCCAGGTGGGAGATGGGTGGAAGGCGGACCCACCCCTGAGCAGCAAGTCCCCTGAGCCCCGGGGACCCCCGTGCCGGCGCCTTCTCCAGCAGACATCCCTGTCTGCACACAGCTCCCTGCGGCCCGCCACGCTCCCTGGGCGTTGCCTCTGTATCTAATGTCGCTTCTGTTTTTTGAGGCGTCAGACGAGTTGAAATAAAATTTTTAATGATGATGGAGTCCCAGAAAATCAAAGAGTCTGGAGGTCCACAGCCACGCTCAGGAGACTAAGTCTAGTTCCTGACTTGCCTTGTTGACGAGAGGTAGAAAGAAGCTCCTGCGCATCGAGCCCGGGGAATTTCTCATAGATATCCGTTCTTAGACACAGGTCTAAGCTTGTGAATCCAGCTGTCATCAGAGCAGCTCAGCGACAGGCTCACGGTGCCTCATTTAACTAGAGGAAGCGACTGCTCATGACTCCACGTCCACGTGACCTGTCGTGCTGAGGCACCCGAATCTGTTTTCCTGACTGTGACACTCGGGGTGAAGGCAGAGGGTCTGGCCTGGCTCTGAGCAGCAAGGCTTCTCGGTGACCCCGGCACCGTCGTAGGCTGGGTGACCCACCCCCATCGCGGGGCCACATGCTCTTCCTTCGGAGGTTCCTTGACCTTCTCTGTGACTGACTCAGCCCAGGGCATGATCGAGGAGGAGGAAGTAATCCCCTCACGCGGCTGTGGCGTAGGCCTTCCTTCCCTCCTACGCGTCCAGTGGGCAGACACAGGCCTGGGGGTGCACCACCCCTCCCCTCTCCCTCCTCCTCACTGCAGAAGGGTGTCAAGGCCATAGGAGGCGTCTTTAAGTTTCGTATGTGATTTAACGCAGACAAAACCTGGGCTCTGCCTGGGTGGAGCTCAGCACGGAGTCAATTCAAAGACGCGACCCCAGAGTGATCAAGTGACCAAATCTTCCCCTGTTGGTGGCCAGATTCAGAAGGAAGGATCCAGACAGGCGTGTAGCTCGAGCCGTCTGCACCCCGAGGGGCTGGGCGCCGTCAGCAGGTGAGGTCCGTCTCAGGCGGGGCTGCGCGATTCTTCCTCCGGGTACGGAATCCTTCATTTGACCTTTCTCGAGATCAGCAGGTGAGGTCCGTCTCAGGCGGGGCTGCGCGGGCACATCCCGCGGGCTCGCGTGGAACATCAAGCTCCAATTCAAACACCTCCCCGTCCTTCAGAGAGAGGTTTGGGAGGAGACTTAGGAAATCAAGTTATTTCCTTTATTCACCCCACCCCGGGCTTTTCCACTCCGAGTCCTGTGTCCCTCCACAGCCTGCGGCGGGGAGATGACGCCTCTGTCCGCCCTGCGTCCGCCTGGCCACCGCCGGGCGCCCTCCCAGGGGCAGTGGACACCGGCGAGCGGCGCCCCTTCCTGCCTGCTGCTCGCGCTGGCCTCAGGCGCAGAGCCCCAAGGGTCCTATGGCGCTGGCTCGTTGCGCTAAGGGACCCCTCGACGTCCTGCGCCTCGGCCTGCGGCGCAGCCAGAGTCGCCGTGGGCACTCGCGGGGAGTCTGCGCTCCACCAGGCCGGGGACCCCGCCTCCCCCGGTCTCGCTGGCCCGCCGTCCCCCGCGGCTCGGGGGAGAAGCACCCCACCCGGCACCCCACCCCGCACCCCGGCTTCTCGTCCCTGCTGAGCCGTCCCTTTAATTTCCTTTACAACGGGGATCGCAGTCTGTCATCGTCCGTGTCCCCCCCTGGGGTGGAAGCTCCACGCTCGCCACATGCACCGTGTGTGCCCAGCGCCCGGCACAGAGCCCGGGCTCGGCGAGCTCTCCGCTGGGGCAGCGAGGGGGCAGCTGGGTCCTTTCCCAGCGTGAGCGGGATGGGGACCGGGAAAACGAGTGAGCGTGACCACAGGGGGTCCAGCCCGGTGGAGAGGGCCACCGTGTCCTTCCCCCAACACACCGAGGGAGCGCCTTCCCCCCGAGCATCAAGCAGCCCAGAGGCCTGAGGCAGACCCTGCTGCCTCAGCCAGAGAGCCCTCGGGGGTCTGTCACCTCGGCGTCCACCTCCCCGTTCCAAGCCCGGGTCACTTCCAAACACGTTCCGGGGCAGGGCTCAGCCTGGGACAATTCGGGGAACCGAGCTGACCGCCCCGCGCCCCGAGGTGTTCCGTGAGCTTCTTCATGGGTGACTGGTGCCCTGGCCCCCAGGTCTCCTCACCTCAAGAACACACACTGGGACCCGAGATCTCTCTAGAAGGACCGGTCTAGCCTGTTTCAGTGGGAGCATCATCCTTACTGCAGCTTCAGTGTTAATCGTTCAGGTTTCTAGAAAGTTCTATGGTCTGCCTTTGTGCACAGGCCTCATGAGGCTTCACAAGGCTGATTTGGCTTAGGGGAATAAAAGCAGCTTCTCAGCACAGTCATAACTTTTCCATTTCCTGCCGATCTGGATCAGCTTGGCCGAGCCCGAACTCACCACTTACAAGCATTCGGCTTCTTTGGGAATAAGGAGTCAGCAGAGGAAGCGGGCCCCACCGCCCCTCCGGCTGACTCTGACTCCGTGGGCACGTCCCCGGCACTGTGGGAAACAGTGTGCCGGGCTCGTCCTGGCCCGGCCTCTGTGTGTGGGTGCCCCGCGACCAGGAAGCGGTGGGCGGACAGGGCGCCTGGGCCAGGGGAAGGCCCCGAGGCTGAGTCACCGCTCCGCTGCCTCTCAGCCACAGACAGTCAGCTATCGTCACTGCCCCTGGAAAGGATTAGGCTCCTCTTGATCCCATGGAGGCCTCGGTCCCTGCAGAGTTTTCACAGTCCCCACCGCCAGACATGGGTCCCCAGTGTCTCATCCACCGCCGCCCCAGCCCGCAAGTGACTGTGATGTCCCACGGGGGTTGCAGCCACATGCGAGGACTGCTGACCTAAGGGATAGCTATTTTAGCTTTTGCAGACTCCCAGCCCGGAGGGTGGAAGTATTTATGTTTTGGCATTTGACTTAAGAGCTGAGAAGGCTTCTGGGGACATCATGGCTTATGCCATTAACTCTGGGAATCAAACAAAATTTTCTCAGCTCCTTTGCTAAAGGCTCCTATGCCATTAACTCTGGGAATCAAACAAAATTTTCTCAGCTCCTTTGCTAAAGGCTCCCAAGAAATTCAGCACGGGGACAAAGGGACAAAGATCAGTTGTCTGAGTTTCAAGGAAGGGAGAAAGTTAGGAGGCAACAGACTCAGGCAGCTTCCACGCATCCCCCACAATCTCGGGGACTTGGCGCGGTGCCCTTGGCTCACAGGCTTCGGATGTGAAGCCCGTACTTACAGATCCAACACTGCTGGACCCGGGCCGCTGCCAAGGTACCGAAGACTAGCAATGTCCTTTCCATGGGTCGCCTGAAATCTGCAGCTGGGCAAGTGACTGATGACAGTGGACAGCTGCATCTTGTCATACGAAGCCTGAGACCTACAACAACAACAACAACAACAAGCCAGACCTACTGCAGCATGTGCCAGGGCCACGTTTGGTGGCCCGGTGAGAAACGAGGGCTCCGTCGGGCAGAAAACTGGGTCTACGGAGGCCTTGTCAGGGTCGGCTGGCTCCCCACATCCACGGTCTGAGGCATGAGGGGTAATGAGTAGAATTCTCTAGAGAGGGTTGGAGGTGAAGTGGCTTCGGTGACTCTTCTTCCCGAGACCACTTTCCAGCCAGCACACCTGCTCTGCAAGAAGCAAGCCGTGGGCCTTACCACCTGCAAACCGCCCATCACCTGCATCTCACAAGCCTGAGAGGGAGCTCCCCCCAATGCATCTGGCATTCACCTGGCTTGTCCTAAGGGCCACGAACGCTGTTAGCTCCGCAGCAGCCTCCAGATGGAGGGACTGAGGCGTGGGGGGCGGGGGGGACGTGTGCTCAGCAGGGGACACAGGAGACTCCAGAGCCCATGTCACGAGGTTCCCGGGAACACCGGGAGGAGAATGCTGTCGGGGACACCTGGACCGGGCTGGGTCCCTGGGGAGGGGAGCTCAGAGCTACTCCCATTGGCTGTCTGTCTTCCCGCCATCTCAGATGCTGACACTGGCTTTTTCCCCTATGTCCCCATCGCCACCCCCTTAAATGCAGGCTCCCTCCAAAGCGCCCTCCTCGGGCCTATTCTGATGACCCCCTTGTTAGTGGCCTGTAACTGCTGTGCCAAATTGCCACGTACTTGGTGGTTTAAAATAACACACACTTGATCTCCTAGTTCTAGAGGCCAGTCGCCCGAATCGGTATCTACAGGCACAAATCAGTCCCTGCAGACACAGAGCGGCGGTCACCGTGCCGGCAGGTCCGTGCTCCCTCGGGGGCTCCAGGGCAGAAGCCATTCCTGACACCTCCGGTCTCCGGCGGCGGTCGTAGTCCTTGGCTGGTGGCCGTATGTCTCCAAACTCTGCCTCCGTGGTCACGTGTGTCACATCTCTCTCTAGCTCACTTTTAAAAGGACATGTGTGACAGCATTGAGGGCCCACCTGCACCATCCAGGACAATGCACCCATCACGAAGTCCTCAATTTAATCACATCTGCAAAGACCCTTCATAAACTAGGAATCACGGATCCTAGGGATTAGCGTGCAGGCTTGAGCAGAGGGGGCAGGGGGAGCCATTTTTCAACTTGCCTCAGATTCCAGGTCTGCAGCTTCACCCTTGGCCTTCGCGCTGAGCTGCAGGCCACTCTCTGACAGCCGCCAAGCGCAGAGGTCGGGCAGGGCAGGGCAGGGCAGGACCCGCTGCCGGCCATCCTTCTGTAGGCCCGGGGCCCACAGTGACACAGGAGGACCAGGCAAGGTCCCGCCTCGTCCCCGGGATCGGCCAGGCTGACCCACTCCAGGAGGAGGGCCGGAGCGCTGGCCGGAGCGTGCGCACCTGCTTGGTCTGCGCGTGGTTCCCGCCTCTGTCTGTTCGATCGCTGCCCTGAGCGTCGTCCCACGCGGATGCGTTTTCGTGCTCTGCACGTCTGGAGGGAGGGCCTCTCGCCACGAGCAGTGATGCACGTGATGGAAGACGCAACGCGGACATGGGAGGAAGAAGAGATCGGAGGCAGCAATAACGTCACTCCTAGAAGAGTCTGTATCAACAGGGAAGTCACAGGCCACGGCGCCTGTCGCACGTGCCAGATCAGTGTCATACGCGCGACGTGAGGACGCCTCTCCCCAGGTGGTGGGGCCCTCGCCAGGGCCTCTCAGCACAGGCATGGCAGCGCTGGTGACACCCTTGGCCCTGCTGGCTCAGCCCTGGCCAGGAAGTGAAGTCTCCTGCCCAGAAGGGGCCTCGTGCACACACACGCAGGCAGGTGACAGGCCCCAGAGCTGCGGAGACAGCTGTGTGAAACTCTACGGTTCTCTGTGACTTCTAGGGATTCAGTGTGAGGGACCCATAGATGTCCCAGATGGCGTTAGGACACTGTCTGATGGACAGGACACAGGGGAGGCCAGGGAAGCCTCGTTAGCCGCGGGCATCATGAGACCAGCGCTGTCTCCTTGAGCCAGAATCTAACGCTGCTTCCGAACGAGAAAGGGTCTGACCGTTAAGCCTCGTTCTGATTATTCCTGAAACATGAGCAAAACGTCTGCTGTCGGCCCCCCGCCCCGGTCTCTAACCCCAGCTCACAGCTCAGGGAACACGCCGCGAACCAGCTCCTCGCCGGGAGAATCCCTAAGCGCGCCACGCTGAGATGCTGTCGTCACGGACGCTTTAAATCTCTAAGGAGCTTGCAGGAGAACACGCCTGCTCCGCGCAGCTGGCCCGTGTGCTCCCGCCCACCCACGGGACTGGCGTTCAAAGATTGGTGACCCGAGGCTTTGCCCTCTGCCGGCCCGGGCCCTGGCCCGCACGGCGGTGTCGGCGAGACCACGCACAGCCCGCAGACACCAAAGACAGTTCTGCGTCCCTGCTACACATCACAGCGTACGCCTGGAGGCTTCGTCCTGCAAGGAAAACTCTTATTTTGTGTATTTCTCTCGGATTTAAGTTTTAACGGTCCTAATATCGTTCAAAGTGTGGAGTAAACACAGCTAATTTCTAGAGCGTGGCTCCTCCGCCAGCAGTGGTCGGTGTCCTCACAGGGGATCTCAGCAGAAAACCGGTGACGAGCGAGGAAGGGGACCACCCCGTGGACGTTGCCCAGCGTGATGCCTGGCTTCGTGACTGTCCTCGCGGAAAGGCCTAGAATGGCAGCCACCTGAGCAGCTTCGGAGCCAAACTGAAACCGATCAGAAGCTCTTTTGACGACCAGTCGGGCAGAGGGAAGAAATCCACAGAGGTGGGTGGAGGGGGAGGAGGCCTCGGTCTGTTTTGAGGCGGAATCTGTTTGCACCGGCTGGGCTTTCCCAGGCTGGCTCGACCTTGCGGCTGACCTTGCAGCTCTGGGAGTGGAGTATGACCTTCCTGGTTGCCAAGGAGCCACCATCGCCCCAGCAACAGTCTAGGCTTCGCGATAACACGTGGGGCACCGCGGCCTGCACAGTCATCCGAAGGAAAAGCCGCGTTTCTTCCTCTTCCTCCCAGGCCCGAAGCCGCTCCGTGGTTTCCCGTCGGAAGGCAGTGGGAAGGCCGAGAAACGGGGTACTGGGCTCTGGGACCCTGACCTTTGTCCCTGTTCCCCCAGCTCGGGGACAGGGTCCCAGGGCTCGGCTCCCCCGCAGCTGGCGGCTTCCCTCTCGAGATGGCTCGCCACCTCGGTCACGTGTGTGACAACATTGAGGGTTCACCTGCACCATCCAGGACAATGCTGCTTCCGAACGAGAAAGGGTCTGACCGTTAAGCCCAGCCTGGTCAGTCCAAGAAACGCTGCTGCCTGGGCCCACGCCCAGCCTTCCCGGCTCACTCGGCCTGGGCAAGGCCTGGGCGTGGGATTTTTGACAGCTCCCCAGGTGACCCTCGAGGGGAGCCGGTGTCCCAGGGGGACGATCGCTCTGTAGGCGTGGACTTCCCCCTCACACTCGCAGAGGATGTGGCTGAAGGTGGGGTCCTCGTGCATTCGGGGTACCGCAGCAAAGATGCCGTAGACGGGAGTTTCGACACCAGAAGCTCGTTTCTCGCAGTTCTGCAGCTGAAGTCCAAGGTCAAAGCGCAGGTGGGTTCAGCGTCCGGTGAGGGCGCCGTCTGGGTCACAGCTGGACGCCTTCTCTCTGCATCTTCATGGGTGGAGGGGGGCGGGGAGCTCGCTGGGGTCCCTTCCAAAAGAGCACAAATCCCACTGTGAGGGCCCTACCTCCATGACCTACGTATGTCCCCCCTCCCAAGGTCATTGCTTTGAGGGGTAAGAGGTGGGGGTTTCAAGCCTCAGTTCGTAACAGGGGGCTCCCCGGGTGCGCCCGTGACGACCTATCAAGCGTGACACGCGCTTGCTTCTCGGAAGCAAAAATGGATCAGGAAAGACAGGAAAGCGGGTGCCGTGGATGAGCAAGAATGAAGCGGCCCCGGAGACACTTGTTGGGGGTGTGAGGCTGGTACATTTCGGGGAGCCCGACTTAAGGAAAGCAAAGCCAAGGCCTCGGGGGTCCGCGGAGGGAGGGCGAGGTCCCGCCCCCTCGGCCTTGTGAGCTGGCAGCACTGCATCGTGGCAGAGGTGCGTGGACCTGGGGCTGCCGCACAGTGGACCTGGGGGTGCTCGCGGGGGTGCTCGGGGCGGCGCTCGCGGGGTGCTCGTGGGGCTGGAGCACAGTTCTCACACAGCAGGTGTCTGCAGAGTAGTTACTTGTATTAAAGGCTGTAAACCGTGTGCAGAATCCCCCCCCCCATGTTTATCAAAAGCTGTGCACACTCATGTTACAGCCTTTACAGTCCAATAGAACAATGGACGGTGGCTTCTCACGAGCCGTGCGACCTCCAGCTTAGGAGCGAGGTCACAGACGGGGACTGTCCCCCCGAGCAAGGCGCGTGACGGTGACCCAAACCGCACGTGCACACGCGGCTGGGGTCGCAGGCCCGCGGGTCCACGTAAAACTGGAGAAAATCTCCTTGCAAATTGCCTGTGAAATCGTTCCTTATGAGGCTGGGATAATCTCTCTTTTTTGGACTCTTTTTTGGGGGAAAGAAGACGTCCTCGCAAAACACAGTCTATGACTTGGCAAGAACCCCGTGTTTGCGGGACATATAGGCCTGTGAGTGTCGTGGGCACAGGGGGACTGGGACGTCACAACACACCCCTGGTGCGGCGACAGTCGGCGGGGAGTTTATGGTGCCGTGAGCGAGAACCCTGCTCTGTTCCCCAATATTAGGATGTGCATCGGGGTGATGCCTGCGTGCTGGCCTCATTCAGAAAACCCCAAAAACTCTGCTTAGAGGTTCGGGGTTCCAGCTCTCGCTAAGACGTAGACACGCCCCATGTCACAGCAACACCAGGGGCAGTTTTTATACCCTCCCCCGGCCTACAGAACGAGGAGCTGACCCCTGGTCCCCGCAGACAAAATCACCTGTGCACCAGCAGCGCTGTCCCCGCCACGAACTCTGAACTGTCCCCTCGGGGGTCTCAGCAGAAGCCCCAAGGGCACCGACGTTGCCTCGGGTCTCTGCAAACAAATTAAAAGTTGTTTTCCTTCTTTTCAGTTTTAATCACGCTCCACGCACACGTGGATTTGATTAGCGAGCACATACGTGCTCCAAACCCAATGTCATCTGCGGCTTCTGATTTTATTTTTCCTTTATGGGGCTGGAAAAATCTTAGTGTCCGGCCTGGAGATGGTCTGTCTTTGTCATTCCGGCGGCCCCGTGGCGGAGCTGGCAAAGCGGGTGGAGGGGGGCAGAGTCCTCCGATGCTGGTGCGGGGCAGGGGGCTGGACCCCGGCCCGGTCTTCCCTCGGCAGAGGCTGTCATCTGTCTTCTCGAAGCCCTCTGAGGCCTCCGCAGACGCCCTCCCACGGGAGCCAGGAGGGACGGAGACTGCGCCTTCCTAAGACCCGAAGACAAACGGCAGGCGCTGGACTCCTTGACCCCGAAGCCGCTGCCGGTGTGGAGGGATGTCTCAGCGTGCCCCTCGGAGGCAGACACCTGGCCGTGACGAGGGGCACTCCCTCTCCGGGGAGTGTCCCCTGGGAACAGGCTGCCGAGTCTGGGGGGACCGCTCCCGGAGAAGGGTGAATGACCCTCACCGCCCTCTGGTCTCTCCTTTCTGACCTGGACTAAATCATTAAATCCAGTCCATTTCATTTTTAGGAGAAACGGTAAAATGATAACTTCGGGGAAGGGGCATATTTTAGCATATGATGAGGAAAAACGGCGGGCGAGCCTGGACTGGGCAAAAAGAGCGGCGAGAGGGCAGAAGGAGCCTCGCCGGGGTGACACTTAAGGCCAAGCTCAGGAAGGGGAATTGCGCTCCCCGGGCGAAGGCGCACCGACGCCAGGTCCTGGGCCAGCCGTGAGAGCTACTCAAGGGTTTTTTAAGCTGTGACTCTCGATCTGCGAGCACATAAGATGCGAGTCATTTAAACAGTGTGCTGTACGTGCCTGTCGTGTGACGGGTCAGTGGGTAAGTAGAGGAAACGCAAGCCTGTTGCGCCGTTGTTCATGCTCAAAGGACATTGTTACGCCCGCTCTGAATTCCACATGGGCTTCCGTGGGCGGAGCGCCGCGCCGGGCACGAACGGGCACCTCTCCAGGGAGAGAAATCAAACTACCCTAAGCTGCTCCATTGCCTCGAGGAGCAGGTGTGGCCTTGTTCCTTTAACTGTCCAATTAATTATGC
>NW_006434828.1:2210944-2216232 GCF_000325575.1 Pteropus alecto
ATCCCTGGACAGCTCTTCTCTTCCCCAGTTCATCCCAAAGTCCAGTCCAAAGAGGCGTCAAGCTTGAGACCGAAGGCTCAGCGGAAAACTAATGGAGTCTGTCAGACGCCACTCATCTACCCGCTGAAATCGCCTGTCCTGGCCACCAGCTTGACCCTCTGGCTGGTGCATGGTCCGTTCATTCCTGCGGCAGATGCTAATGAGTGCCGACTGGGAGTCGGGCGCCAGCCTTGGTTTTGGGGTGACAGCAGTGAACAAAACAGACAAAAATTCTGTCCCCTCTAGAAATGGACAAAGCATAAAACAAATCATTATGTTATTTCTAATTCAATTACAAGTAGGAAGTATTAAGGAGGGAAAACACAATAGGGAAGGGAAGCGTGAAGGGCTGGAGCGGAAGGGTCGAAGCGGCTCACGTGAGGGCGTCAAGGGTGGGAGGGGCAGAGGTCCTGGGGCAGGAGCGGCCTGGCTTCGTCTGGGAAGCGGAGCAGGCGGTGTGGCCGGCAGGGACTGAGGTACCCGGGAGGTACAGGTGATGAGGGTTGTTTGCTGTTGTTCTGTTATTGTTTACCCACATTCTCGGCTTCGGGCATGAATGCACGGGCCTCACAGCACAGCGGGGCGCAGGGCTGCCAGCTTCACCCTGCACCCCTCCCGTGGCAAAGCCTGATGGGGTCACCTCCCAAACCTCCACTTCCTTGATGGCAAGTTTTAAAAATATTCTTCAAGGCATGTATTATTATTATTGTTGTTGTTGTTGTTTTATAAAAGACATACATGAAGCTCAGCTAAATTAAATAATTTGCACACCTAATAAGTAGGAAAAGAAGGTTGAATCTAAATCAGTCTGTCTTTCTAATCCACTGGTCACAGCCCAGGAAGCGAAGGACACAAAAATGCACTGTTAAGAAAGGAGTGAAATCCCGTACACTCAGGAGCGGCGCTTCCACAGCCCCCTGCAGAGCCCGAGGCTAAACGGGGCGGAGGCGGGGCGGGGTTCTACAGGAGTGAGTCAGGAAAAGCTGGGGTGACATACAGAAGAGGCCTTGACGAACGAGACAGATGCCCCCCTTCACCCCTCCTCCTGAGAATTATGGCGAAGGTCTCAGCCATTGCAACAAGGCAAGAAAAAGAAATGAAAGGTTTAAAGATTACAGAAGAAAAGGTAAATACACCCAAGCAGAGCAGCCTCCTCGGAATCGTCTCAGCAGAGACGGACAGGGAGAGGACATTTATTTACCTAGTCCTGGCCCCTGTGTGTTGTGCTTATCCCCAGCGAAGGCCTCCCTGCCACCCTTCGGAACTGGATCCGCACACGGCCAGGCAAACTCCCGGAGCGCGGGGGGAGCCTCAGAAGGGAAGAGGGCTGCAGGCAGCTGAGCTGGGAGGCTGTCAGCGCGCCGAGAACGTTCCAAGGCTGTAGGTGGGCTTAGAAGATAGAGCCCTTTCTTCAGTCAGGAATAAGCCGAAACTGCCACCTCCCACCACCAAGTAATACCACACCGTGTGTTCTAGTTACTCACAGACGATAGTAAACGAGAGGAGATGTAAATATTAGAGTGGAGTTTACACAGTTCCATCACTTACAGATGTTACTGTGGAGCTCCTACGAAGCAAGACGAGGACTGGAAATGAACGGAATCGACAAATAAGTTCAACGGGGTGTCAAGATAAAAAATAATAACCCACAATAGCTTTCCCATATTTCACCAATGACGATCTTGGAAAGAATCCATCCACAATATACATTTTACATCGTGTGTGTGTGTGTGTGTGTGTGTGTGTGTGTGTGTGTGTGTGTGTGTGTGTGTTTGCAGGAGGAGTAAATAAAGGAGAAGGTGCAGTGGCGGAGATTTTGCAGGGAAATATTTGCTGGCATTTGATTCTAAGGGGTGTCATGTGACTCTTTCTTCTCTTCTTCTTTCAAAACAGGTGAGTGTCTCCAGGGAGCCTTCGTTATTGATCGCAGGGCTGTGGGACCTGTAACTATAGTCTGGGGCCAGGCCGTGACAAAGTCGAAGCAGGAGGAACAGAGCCGGCTCGAACATCAGCATTTTACAATCCGAGGAGAACCTCAGCTCCAATGTCTTGCATTTGGATGTCTGCTTTGGATGAATCGACCGCTTTTCAGAATAGAAGAGAATCATGAAAATGTATCTCTTGGCAGACATAGAAAGCGGCTGATTACCGTCATTACTTTTTAATAAATATATATTAAGCAACGTGATTCATGTCACTCTGCAGGGCTCAGAACCTTGGAGAGAATACGGTGCCCCAGAGTCAGAATTAACACAGAGGATGACTCAGGGCAGGTCTGCGCCATCCGCAGCCCTCATTTCCCTGTGCTGCGGGCTTGGAGCTTCCGGTCTGAGGACCAGCGAGAGGTGCCTCACGTTCCACAGGGAGATGGCCATGGTCCAGCCATGTGCCTGGGGCTGGACAGGAAAAGAAACTCGGGGAGCGGCGGCTTGTGGATGAGCCTTGATTTCTTTGAGATTATGGAGAAGGAGCATTTCGTTTTAGGACATTCGTTTCCTAATGAAGAGGGGGGATTTGCAGTTAAGGCTGTAATTTCTCAAAGGGAATTTAATCGTTGAAGAAGGCTCACATCATTAAAATGTGGGACATTTTCTATTTCTGGACTTAAGATTATTTAGAGTCCATCGCATGGTAGTGCTGATCGCATGACCCTCGTCTAAATAAGACTGACCGCCACACCAGCTATGGAGGAGAATTGAGAGTGAACTTCCAGCTGAATAGAGTAAATATGGCAGTCACTTCGTTAACGCCCCATTTTCTCCCACGCAGGGGCTTCTCGGGAGCAAAGCTGGATTGTTCTGGATTGTTCTAGGTTGGCGGTACAGAAAATGCATAGCTGGGAAGGAATCGCTGAGAGGCAATTTGCTAACCTGGTCATTTAAATTCCAGACGCAAATTGTGTTTAGAGCAGCCCCGGTCCCTGTGAATTAGGAGGTCAAATACATACGTGACACTTTTCTGTACCGTTCAGTAGAATCTCTAAGTCGTGTATGACGCCCCTTGGGATTGGCAATACCCATCTCTCTCTTCATGCGAGCGTACCCCATGTCTTCGAGTCTCCTACCACGTGGGTGGCATGCGATGCTGAGATCCTACGCTTTAGGATGAGCCTTAAAGAAAGTCCTATTAAAAAAACACACACAGAACAGATTCCCTGACTATAATGCAATAAAATTAGTGTAATAACCTAAGCAGGAAAAAACTGGAAACAAACAAAAACGGAAACAGAAAGTCTTGCTATGTGGATTTTTTTAGATCCTCCTAAACAATTTTTGCTATAAGAAAGAATAAAATAAATTAAGCATCGAACTAAGTATGTAACGAAGTGATAACTAAATTACCTCCAAAGAAAGCTGACAGAATCAATAATGACCAACATTGTAAGAAACACATTACAGAGGAAAATATTTTTGAATGCGTTATAAAGCATAAGCCATTCTGAAAAAAAATAAGTCAAACTTCACGAAAATGATAAAAATTACACAATCACGGACACGAAAGCCAAGGAAAAAGGTAAGTTGCAAATTGAAAAAATATATTTGTAATGCAAATAACTGACAGAGGCCTGATTGGCAAATACATTAAAATGTCTTACAAATCGAAGGCAAACTGGATGATCAGTAGACATATGAAAAGATTTCCAAACGTCTTACTAATTAGAAGAAATGCTAATCAACGCGATGAGGTATAATTTCGCCCTCTTGGGTGGCAAAAATGAATAATTCTGAACGAGTTTTGGTGATTTTACATTCCAGTATCATTTCCATCGTAAGTGTTGGTATTTTGCTTTTTAACTTGTGCGCATGCGCTGTTTTAACTTTTAGGAAAACTAATAGAAAAGCCGCGATAAGACGCATGCCACATTTCTGTAAAGAATCCATGATCTTTAAATACATCCATAAATGCAACGCAACGTCGTAAAAATTCCAGAGTGAATTTCAAGGGTCAGCATGACAAGAACGAACATGGGAGAAGGGCTGAGAAAGCCTCCGGTGAGGGCGGAAGGACCGTGTGACACCTGCCCCGGCAGGTGCCTAAGTGCATCACAGTGAGAATAGCGCCCACGCCGGAGTAGCTAAGCAGATCGGAGCAAGAAGGAGAGTCAAGAAATAGAAATAGGTACGTAAGAATGTAATTTACGATAAAAATGTCCTTTTAAAATCAGTAGGAAAAAATGGATTATTCACTAAATATTTGGGGGGACATTTGTTAAAAAGAAAAAAAAAGTAAAGCTGGCTCTTTGGCCCATTCTTAATATTAAAATAAGTTCCAGATGGATAAAATATTCAAAAGTGAAGTAGAAAATCACGAGAGCATGAGGAATTATTTGGAGCGAAATCATGACTAATATCGAGTAGAGCGATTTCAGAACCAAAAATTATAAGGGAAAAGAAATAGATTCAAATACATAACATTGTTATTTAGCAAAAAAGAACAATGAAAAGGAAATTCCGCTTTAACATTTTTCATCGTCATGATATGTTCAGGAAAATTATTTGCAACATATAATTGAAAACTATGAATTTCCTTAATCTACAGAGTTTTTTCGAACAGCAGTAAGAAGAGGGGCACACAAGCAAAAAAATAGACAGGGCCAAGAGCAAACGCTTAAAAAAAGAACAAATGCCTGAAAACTTCCGTCCTTGTGCTTTATCAAAGATCTGCAAACAAAATCGATAGTAAGATAGGTGAAAAGTACTGTCAGTTCAATAAGAATTCGAAAGATTAGACCTCAACCGTTCCGTTGACTAGTTCCGCTAAGTCTCTATTTTTAAATCGAGGTATTACTACCAAGCTTTTCTTCTGCGATTTCTTCTTTTGCTTTTATGAAAAAAGTTTTTTTATATTTTAAAAGGAACGTTTGCTTATAATTCTTGTTGTTTCTTAAGGGAATTCCTTTTACCCAGAGGTCTTCAATACATTTATAGTCTACTGCGGTGGTCGATAGAAGGTATGAATCTGAAACAATTCACTTCCAAACCATTCACAGAGCAGCACTGTATAGCGTGCATTCCCTCCTCCTACGTCGATTAGAAAGCCGACTGCATCCGTGTCAGAGGCGAGCCCCAGCACGTAGGGTGGTCCCCACCCACACATACCTCTACATCTGCTTTTGTCCACTGGACCAGAGAAGGAACGTGCCCTGCCCCAGGTCACACGGCTAGTGTGGGTGGAGCTGGGGTGGGGGCCCTCGTCCTGACCCCCAGCACGTCCTCGACCGGGTTTCCTGTTGGTGGGGAGTGATGACT
>NW_006434828.1:2216244-2221166 GCF_000325575.1 Pteropus alecto
CTCAGCCTCTGGTCAGAAGGAGGAGGAGGAACCTGGCTGGCAGGTGGCGGCCATTCCCCCACCGTGTCTGTGGAAGAGGACAGCCGGCTTTGTTCTGGCTCCTGGGCTCTATCCTGTGAAGCTGTGTCCCATGAGTGACGGGCCACCTGGCGAGGACCAGTGCCCAGGCTCTCAATGAGGAAATCGGCCCCGGACTCTGCCTGCCCGACTTCAAACCCCAGCTTGGCCGCTTCCTACTTGGGTGACCTCCCACCCCCCAACACCGCACCTCAATTCTTCGTCTTGAAAACGAGAAACACAGGAGTGTCCAACTCACGGGGGTCATGTGACGACTTCAGTTATCCCCTGTGACGTGCTTAGCACCGTGCTCGTGAACGTTAGCTGCAGAGATTAATCTTTCTGACGTTATTCAGTGGAAGTGTTGGTATCTAGTAAAATTCATGTTGTTTTTTTTAGAAGACACGTGTCTTTTCCTCTTTAGTAGTGACGCTGGCATTTGGGGAGTTTGCTGTCCCCGCCTCACGGAACATCCCTACCGAAAGCCACCCTCGCCGGCATGGGTGGCAGGGTCACGGGGGCACCGCCCGCTGGGTGCAGGAGGCAGGTGGTTTGGCGGCAGAAGGGAGGAGAAGCAGCTTCTTATTGATAAGGCACTTGGGGAAACGACCATTTTGCTCATGGAGAAAATATTTTTCTTATCTTATTGGGTAAAGAAAAATAACAGAGACAGAAAATTACTGTCACCGCATTTTTGTCTTATGATCAGCTGGTTGGCTCGGCTGCTGTGCATTAAACATCTACATGCAGCTTCTCCCTGGAGAGGAAAAGTTCTGGCGTGAAATGACCTCACAGGCAAAGGTCGTTTACGGTCAGGGAGGTTTTGCCAGAACAATAATATCTCAGCTCTGTGGTTCGCGAAGCGGAAATGCCTGCAGCCTCTGCGGGGACCTGGGTTTTGATGAGAGAACAAATTGCTCTTGGAACTACCGCCTCTAGTGCGCCTCAGTTTCCCTCAAACTCAATGACCTGAGGGACACTGCGAGGCTAGTGTGAGTTTAATGTCACAGCTCTCTGCCCAGACGTGCACCACCCCGATGGGAGGGCTCTGCTCTCAACTCTGCGTGGGGTCTCTGTGCGTGAACACCGCCCACGCCCCCAGCTCACCCCCAGGTGCTTTCGTGGGCTCAGAGAGGCGAGCGAAAATTCCCTTTGTTGTCCTCATGGCCCCCACCTAAAATTCCCCTCCTGCTAGATCGCCCTGCGTCTAGAGGATTCTTTTAGGGTATTTGTCCCCTAACGGTCCCTTCCATCCTGGTTCTCTCGTTAGCCTTAAAGGTCTTTCCTGTAGGTCCAACTAGACAGCAATGGGAAAAGCTATAATCGTGTCCCCCACAAGATGCGTGAGCACGTCGAGGCAGCCGACACAGAGCCGCGGAGCCCCGCACGCTGGACAAAGCCTGAAATGCCCCGAAAGCCACCCTCTCGTCTGCACGCGCATC
This sequence comes from Pteropus alecto, assembly GCF_000325575.1. Lineage (NCBI taxonomy): Eukaryota > Metazoa > Chordata > Mammalia > Chiroptera > Pteropodidae > Pteropus > Pteropus alecto. The sequence continues at coordinate 2,217,744 of NW_006434828.1, forward strand.
TGCACGGCACGCACGAGGCGCGCACGTGCACACACACGCTCACCACACTTTCCAGCACGCCTCTGAGGTTCAAGGGTCAAAGAGAATCCAGGACCCTAGGGGCCGGTCTCATGACAAAGCTCCAGATCCAGCTCATGCTCGAGTCACTGCCAGGGCCTCGATGACCCTGTGCCGGAAGTCCCCGGGGAAGGGCGTGCATACTGGTGTGGCCGGCGTGCCACGGGTCACCTCTAGCATCCGAGACCGTGGACTTCGATGCAGAGCAAACGGGGATCTACTGGAACCTTGCAGCGCACACTCTGTGCCGTGGCCAGATGTCTGGGCGGCGGTGAGTGCTGGCTGCTGAGGGCTCACGGCCGCCCTTTTCCAGGGAAGTACCCTTGGGACAATGACCGCTTTCCTGCCAAGAAGGTCACACCCACACGCAGGGCAGTCAGAGGCCAATGCCTGAGGAGCGCAAAAGGCCAGACCCTTGCCCCATAGTGGACCAGCATTGTGGCACGGGACACGCTCCAGAGTCCCCGTGACCTGCCAGGACCACAGCCCTGCTGGGCTCCTCCCCCCGCTTCCCCTGCCGCCCCCGCTTCTGCCTGCCCACGGTGCTCCCTCAGTAAACCGCTCTCACGAGGACCCCCTCCGGCTCTGCTTAAGGACCCCCCATCTTCCCACGGCCACTGTGCACCTCTGGAATATTCCAGATAGGTGACCGAACTCCTCTGGGATCGGCCAGGGCGCCCCCAATGTTCTCACCATCAAGACAAGTCAACAGCCACTGTCCCTTCAGCCTCTGCCCGGCAGTGGCATTGCTGTCAGTAAACAGACTTAACGAGACTCGAGCGGACAGGAAGATACTCGGTGTGCAAATCACGGTTCTAAAAAATGCATCCAGATATCAATAATATGATGATATTTATTCGTTAAAAATCAATGGAATATTAAGAAGTCGAAAATGGATTCTACAAGGAAATGTGCCAGTCAACAAAGACTCAGGACCCCGAGGTACCCCTCGAATTAATGACCAGTGTCCTCAATTCTGATGTGTGTTTGAAAGTTTGAACTTTATTATTGGCCACAAATACCGTGCATTGTTTTCCTGGAGGTGACAGGCCCACTGCATCCATTTTCCAGCGACGCTCCACTAAAAAGCCACGTCTGAATAACCATAATTTATCAAGTTTTTTTTTTTTCAAGTAAATAGGCTGTTCCAAGAAGAAAAAGAAAAGATTAGTTTAGCTTACGACTCAGACAATTACACAAGTGTTCTTGTGCGTAACCTGCCCTTCTCTTGTGGAACGCCAAGATGTTTTAGGTACTTCGCAATTGTCCCTCAGAATAAGCAGAGGGCAGGTACCCAAGATCAAGTTCCCGCTCACAGAGTTTGACGACGCTGCCTTGATTCCGGCCGCGGCTTTTGTCCCCCAGGGAAAACGACAGAGTGGAGAAGCCGCTGTCTTGACGAGCGTTTTAAATAAGCTTTTGACTTTCACTGCCAGACTCACGGAAGCGTTACGGAGATGGCGCGGAGAGGTCTCGCGAGCCTCGCGCCTGATTCCCCTTATCGTGGACGTCTCGTATTATTATGGTCCGTTTGTGACAACTAAGGAACCGATCCCGAAACACGACTATTAAATATAGTCCGTACTATGCAGATTCTTTGAGTTTTTATCTAATGTCTTTTTTCTTGTCCCAGGAGATCATCCAAGACACCGCACGACTGTAAGTCACCATATCTCCTTCTGTCTGACTGCATCGGTTTCTCATACTTTCCGTGGTTTTGAGGACCTCGACGGTCTTGAGGGACGTTGGTCAGATAGTTTGTGGGACGTCCCTTCCTTGGGGTCTGATGTTTTCTTTCGGTTGGACTGGGTTTACGGGTGTTTGGGGAAGAAGACAGTACAGATAAAACGCCTTTCTCATCATAACGTTTCGAGGGTGAACAGTGTCAACATGACTCACTGCTGCTGGTGTTGACCTTGACCACCTGACCGAGGCGTGTTTCTCAGATTTCTCCGCTGTCTGGTCACCTCTTCTTTTCCGCTCGTCCTGCACTGTCTTCTCCGGGAGGAGGTGGCCGAGGGCCGCCCACAGCGGGGGGTGGGCAGTTAGGCTCCGCCCCCTGAGGATGAAGGATCCACACAGATTATTTGGAATCCTCGACACACGATATTTTTTGAGTGTGATTTTGAAAAAAGGTCTGGCTTCGCAGAACCCTGGCAGGGCCTCGAGGGAAGCTCCGAGCCCTGGGAACCCCTCAAGACCTCTGAGAAGCACGTGAGACCACTGCCCTGTGCAGTGGCGGCAGCGGGGGACATGTCCAGATCCAAGGGTCTGCGCTTAGGCACATCTTGGTGCTGCTGGGATTCCCACGAGATCACTGTGCGAGGGAAGCTGCAGCCGCTACCACCTGACAGGTGTAAGTCCGCTGTCAAGGGACCCGTTGGGGATGCAGGCGTATGTCACCGGGCAGCAGCCCGGATCCGCAAAGCGCGTCTGTAGGCTGAGGAAGACGTCGAACGAGAGTGGAAAATGGAGAGATGTCATCCAGTGCGGCTTCCCCGTCTGCAGCTGCAGCGACTGTACAGTGAACTCCTAACCCTCTTGTCTTAAATCTCCGGAGACTGGGTCTGACCAGCACACTTAGGTGAACTCTGCCACGGACCACACTAGTCCTCCCCTCTCCAGGAAGGGCTGAGAGTGTCTCGTCTAATACTCGGGGAGGCGGTGTATTTGGGGTTGGATGGATACACTGCACGGCATGGCCCGATGCAGACTTTGGGATCAGATGCGACTTATATACACACCCGTGTCCTAGTCCAGGCGCCATGGTGACAGCCGGCTGCATGAGCTCTCGATCCAGGTATAACCTGACGGAGACTGGCCTCAGACCTGCAGGACACCTCCTGGGCTGCCTGCCTCTGGGGCCCACGTGTGCACACCTGAGGTGTGCGGAGTAGCTGTCTCGGTCCGCTCGGGCTGCTGTCCAAAGTGCCGTAGAATGGTTGGCTCGTAAACAACAGACGTCTATCTCTCCCAGTTCCGGAGGCCAAAAGTCCAAGATCATGGCTGTCCTCACATGACGGAAGGGGAGGGGTGAGGCACTTCTGGGGTCCCCTTTACAGGGGCATTGATCCCACTCACGAGGGCTCTGTGCTCAGGACCTGATCGCCTCCAGATCCCGTCGCCTTGGGATTAGGGTTTCACATACCAGTGTTGGGGGGCCGCGAACATGCCGCCTACAGCAGCAGTTGCCGCCCCGCTGGGAAAATCTTTACGCAGCAAGTAATGGGATCCGCCGGCACCGAATCCAGCTCGTGCTGTGCGCAGCTCCGCTGAAGGCTTCGCGGTGCGAGGTGCTTGGCGGTGCGAGGCGCCGTCACCTGTAGCAGACCGACTCGCCCGCACGGGCTGGATCGGCCCCCTCTT
>NW_006434828.1:2221275-2230323 GCF_000325575.1 Pteropus alecto
CGCAGGCTAAGTGAGGCTGCAGCCGCAGTGACCAGGGCCGCTGGCATTGGTGGGCGATAGGGCCCTCGGAGCCCAGGCGAGTTGTCCCGGGTCACGCACGTCCCCCCGCCCCCCAGAAGCCTTGCGGTAGGGGCTGTCCTGAGCTGGCTCTGAGTGTCCTTCCAGAAGTGGCTGCTTTTCGCCGGCTCCCTGGGCAATGGCCTTGCACACATTCTAACTCCGTTGGCCTTATCCGTTAGTTGAGTCGCGTTCGAACACGCGGTGGTAGAGTCAGTGTAACGGGGCTGCCACCCGAGGTTCCTCAGAAAATAGCTTCCACGCCTCCATGCTGTTCGTAAATTATTCTTTCGTTTTTAACAGTTCCTACTGTAGTTCCCGACGCCAGCGCGGGCATGGCCGACTCCGCTTCGTGCCCTCCCACGTGCCAGCCTCAGCCCTTCCTCCACTCCCGAAGAGAAGGGTCCTCTGGGAGAAACCACCGTGAGCAGGAAGGTGCGACGTCATCAGAGCAGTTCAGTCCCACCTGCCTGGGGAGGGTCCGGGCAGGATGCGGCTGGCACCAAGGCACATCCAACGGGGTGGTCTGAGGGGGGCTGGGGACAACCAGCCGCAGAGCCTGGGAGCTGTGATCGCCCCAGGAGTGACGGCCCACGGGGAAGGGGTCCCCAGAGCCCAGGAGAGTTTGGGGACAACGTGATGGGAGCTGCGACCGTGCTCAACCCGGGGAGGCCTCATGGGAGGGGGGCCCGGGGTCCACACAGACAGCCAGAGCCCGCTCTGCTCTCAGCCTTGGACATCCTGCCGGCGGCCCGTGGAGGCCACACCCCACTGGACGCAGAGGGCAAGGGGACTGTCCACAGAAGCCACGAAGGCCAGCCCTGGTCACTGAAACTGGGCCGAGGGGGGCAGTGGGCAGCCTGGGGCTTCCCTGGGCCACCTCGGCACGCAGCAAGCAGCGGGTTCTTGAGCTCTGGAACTTTCCTGATTTCTTTAGTGTCTCACATGCACGCACACTCACATATATGCACGCACACACACTCACACACGCACACGCACACACACATGCGCATGCACACACACATGCGCATGCACTCACACACGCACAAGCACACTCACACACGCACACACATGCACACTCACACACTCACACGCTCGCACACGCACAGACACGCGGACGCACACGCACACTCACACACGTGCACGCACACACACGCGCGCCCGTCTCGGCGGAACCTTCGAATGTGCGAACGTCGCGACCAGACGGCAGGGGAGCGCACGTCGGGGAGCACGTCCTGTCTGTCCTCGCAGCCCGAGGACAGCGCCCGCTCCCGCCTGAGGGAGAAGAGGGGGCCGTGCTTAAGCCCCACGCAGCGCTTTAAAAGACACGCAGCACGACAGCGGCCGGGGTTTTGCCGGTTGGATTTTTCAAGCCAAGGGACAGGGACGTGCGTTCTTGGCGAGATGGTGACTCAGGGGCCGTTCCCTGTCAGTGGAAGGAAACAGAAGCTCTCTTCGGTTTGGACACAAAGTGACAGGGATCTTCATAAAAGTGGCCAGCGAGCCGAGGTGTCCGCTTCCGTCCCTCCCGGCTTTGCAGGGAGGCGGAAGGCGGGGCGGAGGGCGGGACGGGCATGAAGAGGGCAGCGGGCTCTTCTGGCCACTGAGTGGCCCCTGAGTCCTGACCAGGACGCGTTTCCCCTGGGAGGCCCCCGCCCGGCGGGTCCGGCACAGTCACAGCTGTGTCGGATGATGACGGAAATAGTAGGACTAGGAATACATCCTGTCAACGGCACAATGAGCGCCGGGGTCTGACTGTGTCCCGTGGTTCCTTTGACGGGCCAGGTCACGGAGGTCATCACTCTCATCAAATCCTTCAGAGGCCTCAGGAAACCGCCAGTCCCCGGCGGGACGGCCCCCCATCACTCAGAACCTGCTGCCTCGAAGTCCTCGCAAACGCCCCCTCGCTGGCCTCCCCGGCCCGGCCCAGCCCCTCCCAGTGACTGCCGGTCCGTGCCCCAGCGGCCATCAGCTACGGGCCTCCTGCCCTGCACGTGGCGTTCCTCCCATGCTGCTGCCACCGATCCTGGAGACTGTGAACGCCCATGGCCCGGCCACGGTCACGGTCAGGGGCCCTGCCCCGAGCGTCCGCTTGGCTCCCAGCCAGACCGAGCCCTGGGGGGAAGCGACTGCGTCTGAGCCCCCTCCGAGGGAACACGACCTGGCAGGAAGGAGGGGGCAGGCGGTCCTCGGTCGCAGTGGGGAGCCATCCGTGATTTACTGGTCTTAAAAAGAAAAACACACGGGCGCAAACGCAAGCCAGCGTTGCTAAGGCACCGCAGTCCTATTTTCAAATTTCGTGGGGAGCCAAGTGTGAGTTTCGCCATCATGAAACAAAAGGAAGCTGACACATCCCAGAGACAGCTGACAAACGTGTGAGTGTGGCAGCCTGGTGGCAGAAGTTCAGCTGGGCCGGGCCGTCTGGTGACAGAGTGAAGGCAGAGCCTGGCAGGGCTGTGCCCGTCCCGAAGCCGGTCTGCTCCTTTCTGGCTCGGCTCTGCACGCCGGGCTCCCTCCCTGCTGACCGTCACCCTGCCGTCCCCTGCTGCCCCCCAGCCTGGCCCAGGCCCTCTGCCCTGTGCCCACACCCAGAGAACCCTCTGGTGCAGCTCTCGTCACTCCTCAAATCTCTGTCCATCCCACTGGCCTCTGAGCTTCATGGGACACAGCCCAGGAACCAGCAAGATGCACTTATGAATGAATGAATGAATGAATGAATGCAATAAAGATGAATGAAATGGTTCTGGATCACCCTTTTGCCTCAGACGCCCTTGATGTCCATCCTGGATTCTTTCTCCTGATGCCATGCAGGCTTTGGGATCCTGTTAGTCTCCCCACAGTGAGACACCTGTGGAGTGACAAGCAGAGGGACAATGAGAGGACCTGCCTCGCGAGGCCACGGTTCCCGGCTCATGTGCCGAGGCGCCCCAGATGCCACGGAGAACTCACAAAGCCACCAGTGGACTCTCTAAATTTTCAAGCAATCCCAGAGATGTCTCTCGGATGCGGAAGGAACTCCGGGCGAGCGCTTGGTGGACCGTGTTGATAAGTATCTCACGATGCCGTGACTTTGGGGTCAGTTAGAGCTAACTACTGAAAAAGGGCTGGTATTTCTCTTGTTTGGGGGGCCACTGGGAAAATGTACTGAGGTGCTGAGGGCACTGTGAACTGAGAAAGTTTGGGAACCCGTGTCTTAGGGTCACTGTGAGGATGTGATGAGAGACATCTGTTCCTCGCGAACCGATCCAAAATGCGAGTTATCATGATTAATCGCTCCCATTCTCTGGCCCGGATTCATCGCAGGATTCAGATGTCCATGGACCTCATCGTTTAGATTCTGATCAAACCAAAATTTAAGCAACTAAATTATAAATAATAGTACACATTTCTTTCCCTTCTCCCATGACACACCGGAATGACAAACCAGTGTGAGAAACATCGGCGTGGGGGGACAGGCAGGAGCAAGGCTCCCCAGCGCGTCTCTCCCAGGGAGCACAATCCGCAGCATGAACCGAATCTTCACTGGCACAAACCACTGAAAGGAAATGAATAATCCTCCCGCCTGCTTCACTGGAAATTCACACCGAAAATAGACTCAATAGAGTGAAAGAAAATCTCTGGAAATACACGATTTTAAATAGTTATTTGAATAACACTGATTATTATCAACCCAGCATCAGGCTGTCCACTTCTGAAAACCAAATGTCCTGGAAACAATTTATTCTATTAACTTTCCTTTTTTTTTTTAATGGCTGTCTTGTTTGTTTGTTTGTTTCCAAGGTAGCCACCATGACAGTCACTGCTGTTTTTAAACCGAATGCCATGACTTGGTCGGTGATTAATAATACACAAATGTTGTGTGTTTAAGCGGGAGTTGCCATGTCATTTTTACAAAAAGATTCCAGAGAATCACTACGGCCAGGAATTAGTTCTTGGTTCGAAGTCACAAACACCAAACAAGAGTGCTGGCTTTCTGCTTCCAAAAAAAAAATTCAAATCGACTGCATTCTCGAGTCTACTTTTCTACAACTGAAAGACTAGGATATCCTGGAGGCCTGAATATGGTGTGCACCCCGACATCCCCAGGCAGGACGGGGGTCAGCACCCCGACATCCTCAGGCAGGATGGAGGTCAGCGCCCCGACACCCTCAGGCAGGACGGGGAGAGGCCGGCGCTCATGTTTACAGCGAGCTGACGAGTCGCTGCGGTGTCCGGCTGTCCAGTCGCTCGGCAGCTGGGCAGCGACGCCTCCTCCTCCACAGTCAGACCGTTCACTGCCCCAGGAGCATCAGACATGAGAACAAAATCCCTGGGTTCAGTCTGAATCTAAACTGACCTTAAATGGCTGGTTTGTGTGTCTAAATGTTCATTTAAAACCAGCAGATCCTGTGTGACAAATGTACGTGTGAGTCGTGTGCCCGCCGAGGAGCTGAGAGAGCGTCTCCACCTGAAACGCTCTGCTCCATCCCGACGGGCCGAGGGACATAAGATGGAGTCCCTTCATCAGAAGAGGGGCCCACGCCATCACAGGTGTGCGCGGAGGCTTCTGGCATCCGTCGCCCTGGATTCCAGTCCTAGACAAGATCGAAATCACTGCCCCCTGAAAAACCACCGAACGGCCCACGAGTCATTCGGGGAGCCCCAGGACTGGCGTCGGCAGAAGCGGGTGCCCTCTCCCGGTGTGCGCATCAGGAAGCTAGAACCATCTCCGCTTTAGAAATGATAACGCTGACATTCGAAAGGGCACGTAGACCCCCCAGCTCGCACGGCCAGCAAGCGCGAAGTGCAGGCCCAGAGCCGGCCACGCTCCGGCGGTCAAGAGACCGTGGCCGGAATGAATGGAACCATCCCGCCCCCAAGACCACACGTGTCCCTGGTTCACCGACGCGCTCCCTTCTCTGGGGTCCAGAGATCGTGGAGAGCTGGAACCGAGGCAGTCGGCGCGCCGTGAGGTAGCAGGTGGGCGCCGGCTCTCCCAGCGGGACTGGGAGTTAGGGGACGAGTGTCCCCAGCCACCTCGCTGGGTGACCTGCTTCCTTCCGAGAAATGTCGGAATCCGGCCAGATCGTGAGGGACGCCCCAGGGCCTAGGGCGGTTGGCGCAGTCCACGCGTGGTCTGAGGACTGAGGCATGGCAGGGTCTCCGGCAAATTCTCCGAACCCCAGGGGACCTGTCCCTGACCATGTGAGAACTGCGAAGCCCTCGCCCCCCGCATGGACCCGTGCCCCTCCTTCCCCGGCTTGGCCTTGCTTGTGGCCTTCTGCCACGGTGACTCCTCAGCACACCGGGCCTCTTCCTTGCTTTCCAGGCCGACCCCTGAAATGCGCATGGCGGGACGTCCTTCAGAAGCTGGTCGCCTGTTCCCTCGTGGCCTGAGGAGGCGGACGTGGTCGTTTGCACATCGCTCGGGCTATGCGTGCCCTTGGCAAAAGGAACCCGGGCTTGTTCTACCCCCGTCTGTCCAGGGTGGGGTTCTCTACGAGGAATCTGGGCGGGAACCCCAGGTAACACCGCCCCCGGCTGGACGAGATCCTGACCCCTCTCCCTGCCAGTGTGGACATGGCCCCGAGCCCGGAGGCAGCTTCCCAAGCTCACACGGTGAGTTCGCCGCGGCGGAAATTCATATTTTCCAGCCTCCACGGCACACCCTCCCCTTCCCAGAAAGCCCCAGGGTCACTCAGAAGGACGACAGTGCCCCGGAAAGCCCGCGACGTGTCGCTTTCCAGCCTTCGGCCGAGGTGCTGTCTCCTCTGGCCTCCCAGTGACACGGGTCCCGGCTTCGTGAATGGACGGGGCACACGCGCGTTTCCTGGCTGCTGGTCAACGCACGCAGCTGTGGAAGGGGCCGCAGGCGGGTCGGGGGGTACACAGAGAACGGAGGGAGTTTCAGGCCCATGAGCTCAACCAGACACACGGTTCCCTTAAAAAACAACAGCAGTGATCCAGATAATACTTTGGTCAGCAGACAGAAGAAAATCAAGCCAGCCTTCCCGAGAGAAAAACAACTCTCGGAAATCAGAATCAGGCCTCGCGAGCGACCGGCCGGGCCGGCCGGCGAGGGCAGAGCCGGCCTTGGCGGGTCCCGACGGCTCTGGTTGCAGAGGCCGCCATCACGAGGTAATGACTTTCCCGTCCACGTCCGGTCCAGCTGTGTGGGCTTCGCTCTCAACTGCCCCTCCCCCGAGAAATTAAAAAGCCATTCTCCTTTGAAGTCCTGTTCCTTTTTCCTTCCTTCACTTAAGATTGCAGTTTGAGGTCAGAAAATGAGACGCAGGGAATTCACAAACACTCACGCGCCCTCCCCGAGCCTATTTTAAGCCGCGCGGAGGCCCAGATGGTTTGCAGCTTGACCAGGCTCAGGCCGGCAAGCGCTCCCACGCTCTGCCCCTGAAATGGAGGCGTCCCATGCAGGAAGCGGCCCGACGCCGAAGAAAGCGAAGCCTTTCAATGATACTCTGCGAAGCTCTTCTCGAGAGAGGGGCGGGGCAGAGACCGGGAGTGACACGCACGGCCGGGGAAGCTGGTGGCCCAGTTGCGACGCCGTGAGCAGCGCTGGGTTTTCAAAACGTCGAACTTGCATCTTTCCTCCTCAAGGGATCACAGTCTTGTATCAATTACGGCCCGGTCAGGAGGCAGAGACCACAGAGTGATTTAGTCGGGGGGCGGTCAGGGAGAAGGATCCAGTGACGTGGGGGCCGGAGTAACGAGGGGCCGGCTAATAAAAGAGCGGACAGACCCCTGAAGGAAACGGGACTGGAAGGAGAGCGGCCACTCTCTCCCGGGGACCGAGACAGGCCGCCGGGGCAGTGCCCGCCCCCGGCCAGGGCTGAGCAGACCCGGGGCGGCCAGGGAATCGCACGGCCACATCTCCCCGGGCTGCAGGGCAGGCCCTGCGGTGTCACACCAGGAGAGCCTGCTGGGAGTCAGCCCTCTGGAGCTGGCTGCAGACGTGTCCTCTAGGGCCAGGGAGAGCAGGCCACGAAGGGGTGCCCTGCCGTGACACCAGGAGCACCGAGGTGGAGGGGCGGGGGGTGCTGGCTGCCGTGCACCCTTGAGCCGGCCGCGGGAGAGGGGCCGGGGCGTGCGGGACAGACCCGCGTGTCGCAGGAGCCAGGCTGGCTGGGGAGGCCACACTCGCTGCGGGAGTCTGCCAGGAGGACCCCCAGGACCAGGGACAAAGACCTGGGCCCCCTCCTCCAGCAATGTCTCCCCGGGGGCCGCTACCCATGAATATTGCATGAGCTGGCCCGGGAAAACCATCTAAAGGGTCCACGAGGGCAAATTTGGAGCTGGCGGCAGCAGCTGGCACGGCCCGCCCTCAGGCTGCGTGGCTTCATCCGCGCCTCCTACCCGGCAGCGCCCTCGGACACCGGCCAGCAACTCTACCCGTGCGCCTGACGGACACAGCGGGGCGTCTGAGACGCGAGGAAGCCCCCCCGCACTGGGAGGAGGCGCGACGCCCCTGTGTGGCACGTCAGCCACTGGCTGTGCTCACCTTGCCTCCGATCCAGTGGCCGGCTCACCCCGGTCGTCGCATAAATTATCAAATGAATAATTTAAAATAAAAATGGGGAAGAGAACGAAAAATGATTCACACATAGAAAAAATACTTATATGTCATGAGCAAATAGAAGATGCACACAAAGCGCCTACAATCCTCGTTTCTGCCATTTGTCCCGAAGCCGCATCGAGGTCCCGGGCTCTCCCTTCCGCTGGTCCGGGCGGCGCTGGGCCCCCGTGCAGGGGGGAACCAAGCCCAGCCCCCACCGCCCAGCGCCTGCGGCCTCCGTCACCCCGTCTTTCCTTTGGCGTCTCCAGTTTTCCGTTAAGCCGCAGTATTAGCGCGTACTCGGAAGTACTGAGAGGCCCTCAGAGCAGCCCCTGGGTGCCCCACTGGGTGGCAGGGACCCCCCATCCCCCTGACGATCGGAATCAATAACTCCGGCCAGCAGACCCCTGGCCACGCGGCAGTCTCTTTGTCATTCTTATGTCCCTTGATTGAAACACCGTCACCTCGGAGCCCACAGCCTCCAAGCCAGCGGGCCCCACATCAGGACAGCAGCTCGACCCTGGGCCCCACGCGTCCCTGCTGTCCTGGTCTGTGATCCGAGCGCACAGTCAGCCCCGCGGCACGGATGCCGGCAGAACAAAAGACACATGGGAACTGAATACATAAATCAACCACGAATGTTTCAGATCCAGAGTCTTGTTTACTCAATGCTGATTTTTCAAATTTTCAAAATTGTACTTTTTCTCCCCTCAGAACTGTTGCCTATAAAAGGAAACGTTAAAGGAACCTCGCTCCAGGCTACGTGCTCGGCACTTACTCATTAGCTCTCTTTATCATCATTGTCTCACACGGCAGGGAAGCGTTCACCTGCATATTTTAGACCAAAAGGCTCTAAGATTAACTTCTTATTTCTGTAAACCAGATTTATGTCACAACTTAGAAAAATAACATAAATGAAGGCAATTTTAATGTATGGCTTAACGACCCTGAACTTCCGGAAACAATTTCGTGATTCAGGCACGAGCCGGTGATGACCACACGTGGGAGCTGCTTGCGTTTTGCTAACGGGGATTTGAGCAAAGCAGACGGGGGCCAGGCTTCCGCCATAACGGACCCGCGAGGTGTCTTATCTCCAAAGCCTGAGGATTCCCTAGAAAGAAGAGTTTCTCCTTCTATTTCCTTTAAGAGGTACAGGAGGAGGAAGACGGGGAAGGAGGGAGAGAAGGAGAGAGGAAAGCGGGCAGGCCGGAGAGTTTGCTGCAGGCAAGACATTTTCACAGACGTTGCTAAGCTCTCTCTCTCTCTCTCTCTCTCTCTCTCTGTCTCTGTCTTTCTCTCTCTCTGTCTCTTTCTCTGTCTCTCTGTCTTTCTCTCTCTCTGTCTCTCTCTGTCTCTGTCTCTCTGTCTCTCTGTCTCTCTGTCTCTCTCTGTTTCTCTCTCTCTCTCTTTCTCTCTCTCTCTCTCTCTCTCTCTCTCTCTCT